>NW_028234403.1:29478046-29483046 GCF_977035675.1 Penaeus japonicus | reverse complement strand
GAGAGAGAGAGAGAGAGAGAGAGAGAGAGAGAGAGAGAGAGAGAGAGAGAGAGAGGAAGAAGAAGAAGAAGGAGAAGAAGAGAAAGAAGAAGAAGAAGAAAATCACACAGACATGGGACATGTAAAGACAGAGACATAGAGAAGAGAATAAACAGGTAGGAGGAGAAAAAGAAAGAAAAAGAGAGACAATAATAGAGAGAGAAAGAGAAACAGGAGAATAGAGAGAGACAAAAACCATGCTTTCAAGCCCAGCTGTTCCCTTCCAATGCTTGCTTGCATTCTTTGTGTTCGCAATCAACCAGGAGGAACATTAACTCTTTTTTTATTGCACTTTCTTCCCCCAATAAAAGTGTCAAAAATTTCTTTCTCTTTTCCAAATACCTGATTTTCAAATAGGGGGGAGGGGGAGGTGGGGGGGATAGAGAAGGAGGGGTTGCAGTTGAATTCTGACCGTTATATGAGGTTGAAATCCAATTACCTTTAAGATAGATTTATTCTTTGTCAAAAAAAAGAATAATCGACCGAACGTTATGGCTAGAAGAAGGATGTGTGTGTGTGTGTGTGTGTGAAAGGATAAATAAAAGAGAAGAAGAAGACGAAAAGGAGAAGCAGGAATGTGAAAGCCAGTGTGTCAAGAGAGGTCGAATTTATTTCATTTTTAATCGGACAATTTTTTTTTTTTTTTTTTTTTTTTTTTTGCCAAGTGCAGGTGCGGTTATGTATTAGTAAGACTACTTAAGAACCTGTTCTTATACTTAGATAAGTTTGTTTGTGAGTATGAAGATATAGAGCAAGGAAATGCCAGATGAATTTGAATAGATATTCACTCTGTTACTACGGGATATACTTGTATAGATGTATATATAAATAGATAAATAGATAGATGAACAAATGGGAATACATGAAAAGATAGATATATGTAGATAGACAGGCAGATAGATAGATAGATAGATAGATAGAGAGAGAGAGAGAGAGAGAGAGAGAGAGAGAGAGAGAGAGAGAGAGAGAGAGAGAGACGCAGAGACAGATAGGGGGTAGTATATACATGAATCACCATGTATGTAGATATATATGTGCATAAATAGATCTTGCTTGTCAACGTGAATGCAATCCAAAATTATTCAAAACTGAAATATTTATATTGTAACCAATTCAATACCCTTAAGCAACGACGTATGACCAATGCTATGACAAAGTGTTACCATATTTACACAGCCGCCAGGAACATGCTTATTATTAGTATGCATGAGATTCCGAGCGCATGATTGAGTGTATGCATTTGGTGTATGCGAATGCATGCAATTGAACAGATTTACTTGCCTGATTGTGCTTTTGAACGCATGATTCTGCAAATTCTCTCGGGCTTTTAATACTTTTAAGTGCGTGGATAGCTTGGCTTGCAATATATGGCCTTAACAGTGCAGTGAAAGTAATAATTGTATGCATATGCAATATGCAAAGAGTCTATGAGAGTGTGTGTGTGTGGTTTAATGCCATGAACTGAATTGCTGTTGGGTCGAATTAGTGGTCTTGTATTTGCATGGAGGTGTACGATACAATTGATATGATAATCTTGCACAGCTGATATGTGTTTGTCTAGATTTGTGTTATATATATATATATATATATTTCTTTTCTTTTTTTTCTATTTTTTTTTTTTTCTTTCTCCATTCCATCTCTTTTATTTTGTCATATGCTTGTTTATTATCGTTTGCTTTGCTTCGCTTTTCTTAACGTATTTTGTTCTTGATTATTTGATATATATAAATTGGTCATTTTCAACATATTTGGACATTAGATAAATTCTAACCAGAACACAGATCAGATAAAAGCTAAGAGTAAGAAAAGAGGCAAGACATTACTCTAAAGATAACAATATGTAATAAAAGAGAATCAGTATAATAATTTCTTTATATAAAATGCACAATACAGAATACAAAGATAATGAAAAAAAACACTCAACATATCTATTGATTAAAAGTCTGCAAAGGTGACCTAACCTAAATGTTCAAAGGTGGAGTGAGGTCAGGAAATGCGTTTAATGAACAGGTGTCAATGCAGGTGTTCATGGATGATAGTTCACAAGTGTTCTCTTTTAGTAGTTATAGATCAGGTATTCGCTGAAAAGTGGTCCTTATGCTTCCAGATGTTTTGTGATAAAGGTCAAAGTATATTTTCCCTTTTTTTTTCTTTCTTTTTTTTTTTTTTGGGGGGGGGGGGTTAGGGTGTCTACTTTTCTCTTTAGATAAAAATCAATATATAGATAGATTGCGAAATAGATAAGTCAACAAATAAGTAGAGCAAATAATCAAAATGAATTAAATATATATGTGAACACATAAATTAAAAAATACATCGAATTAGACCAACAAAAAAAGATCTCAACTCTTCCCCGTGCAAGTGCAGGACCCATTCATCCGGACTTTTGTTGAGGGGCGCAGTTGCAGCAAGGTCGTGACGTCACTAATGTATTATGACGTCAGGGAATCCCCGTGACGTAGGGGATGACGTCAGAGAATAAATGGCGGGACGGAAGGACTCGCTGGTTTTGTTGTCTTAAGCGACCTTTCGGTCCGTTGCGAAGGAAGTGGGAGAGAGAGAAAGAAGGAGGAGGGAAGAGGGGAAGAGGAGGAGACAGAGGAAGAGGTGATGACGAGGAGGAAGAAGAAAGAGAGGAGATATATTGGAAGAAGGAGAGAGAAGATACGTAGGGAACAGCGAATAATAAGGGAGGAAGACTAGAAGACGGTGGAAAGAGAGGAGGAGGAGGAGGAGGAGGAAGACGAAGGGAAAAGAGAGGGCGAGAGAAACGACTAGGAAGAAATATCATACTTTAAAAGCGACATTGTTTTTGGTCTAAATTTAAACTGATATTGATACGCCAAGATATGAATTATGAATAAAAAAAAAATATTTGCAATGCATTTTTTTAACATAAACTAAAATGTAATCTTAATCTGAAATATCCATAAATGCACGCATGCACAAACACAAACACATAAACACAAACACACACACACACAAATATACACACTCATTCACTCGCCCACGCGCGCACATAAATCATCATACAAATAAACAAACAAACACACATACCTTCGCTCACCGGAAATCACACAAGAAACATTACAAATAAGTGAACAAGGAGATACAAATGTCCTTCTGTGTTTTTCCTCTAATCTCAAGCTCTCTTTACGTTGAATCAGTTGCATGCAGTTCCTTCAATGTAAACTTTCAAAAGTGGAAATTTCGTTCTGGAAACTTCGGATCATATATTATAATCGACTAGTATTGCCTTCGTTATCGTTATTATCATTATTGTTTTATATCCACTTATATTTATTATCATCATCTTCATTAGCATCAAGATCGTAATCATGATGATTTTACCATCTTGTTTTTCATCAACATTATCTTATCATTATCATCACCACTACCTTTCTCCCTCTCTCTCTCTCTACTCCCTCCTCCCTCTTCCTCTCCCCTCCCTCCCCACTACACTCATTCCCATCCCGATAAAAAAAATAGGAGAAAACAAAAACAGAATGATGATAATAAAAAAAATAAAAAAAAACAAAAAAAGTAAGCACAACCCAGCAGCTCTATCGCAAAACAAGGTCCCAATACAATCAGCCTTGTCACCCAGATTTACCTTTAATTAAAAACTTAAAAAGAAAAGAAAAAAAAAGTGTACTGACTAACTGGTTTTTATAATGAAATCTTACGTTTTACAGTCTCGCTTCAGGTCAGTGTCAGTTTGAGTTAGTTATATGGAGAGGTTCGAGGGAAGGGGGAGGAGAGGGGGGGGGGTAGAGGGAGGAGGGGGGTACAGGGGGAGAAGAGATGTGATAGGACTGGGGGGGAGGTGTGAGGAAAAGGAGGAAGATAGGGAGGTTCGAGGGAAGGGGGAAGGGTGAGGGGGGTAGAGGGGGAGAAGGGATGTGATAGGAATGTGGGGGGGGGAGGTGGAGAGGGGATGGGGGAAGGTGTGAGGAAGAGGAGGAAGATAGGGTGGACGGGGGTGTGAGGGAAAAAGGGGAGGGGTAGGGGAGGGGGATGGGAGGGGAAGGTGGGGAGTAGGGGGTAAGTGAGTGGGTGGGGAAAGGAGAAGAGAGGAAGGGGGGATAGGGGGAATGGAGAGGGGGTACGGGAGTAAGGAGGGAGAGGCGGAGGATGAAGGAATTAGTGGGTAAGGGTGTGAGTTGGGAAGACAGAAGAAAGGAGGGGTAAAAATAGGGGAAAGGGACAAAGGGAGAGAAAGGAGGAGGGAGGTGGAAGGAAAGAGTGGGGAAGAGCAAGGAGAACGAGAGAGAGAAAGAGAGACGGGAAAAAGAGGAAGAAGGAGAAGAACAGATGGAAAAAAGGAAGATACAGATAAAGTGAGAGAGAGAGTAGAGGAGAGAAAGAGGGGAAGGATGGAAAACGAGAAAGAGGAAGAGGAAGATAAAAATGAGAAATGGTAGAAGAGAGGGGAAAAAAGGAGGGTGAGAGAGATGATAGGAGAAAGAGAGGGAGAAAAAAGTAGACAGGGTGGGAGAGAAGAGAAAACGAGGATGAGAGAGAGAGAGGGAGAAACAAGGAGAAAGAGAGAGTGGAAGAAAAAAGAGGAAGAGGAAGGGGAGAGAATAAGAGAAAGGGTGGAAGAGAAGAGAAAACGAGGAAAAGAGAGAGAAAGAGAGAGAGGGGGGTGGAGATGAGAAAGAGAGGAAGAGGTGGCCAAAAAAGAGGGAGAAAGAATATGAAAGAAGAGAAAACGAGAAAGAGAGAGAGAGGAAAGAAAGAAGACGAGGAAGAAGGAAAACTCGATAGTTTCGATTGCCTAGAATCAAGAAAGAAATAAGAAGGGTGGAAAACAATAACTGCCATCAGCCAATCGTTACTAAAATCACCATGACTATCAAGTTCATTATCATTACCTTCATACATATTTCATCTCTTTCACTGTGTTACCATCGCTATGCAGTTGTTATCAATGAATCCCTCACCCTTTGTTCGTATAA
>NW_028234403.1:29459686-29465446 GCF_977035675.1 Penaeus japonicus | reverse complement strand
TATTATATGAACACACATCCTTACCCGTCTACGCATCCCTATCTGGTCTACCGCCGCCGATGACTTACAAATAAATTACAGAGCCATGGCACCCCACAGGAAGAGGCACCACAGGCGGCCTCCTCTGCCACACAGGCTCCATGGCATCCTTGCCTCCCACTCCCCCTCCCTGGCAACAGTGGCACCCCTGCCTCGTCTCGCTCTACCTTCATGATCTCTGTAAGATATTCAAAGTGTGTATATGCGTGTATACGTGTCCATAAGTGTCTGTAACAGTGTAAATCTGTGTGTATATGCGTGTGTGAGGGTGTAGAAAAGTTGTGAGACTGTGTATACGTGTGGATAAGTGTGTGTAGGCTTGTATGAATGTGTGGCGGCTTGTATGTGGATGTGTAGGTTTGTATGAGTGTGTGTAGGCTGGAATGAGTGTGCATAAATGTGCATAAAGTGTGACGAAACCCTCCTTGCACGTGCAGCTGGAACTCGGGTAGTTAAAATTCTTCCCCTCCTCCAAATGTATCAATCTCTCTTTTCTCTCTCTTTCTCTCTTTCCCTCTTTTCACTATTTGTCTCTCTCTCTCTCTCCCCTTCTCGCCATTCCCCCTCTCCCCTTCTTTCCCCCTCCCTCTCCCCTCCCCCACTTCCCACCCTTTCCTCCAACCCCCCCTACCCTTCATACCTCCCCTTCTCTCACCCTCCCCCCCTCTCCCCCTTTTACCAGCGAGTGGACAACGGCCAAAGCGTGACCAAAAAGATCTCGAACTGTGGCCAAAGGTCGTAATGGCCCCACCCGCTCCCCCCTCCCCCCCATTTTGGTCAGTTTATGTGAGAATTCTCGGCCCCTCCTTCCTCATTGGTCATTTTCAATCATTCGTCCCTCCTCTTCCTTCCTCTATTCTCTTCCCCTTCTCTTTCGATTCACATTTCCATTCCCCCTTTTTCTTTCTTTTACTTCCCCCCTTTTCTCTCTCTTTGAAGCTCTTTCCCCTCTCTCCTCTCTCCATCTCTTCCCAAAATACGGGCTTTTGACTCTCTCAAACTTTTTTTTTTCTAAATTGTTCTCTCTCTTTCTATCTCTTTTTCGGTCTTTCCCACACTCTCTTCCTCTCTCTCCCCTTTTCTATTTTTTCCTTTACTCTCTCACACTCTTTCTCCCTCTCTGTCCTTTTCTCTTTCCTCCTCTCTCTCATTCATTCTTTCTTTCACCGACTGGCACAATGAAAAGCACAGAGAGAAACAAAAGAAGGAAAAGAAGAAAGAACCAACCCAAAAAGAAAAGAAAAAGGAAGAGAGAAAAATAAGAAAATAAAAAGGAAGGAAGAGAAGTTAGTCTCGGTCTCGTCAAAAACGTTTTCCTTACAAACGTTTGGCAAAGGTTCACACGGGAGCTAATTAGTGGGCGAGAAGGTGGACAGAAAACGACAAGGACAGAATGGGACAATGTGATTTTTCTTTCGCTTTCTTCAAGACCTATTGTCTTTCTTTGTTGTCTTTTTTGGGTCGCAGTTCTTTTGTTTTTCACTTAGGGTTCTGTGAGAGAATGCTAAGGAGGATTTTGAGGACTGAAAAATAAACTTGAAATTGGATTGATGACAATCAATCTTGGTATTCACATAGATATTAACGATAACAACAATGAATACAATAATCATAATAATGCTAATTCTGAGACTGACAATGATGATACTGTTGTCCATAACGAAATTTATAACGGCAATCATAAGTTTGGCAACAGCAGCAATAATGGTTAAACAAACGACTATGCGCAATTGACCAAATGGATAAAGAATGTTTTAATTCTAATATTTATTCATAGCTAAAAGTTGCAGCGGAACTTAAATTACATGACAATGAAAGCAATAATGATTTTGCAATTAAATGATCGTTATATATTCACATGCCAAAATTCTGTCTTTTTTTATTTTTATTTTTACCTTTATCAAGATATTTCTCCACGTATCATCAAGAGACATCTTCAGAGATATATCTATAATTTCCCATAAACTTATTAAGTCATTTAAATGCATTCCTTAATGCACCTTTGGACATTTATCAAGCTTCAAGACATTAATCTGATCCCCTTATCCTTACCAAGACTTATCTATAGATGTTTCCATACCTCTTATTTAGACGTTGCTCGTAAACGCCATAACTCTTGGCCAGTGACGCAACACGAGACTTCGTACAGGCGGGAAGACCTAACTGCTTCCTGTATTTTGAAGTCACGTCATATTTTCCCACGAGAGAAGGAAGTTTGGTTCTTATGTGTTATTGTATGATGAGACTTGCATGATACTTCTTTTTCGAGTCTGTTTTAAAATGTGAATGATGGGGGTTCGTTATCTTTTTTTCTTTTGGTTCGTATGAAATGTTTAGTAAAAAGGAAATTAGTTTTTTTTTTATTTTTTATATATATATTTTTTCTTTTGTTTTTCCTCTTATTATCCAAAAGGAAAAGGTGGATTATAGGAAATATTTCCCCCTTTTTCATATTCGAAAAAAATCCCAAAATTCCATCTACCTTCATTCCCCCTCGTCTCCCTCTTCTTCCACTTCTTTTTCTTCCGTTTCCCCCCTTTCTCTTCCCCTTCTACCCTCCCCCCCCTCTTTTTGCAAAATCTCGAGGACCGAAAAATCCAGATATCGAGTGCCCTTTGGGTATAGGGGTGTGGGTGGGTATGTGGTATATGGGGTATGGCGTAGAGGAGGAGGGGGGGGAGGGGAGTTCTAAAGCCACTGTGACGCCACAGATGTCCACTTGGTCGTAACTACCACCCCCTTCCCCTCTCCCTCCTCCCATCCTCGCCACTGTCCACCCACAACCCCCCCACCCACCCCCTTCTCAACCTCTGGCCACACTGACCACCTCCCTTTGACCCCGACAGCTGTTTTAGAGTGAAAAGCATCTTGACCCCTACCCCTCCCCCCTCCCTCCCCTTGCCCCCGACACAAACACACTCACACAAAACCCGACCAAATTAAAACCGCCACATGAACGATTGCTCTTTCACCTTGCCCCTCTCCCCCCCACACCCCACTCCCTCTTTCCTTCCTTCTCCTCTTCTTTCCTTCCTTCTCCTCTTCTTTCGTCCCTTCTCCTCTGTTTTTTCTTACTTGTTTCTCCTCTTCTGTTTTTCTTTCTTCTTTTCGTTTTCTTTCTTCTTCCTCCTCCATTCTTCTTATTCTTCTCTTTCTATTTCTTCTTCTCTCTTCTTTCCCTCCCTTCATCTTTCGTTTTCCTTCCTTCTTTTTTTCCCTTCTTCATCCTTTCTTCTTCCTCTTCCTTCTATTTTATTTTCCCCTTTTTATTATTTTTTTCTTGATAATTCCCACCTCTCTCTCTCTCTCTCTCTCTCTTCTTAAATCGAAAGAGAGGTAGAAGATAAAAGATAAAAAAGAAGTAAAAGAAAAAGAAGAAAAAACAATAACAAAAAATTGACCGCTTGCTACTTATTCTCTTCCTACTCTCTTCTCTTCCCCCTCCTCCTCCTCCTCCTCCTCTCTTCCTCCTCCCACCCCATTCACTAAACCCTCCATAAGGTCGCCATAGATTTTGACTTTTGACTTTTCACATTTTCCTTTTTTTTTCTTTTCTTTTTCCTCCTCCTCCTCCTCCTCCTCCTCTTCCTCTCTCCCCTCCCCCCTCCCCCTTCCCCCTTCTGGCCAGTGGTCAGTGTAGGGTGTCGCGCAGATGCAGCCTGTCACATATCTCATTTTGGAGAGAGAGAAAGAGAATGAGAAAGAGAGAAAGAGAGAGGGAGAGAGAAAAGGCAGAGAGAGGGAGAGAAAAATTGGGAATAAGAACTGAAATGTTGGTCGTGAAAACAACATTTCGGTTTTGAATAGAGAGAGAGAGAGAGAAAGAAAACCGCCATTTATTCCAAGTGTCGACAGTTCGCTTCCTAATCCTATTTGTGAAGGGAATTATTTTAATGGCCTTCCAAATTCCTGCTTTTCTTTGCTATGTATATATGTATATATATTTGCGTATATATATATATATATATATATATATATATATATATATATATATATGTACATATATATATATATATATATATATATATATATATATATATATATATATATATATCTGTGTGTGTGTGTGTGGGTGTGTATGTGTATGTGTGTGCATGTATGTGTCCGTGTGTGTTTATATATATATATATATATATATATAATATTATATATATGTATATATATATATATATGTGTGTGTGTGTGTGTGTGTATATATATATATAGATATATATATATATATATATATATATATATATATATATATATATATATATATATATATATATATATATATATATATAATATGTATATATAATATGTATATATACTCACACAAAACCATGAAATTCTCAAGCAAAGGAAGATCCGGCACCACAGTCAGCCATCGATAAGCATTCATAGACTCTGTAAAGCGATGTAATCCTGTTATTAGTGTCAGTGCGATGTTTATCTGTATATAGAAGTCTTTATATTTCTTCTTTATTTCTTTTTTTTGCTCTTATTCTCTTTCCCTTTCTTTTTTCGTAGTACGTTGTTTTTTGTTCTTCTCTTCTTATCCTTCCTGTTATTATCATGGTTATTTTCTTTCCCTCTCTTATTTTCACTCTCTCACTTTCTTTCCATCCTTCTCTCTCTCTCTCTCTCTCTCTCTCTCTCTCTCTCTCTCTCTCTCTCTCTCTCTCTCTCCCTCTCTTTTCCTCCCTCCCTCCCTTCTTTCTTTCCCTCTCCCTCTCTTCTCCCCTCACTCTCTTCCCCCCCTTCTCTCTCTCTTCCCCCATCTCTCTCTCTCACTCCCCCTCCTCTCTCTCACTCTCTCTCTCCCTCTCCTCCTCTCTCTCTCTCCTGCCATCCCTTTCTACCTCTCTCCCCTACTCTCTTTCTCTCTCTCTTCCCCCATCTCTCTCTCTCTCTCTCTCTCTCTCTCTTCCCCCATCCCTCTCCCTCTCACTCCCCTTCCTCTCTTTCTCCCTCTTCTCCCCTCTCTCTCTCCCTCTCCTCCCCCCCTCTCTCTCCCTCTTCTCCCCTCTCTCTCTCACTCCATCCCTTTCTATCTCTCTCCCTCTCTCACTCTCTCCCTCCATCCCTTTCTATCTCTCTCTCCCTCTCTCTCTCCCTCCATCCCAGTCTCTCCCTCATTCTCCTCCGCGGAAAATCAAAAGGGTGAAGTTGATAGCAAATCTAATGTGGAAATTATGCTAACGATCTGCAGGCATTTCTCATAATTCAAATTTAATTGCTCTTCGTATCATTCCTCCCGATTTAATGAACGTAAAAAAAAGAAAGAAAGATAAGTATGAAAATGTTTACAAATCGGATATATGTCAATGGAGAGGATGGAGATACGAGATTATGTAAGTCACTGGAAATATTATCAATGCATTAGTTAAAAGAAATAAAAACTATTATCATTTTTTCATTTTTTTATATTCTGATGAATGTTCGTACAAGGAACAATGGGTCTACATGAATATGAATAAAGAATAAATTAATGTGAAAGTGGAGCGGGGAGGAGAGAGGGAAGGCGAGAAACGGAGGATTAGCGAGATGGATAGATAGAGTGATAGATAGATAGATAGAATGAATAGATAGAGGGAGATTGGATAAGTATATATATATATATAGATAGATAGGTACATAGATAGATGTTTAGGTAAATAGATAGATAAACAGATAGGTAAATGTAGATAGATAGATATATAGATAAATGTATGAATAGGTACATTAAGAGATGGGTATATA
>NW_028234403.1:29447186-29452186 GCF_977035675.1 Penaeus japonicus | reverse complement strand
CCTACCTAAAACCTCCAACCAATCCCCACATACCTCATACCTCATAGCTCACACCTCCTCTCCTCCCGACGCGCAGAGGCCACCCGGCCACCCGGTCGCGCCATGACAGAGGGAGAAACAAGAGATTGAGGAGCTGGTTCGTCGCGCCGGGCGGTCTCACGCCAACAAGCGCTCGCTCGCCCGTGACCACCTGCGTGCCCTTCTGAGCCAGCTGGGATCTCGTGGCCATGTCTCTCTCAGCCAGCGGGTCTCTGCTCCGGTGGGTATGGGAGGCATGTTGTATGTTGTTTTGGGGTTTGTCTCTCAGGTGGCTGTTCTCCTTCTTGTATGTTGTTGAGCCAGCTGTTCTCTCTTCGGCGTTGATTTGGGCCAGCTGTTATCTATCGCGGTGTATTTGGGCCAGTTGTTATCTATCGCGTGTGGATTTGGGCCAGCTGTTTCTCATACGTGTAGATTTGGGCTAGCGATTATCTCTCACGTGTGGATTTGGGCCAGCTGTTTCTCATACGTGTGGATTTGGGCCAGCTGTTATCTATCGCGTGTGGATTTAGGCCAGCTGTTTCTCACACGTGTGGATTTGGGCCAGCGGTTATCTCTCGTGTGTGGATTTGGGCCGACTGTTTTTCATGCGTGTGGATTTGGGCCAGCGGTTATCTATCGCGTGTGGATTTAGGCCAGCTGTTTCTCATACGTGTGGATTTGGGCCGACTGTTTTTCATGTGTGTGGATTTGTGCCAGCGGTTAACTCTCGCGTTTGAATTTGGGCCAGCTGTTTCTCATAAGTGAGGATTTGGACCAGCTGTTATCTCTCACGTGTGGATTTGGATCAGTTGTTATGTCTCACATGTGGATTTGGATCAGCTGTTATCTCTCACCTGTGGATCTGGGCCAGTGGTTGCCTCTCGCGTGTGGATTTGGACCATCTGTTTCTCTCGCGTGTGGATTTGGGCCAGCTATCTCACTCGCGTGTGTGTTTGGACCAGCTGTTATCTCTCGCGTCTGGATTTGAGCCAGCTGTATCTCACGCGTGTGTGTTTGGACCAGCTGTTATCTCTCTTGAATGACTTTGGGCCAGCTGATCTATCTTTGTCCCCTAACCAGCTGTTTTTTCATCGATGTCTCTGTCAACCAGCTGTTATGTCTCTTTGTATCTTTCATCTGTCTCTCTCTCAATCTCTGTCCTTTTATAAAGCTATCATCTCTCTCTTTGGTGTCATCTGTCACTGGGTAGCTGTGTGTGTGTGTCTATCTGAACCATCTGTTTTCTATACTTGATTTTCTGAACAAGCTGTTCTTTTCATTCAAGTTTATTATCATTTAAAGCCAGCTGTGTTTGATATGTTCATCATTTTTGGTATGATCTACCCTTCGCTGACCGACACTGTGGTAATTGCTCTCATTTTTCATCATCTGTTCTCTTTACACACCAGCTGTTCTTCGGACTGTTTTTGTCTTCTCTTTGAATCAGATGTTCTTCAAGTTGTTTGCATTTTTTCTGTTCTCGACTGAAGCACCTGTTCTCTCTCTGCTCCAGCTGTTCTTCGGATAATCTCCGTTACTATCTCTTTGTACTACATGATTTCCTTGCTAAGCTGAGATGTTCCTCACTCTGCCTCTGTTCTCCCTGTCTTCTGCTCGAGCCTTCTGTTCTCCCTCTGCACCATCTGCCTTCGTCTGTTTAGTCGTATCTAGGTGTGCTGTGCCTGTGTTTCTGTTTATTTGGATTTTGGTTTACGTTTTCCCCTCTTTTCTCTTTCTGGTTTTCAATAAATATATTAATATATTTTCAATTATCTCTGTCCTCTCACTCATACTCTCTTATTCTCTCGTTCTTTCATTTTTTTCTCCTCTGTCTCTTTCATCTCCCTCTGCCCTTCTCTATCCAATATTTCTTTCTCTCCTCATCTCTCCCTATCTCCTTCTACCTCTCCCTTTCTCCTTCCTACTTCTTTCTCTATATGTTATCATCTCGGTCTTTTACTTTTTTTCGTCTTCCGTCTTTCCTTCTTCCCTAATTTATTACCCTCCCTCCGTCTTGTTCTCCTCCCCCTCTTCTTTCTCCTATCATTCTCTCCTTTTCTCCTCCTCCTCTTCCCTTTGTTTCTCCGTCCCTTGCCCTCCCTCCTCTTCCTTCTTTTCCTCCCTCCCTCCCTTCCTCCCTCCCATCCCACGGCCCTCCATCCCTCCCTCCCCTCCCACGGCCCTCCCTCCATCCCTTCGTCCCTTCCCATCCTCCCCCCTCCCCCTCAACAAGTGCTTTTAAATGTCAAAAGCAAAGCCACCGAACCATTATTCATTTCTCCTTCGATGCCACTGTTAACATGACCTCCCCCCCTCCTTTCTCCCACTCCTTCCCCTCCCCTCTACTCCGCCTTTCTCCTCTTCCCTCCCCCGCTCTTTACCTCGCTCCCTCCTCCTTGTTCTTCCCCTCCCTCCCCTCTTCTTCCTACTCCCGTTCCTCTTCTCCCCTTCTTTTCCCTCTCCTCCCTCTCTTAATCTTCTCTCTGTCCTTTCTTCGAATATCTCCTACTCCCTTTTCCCTCCTATTCTTATATCCAAATTCTCTACTCCCTCACTTTCTCTCTCTTTCTCCCTTTCTTTCCTTCTCTCTTTCTCTCTCTCTCTTTCTCTCTTCCTCTCTCTCGACCCCCTTCTTCCTCTCCCTACCCTTACTTACCCCTCCATCCCCTCATCTTCCCCCTCCTCTTCTCCCTCCCCCCCTTCCCCTTAACCCCCCCTCCCCCCAGCCTGTCGACCTTCTTCGAAAGGATAGCAGAGGCAAGAACAACGTTTGCTTAATTCGTTTCGATTCACCTTTTATTTGAGTTTCCCTTATTCATCCTTGGCCTTTTCAGGAGTTTTTTTTTGTTTTGTTTTGTTTTTCTTATTTCTTGCCATCTCTCTCCCTCTTTGTCTCTCTCTATTTTTCTTTCTTTCTTTATTTCTCTCTTTGTCTTTGTTTCCCTCTCTCTCTCTCTCTCTCTCTCTCTCTTTCTCTATATCTATTTTTCTCTCTTACTATCTCTCTATCTCTCTCTCCCCCTCTTTCTCTATATCTATTTTTTCTCTCTTACTCTCTTTCTATCTCTCTCTCTCTCTCTCTCCCTCCCTCTCTCTCTCTCTCTCTTTCTCTATATCTATTTTTCTCTCTTACTATCTCTCTATCTCTCTCTCCCCCTCTTTCTCTATATCTATTTTTTTCTCTCTTACTCTCTTTCTATCTCTCTCTCTCTCTCTCTCTCTCTCTCTGTCTCCCTCCCTCCCTCCCTTTTTCCCTGTATCTATTTTCTTCTTACTCCTTCTCTTACTCTCTATCTATCTATATTTTTCTTTTACATTTTGTCTTTCTTTCTCCTACCTCTCCCTCATTTTTTTCGTCTTTTTGTTTATTTATTCAATCTCTTGCCGACTTTTTGCCCCCAAGGCACTGTGTACATTTCAAAGAATGGCTTTAAACTTTCCTTGTCAGACAATCTGTCAAGCTATCGAGGAGGCGGCGTGGTGGACACAGAGCCAAACACCTTTTTTCTTCTTCCTTTTTCTAGTTCTTCTCTTCATTTTTTTTTTGTTTCTTCTCCATTTTCTCTTCTCCTTTTTCTTATTGTTTCTTGTTTTTTTTTTCTACTTTTCTCTTCTTCCTCTTATTTCTCTTCTGCTTTCTTCTTTCTTTTCTTCCCCTTCTTCCGTTTCTTTCTCTTCTTCTTCTTTTTCTTTCCTATCTCCTTTCTTTTATTATTTTCTTCTTTCTGTCTTTTTTTCCTCTTCTTCTGCTTCTTCCTCTTCTCTGCGTTCCCTTTTTTCTCATTTTCTTTTTCTTTCTTTTTTATGTTTTTATTGTCTTTCCCTTCTCTTCATTATTTATTTTCCTGTTTTTCCTCTTCTCCTTTTTCTTCTTCTTTTCTATTTATTCTTTTTTATCTTTTTTTTCTTCTCCTTTCGTCTTTATGATTTTTTTCTTTTTTTTCTTCGTTGGCTTTTACTCCCTATTCTTTTCTTCTTTTCTTTCTTTTTATTTTCCTCTTTCTCTCTATCTCTCTCTCTTTCTCCCTCTTTCTCTCTGTTTATCTTTTTGTTTCTATCTCTCTATATCTTTCCCTCTTTCTATTTGTCTCTCTCTCCTTCTCTTTCTATATATATATATATCTCCGTTTCCCTATTTTTATCTATCCATCTCCTTCTTTTACCTTTCTCTCTCTCTCTCTTACCTCACCCCCTTAACCCCCTCCACTTCCCACATGGCCCCTACCCCATCCCACCTCACATATCTCCCCAACCCCCCCCACCCTCACTCCCTATCCGTGCCATCCTCCCATTCCTCCTTCTTTTTCCCAACCTATCCTACATCCCTTTTTTTGTGCCTTATCGACTCTCCTCCCCCTCCCCCGACCCCAACTAACCTCCCCACCTGCATCTCCCCCCACCCCCCAATCGCCCACTCCTCCCACCTCCACTCCACCCACCTACATACCCCCCACCCCCCACTCTTCCCACCTCCACCCTCCACCCACCCACCCACCCACCCACCCACCCAGAATACTTTGATAAATGAGACGAACGAAAGATTATTTACACCTTAAGAAAACACTCGCCCGTCTTCCGATACACAGCGGAGACTCTCAGCCCGGAAGCTGGCGGGCGGGTGGGCGGGTGGGCGGGCGAAGGAAGGAGAAGCCGCCCACGTGCCTTGCCTTCGCCTTTTCCCCTCTAGGGTTTCGGGGTTCGGGGGGGAGGGTAAGGGGTGAGGAGGGTAGCTGGAGGATAGGGGTGAGGAGGGTAGGAGGGGTGGGAGGGTAGGGTAGGGGTAAAGAAGGTGGGATGGTGGGTGGGGATTGGGGTAGGGGTATGGGTAGGAGGGTAGGATGGTGTGTATGTGAGGGTGTATGCAGGTAGGCCTATCCCAAGCATTAAAAAAAAGTTGTGTTTCTTTTGTGTCATTGTATCAGTGTTCTTATCATCATTGTCATTAATATTCTATATATTTGCTAATATATCAACGATAC
>NW_028234403.1:29424686-29432186 GCF_977035675.1 Penaeus japonicus | reverse complement strand
GAAAAAGTGTGCACAAGCGGCGGCGCCCCCAGGCTGTTTGGCTACGGCGCCGAGCGCCCATGTCACTTCCGGAGTCCCTGTCGGGCTGCAACTTCCTCCAGCTGATGCAGAGCGAGAGCGCCCCGCTCTCGCTCCGCCTCGAGGTGGCCAGAGGCTCGTGGGCCTCGTCAGGGAGATGCACGCCCTCGGCGTCGTCCACAACGACGTGGCCATCCCAACGTGGTCGTCAACGTCACCGAAGACTACCAGTTGGTCGACGTGCATCTGGTGGAGTTCTCGGAGGCGCCTCAGCGGCCAGGCGCTGGCCATGGACGCGGACCCGCAGCCGTTCCCGTGCGTGACGCCCGAGGTCGCCCGCGGCGGCGCCAGCACGCCCGCCGCCGACGTCTTCTCGCTCGGCATTTCTGTTGCGGGAGCTGAGCCAGGTCAAGGCCCGCGCCGAGGAGCTGGCAGAAAGCGTTAGAGGCTGCGCGGCTGGCCACGCAGGAGGCGGCGGAGGAGCGGCCGGACCCCGACGCCCTCGAGGTGCTGCTCTGCGAGGCGGCCGCGAGGCAGAAGACAAGAGAGCGGCCCCGGAGGAAGACGCTCGCCAGTCCCTGTGCTGTGCTGCTGCGCCGCGGCGGCGTCTGCGAGGGAGCAGCCGGTAGCTCGAGGGACCTGTGGATGGATTCACAAGGGGAAGTTTGGTTCTGTTTCTGTTGTCACCATGAGTGGTTGTATGGTTGCATGTGGGAGTGTCACAGGAGAGAATATATATATATATATATATATATATATATATATATATATATATATATATATATATATATAATATATATATATATATATATATATATATATATATATATATATATATATATATATATGTGTGTGTGTGTGTGTGTGTGTGTGTGTGTGTGTGTGTGTGTGTGTTGCCCAAAGGCAACGCATCCACAATTCCATAGCTAATCCTTGTGACAAGCCAAAGCATCAGTGCACAGATAAATAAACAGGTAATCCTATGTGAAAAAATACTCCGATTGATAAATAAAGAAGGGGAATAATTAAATAGATTGATAAATGAATAAAGAAATAGATAGATAAGTAAATAGATAAAAAAACACATAAAAGATATGAATAAATGAATAACCTCTGATCCAAATCATAAACATACAAACCCAGTTTAAATGAAATTGAAAAAAAAAAACATATAAAACATTTTTTTTTTACTCCAAGACGGGAATATCACCCAGATTCGGCCATTAAACACAGCCATTAATTCACAGGTAGGGACACGGCGCCTTGACCCAGTCTAAGATGCGTGCAAGACAGGTCACGGTCTGTTAGGCAGCTGGTGCATCTATCTACCTTGAGACAACTGGTGGCTTGTTTTTTGTGCGTTTTCTTTTTGTCTTATATTTCTTGTATTGTTGTATTTTTGTTCTGTTTTTGTTTTTGCTTTCGGGCAGGGAGGTGTTGGGGGGGGGGGATAAGGTGACAGATGGTGCAAATAGTGACGTTCATTAACCTTTTGGTTTTGTTTTGTTTTGAATTGTACGTGTGACATTCATGGTATGCGTGAGAAAGATAGATAGATTGATAGATAGAGAGAGAAAGTGAGTGAGAGAGAGAGAAGAGAAGAGACCGAGAAAAAGAGGAGAACTAAAAAATACATCTTGTAAATAACAATAATGATAATAATAATAATGATAACAATAATAACTATAATTCTAACAATAAACAACCACACCTAAACTTGATCCTTACTTGCTACCCCCTTCCCCTTCCCCCCACCCCACCCCCTAAAAAAACAATCATAACATTTTCAGGACACTTGCCAAGCGAAGATCAGACCAGGATCTCTGCGCTGCTTCTGATTGCAAGCTTGCAAAATGCGTCAGTTAGCTGCAACCACCGCTTCCCTCTCCCCTCTCCCTCTCCTCCTCCCCTCCTCCCTCCTTACCTTCTTTGACCCCTCCTGCCCCCTACCTGCCCACCTCTTACCCTCTTCTTACCTCTCACCCTCCCCTTCCCCAACCCCTCAACCCCCTCCCACTCTTACCCCTTACCCCACACCCCAAACCCCTCCCCCCTCCTCCTCATCTACGCCCTCTCAATCCCATCCTCCCCCCTCCCTACCCATCCCTCCTCCCCATCTTCCCTCCCCCCCTACCCATCCCCCCTCCCCCCTCCCTACCCCTCCCACCTCCCTCCCTCCCTACCCATCCCACCTCCCCCCCATCCCTCCTTCCCCCCCTCCCTGCCCAACGCTGCTTGCTTGAACTTGCGTGACCTTGCCGTACCCAAAATATTAGACCAGCCTGACCACCGGAGGGTTATCGCCATACCAGTCCCTGTAGCCTAAATCATGTAGTCTCGCGCTCGCTCGTCGCCGCTGGTTGGGGGCTCCGTTTGCGTGATCTGGTCTCGCGATTTTTTTTTTCTTTTTCCTTTTTTTGTTATTCTTTGGTCTCGCCATTATTGTTTGTTGTTCGTTTTGTTATCGTTGGTGTTATCATTATTATCATCATCATCATGATTATGATCTTCACTTTCGTTATTGTTATTGTTGTTATTATCATTATCATAATTGTTATTTTTATTATTATTACAATCATTATTATTAGTAGAAGTATTAGTATTATCATCATTATCACAAACACTATAATCATTATTGTTATCATTATTATTAGTAGTAGTATTAGTATTATCATCCTTATCACAAATTCTATAATCATTATTGTTATAATTATTATTATCATCATTATCGTCATTCTCATTATTAATATAATTATTATCATTCTCATTATCATCATTATTATCATTACTGCCCATCGTCCCGATGGTCAAGCGGGTTATCATTGTTATCATTATAATTACTATTATCATCATTATTTATGTATATTGTTGTTCCTGTTATCGTCGCTGTCTTTAATCAATTTATTTTTAATCTTATTATTTTCTCTGGATGACCCAGTCGCTGCTCTTTCATTATCATTAATATTATTGAATATTTCCTCCTTCCTTCCAAGAGCAACCTTTCGCTTCCAAAAGGCGTCATTAACAGGTAGGTCTCGGGTCACGACCTGTCTTTGACCTTATTCTCTCCTTCTGCCGTTGGTCCAGCTGACCAGTAGAGTGTATCGCATCTACTTCAATTCCTCGAGTTCTTCCGTCTTTTTTTGTTTGTGTTTTTGTTCTTTCGCTTTCCTTCCTCTCCTCGCTGACCTTATCAGTGTGAGGTGACCTTTTCTAGGTGTAGTTTAGAATTATCGTTAGTTGCGCTTGACCTTCGTTTATTCTTGTGCTTGCTTGATTTGCTTTCTTGGTCTGTTTCTGTGTTTGTGTTTGTTTTCGTTTGTCTTACTTGTTCTTGTTTTTTTTGTTTGCTTTCATTTTTTCTTTTATTTCTTTGTCGTGATTCGTTCTCTTTTTTGTAATTCTATTCTTTTAAAAATATATACGATGTAATGATTTTCCACAATATACTCCAACCGGAATATAGTGTCAAGGGAAATGCACAGTGGTCATGAGTCATGAAGTACAATGCCTTACGCGGAATCGAGAATAAAGACACGAGAACCTATAACTATGCAAATATGGTGAGCTTGAGATACCGTGCATAATTACCGGGTGTTAGAAACTATGTCTAGTGTCTATGGTGTTCCGATCTCCATGCTGCCAGGAGTTATGGTGTCGTAGCAATAAATAATGGCTCTAAAAATGGCCAAAGCATTCGTGGTACGCGTGACCCAAAGTGAAATTCCGTGCTGTAAAATCTCTCTTTTTTGCTTTTAAATGTTAAGAATATTGAGCTTTCTCGATCGTTGCAGTAGTTATATGCGGTGCAGTGGAAGGTGGTAGTTAAAGCCCTATGATTATTTTATCCTTACACTGCAGTGGTAGTTATTGGGGGTAATTGTTGTTGTTGTAGTAGTAGTGGTACTAGTTGTAGTGATAGCGATAGTTGTTGTTATGATGGCAAGAGCGATAGTTGGTAGTATCAGCAGGAATGATGTAATAGTGGTAGGATTAGTGGACCTTACACGTGTAATAAAACCATAAGGAGAAGGAAACGTGTCTCCACCTTGTACGATAAAAAAAATACAACCCCCAACAGCTAAACCCATAACCACAAGATCCATATTCACATGAACGCAAAAACCCTACAACTACACCATATAAAACCTACAACCACAACATAGCTCACAACACAAGCGACACAACCCCACACCCACATCCTGATCCAAACATGCCTCTCAACCTATATACAACCCACACATCCCCTTTTCAACCAGCAACCGCAACCCACAACCCCACAAAACCCACAAGCACACCATCGAAAGCCTACAACCACAACCTACACCACCACCACCAACATAACCCCACACACCCACAGCCAGCAACCCAACCCTACCCCCTCTCACCCAGCAATCCAACCCCACAACCCCACTAGCCCCCCCCCCCGCCCCTTTATTTCAGCGAGGGCCCCAACCTCTCCCCTTGTGATACACCAGCACCCACCCTTCGACGCCGCGACCCCGCTAAGTGGAACAGCAAGTGGAGGAGGTAAGTGGAGACAGTGTGGTATTCCAGCGTGGAGGTGCGGCGGGCGTGTCCCTTGCCTGAGAATGTCACAGGACTCGGGAGCATCCTGCTAGGAGGCGACCCCGTTAACTGGGACGTCTGGACTCCTTCAGATCGGCTGGAAGACCCCGTTAAGAGACACCCGTTCGGATTTTGTGTCAGGAGTACATGCTCTATTTCGTTCTGTTTTTATCTATTTATTCTTGTATCTAAGTATATCTTCATTTATATATTTATCCACTTAGACTCAAATATTATTTTTCTTTTTTTTCTGATTTACTAACTTTTTCCCCATCCTTCGTTTCGGTTGAGACCCCGTTTACAGAGACGTGGTATGTGTATTATGTTCTTTTTGTATATATAGTTATTGTTTTTGTCGGTCTGTTTTCGGTTTGAGTTTTGTTAATGGTGACTGCCTTGTGTGAGGTACTTGGGTCGTAAAGTTTTGATCAGCTGTTGTTCTTTTACTATTTTTATATATATATATTTTTTCTTATTTACATATGTATCCTTTTGTTTTATTGTTTTTCGGTAACTTTTTTTTTAACTTTCTTTAATAATTTCTCCTCTTTCATTCTCTCGATCTATTTCTATCATCTATCTCTCTATCATTATTTCTCTGTCAAGTCCTCCTTCCTTCTCTCTTGCCCCCCTCTTCCTCTCTCCCTCTTTCTCACACTTTTGTCTTCCATTCTGTTCACAATCTGTCCACCTTTCTCAACGCCATCTGCCAAGACGGGACTGGGGGTGGGAGGGATGGGGAGGGGGTAGAGGGAACGAAGAACGGGAAGAAGGAAGAGAGAGAGAGAGAGAGAGAGAGAGAGAGAGAGAGAGAGAGAGAGAGAGAGAGAGAGAGAGAGAGAGAGAGAGAGAGAGAGAATGGGAGCATGCAAGCTAAACTAAAAGATAGACAGACAGGCAGATCAAAAGACAAAGATAGAGGGAGAGAATGGTAACTGCGGCCATAGGTCTTATAAAAAAAAACATGAAAAGAGAAGAACTGTGAGGAGGAGCAAGGGAAGAGAGAAAGTAAGGACAAGGAGACAGAGAAACAAGAAACAAACAAACAAACAAAAAAAGGAAAATTGGAAAGGAAAGGTACTAAAGGTAAAGCTGAAAGGGCAAAAAAGGGAAAGAAGAAGAGGAGGCCAAAGGCAAAGATAAAGAGGAGGCGAAGAAAAAAATATGGATGAACACAGGAACAAAATAAACGAAAAAGGAAAAGGAAAGAGAAAATATAGAAGAGAAAGGAGGACCTGAATGAAAAAGAACACAAAGAAAAAAAGAAAAAGAAAAAAGAAGGAAGCACAAGGAAGGACAAAGCCAACAATAAGAGAAAGAAGACGAAGAGGAAACACAAAAACAAAAAGGCAAAGAGAACAAATAAACAAGAACAACAACAACACAAGAAGCAAAAGTATACACGTGTATACAATACAGCAGAGATAGAATGATAACGCCATCAAATAATAGCAAATAAAACTGAATAAAATAGATACAGAAAGCAAAGAGATAGACAAAAAAATTAATGAATAAGCTCCCCCCTCGCTCCATTAGACTCATTCCAAGTTGAGTTTATGGTTCCTCTGAATCTCTTCAACAGGAGAGTAAAGTTAGGTTAGTGAAGTTAAGAGTTAAAAGGGTTAGGTTAAGATCGAAGTTGGTTACGATCAGTTAAGAACTAGGTTTACGGCTAACTTAAATTAATTAGATTAAGATAGAATTAAATGCAGTTAGACATATTCGCTTTATGATCTTAATAAGTTAGATATGTCAGATTTTCTGTGGGAGGAAGTTCTTTCAGTGGAGATGTCTAAATCTTTAGATGTTTAAGTTTTTAGATGTTTAAGTTATAGGAAAGAAAATCTACGTGGAATTTAGACCGAAGTAAAGTTTTGATAGTCTGATGTAAGTAGAGTCAAGGCATTTAAGAATAAAGGGAGATCAATTAATTGAGTTAGATCTCAGAAGATGTTCGTTGATTAAGTGAGATTTAGGTAGACTTTATTGGCCATTGTTATGTCTTTGTGTATCTATTTCTTTCTAAAAAAAGGTGGAAGAAGAGATTAGATAATGAAGATAACAAATTTAAAGAGGATGAATTATTAATACGAAAATTAAAAGGGAAAGGTAATTTGTTTTCGAGGGGTGAAACGTTAAGAAATATGAGAGAGAGATATAGAGAAAAGCGAGAGGAGAGATGGAAACAGAGACACACAAGAGAGAGAGAGAGAGAGACAGAGAAAGAGAGAGAGAGAGAGAGAGAGAGAGAGAGAGAGAGAGAGAGAGAGAGAGAGAGAGAGAGAGAGAGAGAGAGAGAGAGAGAGAGAGAGAGAGAGAGAGAGAGAGAGAGAGAGAGAGAGAGAGAGAGAGAGAGACGCAATAATTTTGATTCAGAAGCAACCGTCTAGTCTACTTGTTCACCTAACTATCAACATATTTCATTAACTGATAAACCCTTGCCTCAGTATCTGCACAATTAAATAGATTTTTTTTCTTTGATAACAACCATATAATGTATGTAGATAATTACCTATGATATGAAAATGAAAAAACATTGATTATAATGATAATGACAGCGAGGAAGAAAAAAACATGTTAAGTTAGATAGTGACAGAGAATAATGTTAAAGAAAGGGATAGTAATGATAGTAATGATGAGGATGATAATGGGGTAAATAAAAATAACAACAACAAAATAGTAATGCAAAATGATAATGATAGGCATAATAATGATAACAATATCGATGATAATAATGATAATGATAATGATGATGATAATGATAATAATAACAATAACAATAATAATACTAATAATGATGATTATAATGATTGAGGACGAAAATAATGATAAATTTAGTAATAATGAAAATAGTGATAATAATAATAGTGATAACGGTAATAATGATAATGACAGTAATGATAACGATTATAA
>NW_028234403.1:29414686-29417186 GCF_977035675.1 Penaeus japonicus | reverse complement strand
GGACGTTGGATAAAATGTGACGGATAAATAAAATAAAATAGGTTAAATAAAATAAAATAGCAATAGACATTTTCTATTTTATTTTATTTATCCTATTTTATTTTATTTAACCTATTTTATTTTATTTATCCGTCACATTTTATCCACATTTTATCCAACGTCCTACACCCGACACCAGTCACATTTTCCCGACGCCCCACCCCACAGGTTCTTTACTACGGGCCTTATATGCACTATAGTGAGCTTGTCCCAGTCAGCGAGTGCTGACTCACAAGAGTGTGCCAACAAGTGTTGACTCAATCCGAGCTTGGTCCTTACCCACCATGGTGCCCAGCAATGACCACCAGGCGACAGTGGAAATTCATGAGCTTAGATGGGGGTCGATCTGTTGACCATGGGGATGTGAGGCTGGTGCACTAACCATTGTACTTACCAGGTGGCTTGAAATGCAGATTGACACATTACTCTCATTTTCACTCAGGTGTATATCATTAGGTGCCCACATTAAGTTTTGTCTAATCAAAGGCAGTGCTATTAGTAGTAATTTTCAACATGTTTGGTATGAACTCATAAATAGCATTGCTAATGTCTTCATCTGTTGTAAGGTACAATTTCCAGGAAGAGAGATCTGAGATACGTTTTTATTTTCTTTGAATAATCATAAATGATAAACAGACATTTCATTCATACTAAGGGGATATAAGGAAGTGTTGTAAACATCTCTGAAATAAAGTCTAAAGAAATTTTCTATGAAAATATAGATGTATATATTTGATGGATACATGATAATAACTTATTATGGACTGGAAAAAAAATACTATTCTTCTTTTTAATAAAATATATTTATCATTTTAGTTAACCAATATAGATGTATTGAAGAGCTTAATTTACAATGGAAGTATCAAAGAGAATAAGTAGCACCTTTCCCGTTAAATGTAATATATGCTTGATTATTTTAAGCCATATCCCATTGTTCCCAGTAGATAATATGCATAACATTAAGAATTGACAACAAACCCTCCTTCCCACAGGCGAGCCCTCAGCACAACAGCTACGAGATGGGTGGACGATCTTACCGTCAAACAGGTGGAGCCTCGGGATGCACAGAAGTCTATGCTGTCGGCCGAGGAAGCAGAGCATCAGAAAGCGCTCTCTGGTTACATTACTATTGATACACCTGTAAGTATTTGCTTGGATATCAAGCTTCTTGTAAGACCTTTGTGATAGTTTGTGTCCCTTGAGTGTGTATATGTATGAGATTAACCTAACTGTCTGACTCTTAACTATGAGGAGAGGTAATTTGTCTGGCATATAGGGCTATATTTACTGAAATTACAAAAGATTTTAATCAAGAATAATAACTCTTTGATCAAGATCCCAAAATTTCTGCCTCTTTTCAGGCTGACATCACTCCCATCACGGGTGTCCCCGAGGAGCACATCAAGACTAGGAGTGTCCTCATCAAGAAGCCGGCCAAAAACTCTATGCAGTCAGGAACCAGCAACATCCAGAAGTAAGAAGCAAGTTTATGTAGTTAAGTGGTTGTTGTTCTGCTTCTGCTACCTTTTCTTTTTCTTCTTTTTCATCTTTTATATTTTGTTATTCTTTTCCTTCTTCCTCTTTTCTTTTTTCTTCCTCTTTTTATTTGTCTTTTCTTTCTCCTCCCTCCTCCTCCTCCTTCTCCTTCTCCTTCCCTCCCTCCTCGTCCTCCTCCTTTTCCTCCTCCTTTTCCTCGTCCTCCTCCTTCTCCTCGTCCTCCTCCTTCTCCTCGTCCTCCTCCTTCTCCTCGTCCTCCTCCTTCTCCTCGTCCTCCTCCTCCTCCTCCTTCTCCTCCTCCTCCTCCTCCTCCTCCTCCTCCTCCTCCTCCTCCTCCTCCTCCTCCTCCTATATATATATATATATATATATATATATATATATATATATATATATATATATATATATATATATATATATAGGAGAAAATTATCAAATATTTTTATCAATGAGATTTGCATACAGGAATCATTGGGTTTCATCTCAGGAACATTAGACCTTTTTCTAAAGATCCAGAGAGTAGAGTAAATGCTTCAGCTAAGACAATTTAGCTTGATAAAAGTCCTTAAGTGAGCAAATCTAAACTAACACATAACTTACTTAGAAAGCCCATTTATTAACTGGAGTAAAGCAAAGGCCTAAGAAGTTGCAGTAGAAGTTATCAGGAAGTGCTAAGGAAGCTTCCAAGTTCTCCTGCCACTAAGATTTGCTATGATTTCAGGTCATAATTGTTTGTTCCAGAATAATCTTGGTTTTGTTGCCACAGCCTTTAGCATATTATTTATGAATCTCAACTCATATGACTGGGTGTTTCACAACTTTCTTCTACATACTTGACCACTTTATACATGGCCTGTAACATAAAACAGATTTGAACAGTATGCTAATTTGCTTTCTTTTAGGTCTGGTATAAGAATTTTCCCATGGGAGATCTAACGAATAGTTTCTGTATAATAAGTTTTGT
>NW_028234403.1:29407186-29409686 GCF_977035675.1 Penaeus japonicus | reverse complement strand
ATCCACGATCAGAGCACCTATCAAACTTTCCCCTTTGCACCCCCTCCCCTATCAGAACGCCCTCTACTTCCACCCCAAGGAAGGAAAACACAAACACCTCCTCCACGCCCGTGACTAGCAATCCTCCTCTTCCGATGCTCTCCCCTCACTCCCCGCCCGCAGCCAGCCACCTACCTCGCGCCCTTGCCGACTCAGCAGCTTCCAACCGCGCTGAGCTATCCACGCCCCCCTCCGCCGGTGCACCCAGCCAGCAGCCTCCGCCCCCGTAACCACACCGGCCTCCCCCAAGACTGCGTCACCATAGCGCTCGCTCGAGGGAAAGCCCAAAACCAACAAGGTAAACAACGCCACCATTGAAACACAATAACACCTAAACGAAGCTCTAGAAAAAAAAAAAAAGAAAAAAAAAGAAGAAAACAAGCAGCTCGAGCCCAACCACCACTGGGAAGACACAGCTCAGCAGCAGGTATAAGGTGTCTCTGCCCTTCCTACTGCCCCCGCCCCCACCCCCTGCTCCAGTAGTGCCACCAGTGGTCATCAATAATTATGCATAGAACGCAAAAGCCACTCAGAAACTAGCAAGCTGACACAATCCTGCCAAAATGTCGATGTAGAGGGTTATGCCGCTGTCCATTCAAGAAAACAAAGAAGAAAACCAAGAGAGGAACGCCAAACCCCCAAACTGTTTAAGGGAGCCGATCGTCCCGAAACACTTCAGAAATGTTTGAAAATATATCTAGTGTAAAAACTCACATGACAAAAATGACACATAGATACTAAGCAAGTTTCACAGTAACAGTTAGGGACAAAGAAATAAAACCGGAACTACTTATAAACTCCAATGCTTTCCCGACAACGTCAAAGTGTCCCTAAACTTACAAGTACAAAAGCGACACCGTCAACAAGGCCAGTGACTAGATCGCACATCCTAAAAATAGAACATATAAACGCGCAATCTCTCCTCGGTCATTTTGAAAAATTGTAATGTTAGTAAAGTAGAGAAATGTAGACATTCTCTGTGTTAGTGAAACATGGCTCCACCAGGAAATGGTAAGTAATTTTATTAAAATTTCAAAGTATCAATTTTATCGATGTGTTGCAGGGCGAGGGGGAGGAGTATGCATATATGTAAGGGATACCCTTAAGTCAAATATGATATTAACTACAACAGAACAGTACTGCCGTAGAAGATATCTGGGTTACCGTACAAAGCAACATACTTCCTTCCTTTATTATTGGCGCCGTCTATACGCACCCTCATGCAACCTCTGAATCTTTTGAATGTCTTGAAAAAGTTTTCAGGAATATTGTCAATAAAAGGGAAACCACTTTTTATCTTAGGTGACTTAAATGATGATTTAAGTACACCAAATGCTAACTTAGTTAAGATAATTAAGAAAAATAAATAGGAACAACCATAGGCCAGCAGCCTCCGCCCCCGTAACCACACCGGCCTCCCCCAAGACTGCGTCACCATAGCGCTCGCTCGAGGGAAAGCCCAAAACCAACAAGGTAAACAACGCCACCATTGAAACACAATAACACCTAAACGAAGCTCTAGAAAAAAAAAAAAGAAAAAAAAAGAAGAAAACAAGCAGCTCGAGCCCAACCACCACTGGGAAGACACAGCTCAGCAGCAGGTATAAGGTGTCTCTGCCCTTCCTACTGCCCCCGCCCCCACCCCCTGCTCCAGTAGTGCCACCAGTGGTCATCAATAATTATGCATAGAACGCAAAAGCCACTCAGAAACTAGCAAGCTGACACAATCCTGCCAAAATGTCGATGTAGAGGGTTATGCCGCTGTCCATTCAAGAAAACAAAGAAGAAAACCAAGAGAGGAACGCCAAACCCCCAAACTGTTTAAGGGAGCCGATCGTCCCGAAACACTTCAGAAATGTTTGAAAATATATCTAGTGTAAAAACTCACATGACAAAAATGACACATAGATACTAAGCAAGTTTCACAGTAACAGTTAGGGACAAAGAAATAAAACCGGAACTACTTATAAACTCCAATGCTTTCCCGACAACGTCAAAGTGTCCCTAAACTTACAAGTACAAAAGCGACACCGTCAACAAGGCCAGTGACTAGATCGCACATCCTAAAAATAGAACATATAAACGCGCAATCTCTCCTCGGTCATTTTGAAAAATTGTAATGTTAGTAAAGTAGAGAAATGTAGACATTCTCTGTGTTAGTGAAACATGGCTCCACCAGGAAATGGTAAGTAATTTTATTAAAATTTCAAAGTATCAATTTTATCGATGTGTTGCAGGGCGAGGGGGAGGAGTATGCATATATGTAAGGGATACCCTTAAGTCAAATATGATATTAACTACAACAGAACAGTACTGCCGTAGAAGATATCTGGGTTACCGTACAAAGCAACATACTTCCTTCCTTTATTATTGGCGCCGTCTATACGCACCCTCATGCAACCTCTGAATCTTTTGAATGTCTTGAAAAAGTTTTCAGGAATATTGTCAATAAAAGGGAAAC
>NW_028234403.1:29392186-29399686 GCF_977035675.1 Penaeus japonicus | reverse complement strand
CTCTTGTGACTGGCAGCGCGATGAAGTAAAATAACTGCTGGGAACTGCGTGCTTGGCAGTATATCATACAATTTTCTAAAGTAACAATGAACCATGTTTATGTCTTGCATAAATTAATAATTTTAAATTGGGAGAGGGAGAGAGAGACAGGGAAAGGAGAAGGGCAGGTCATTTTGAAATGCCCCAACATAATTATCGAACTGCTACGGCCAATAGCGAGCCCTAGCAACTGTTCCTGCAACTGTTTTCCTCGGGTGAGTGAGGCGAGCAGTCACACTTCTTTCACACTAACTCGTCTACGTGATACGTGTGGAGTGGCAGCGTTCGGCACAACGAAAGCTCGTAACTACCTCGTATTTGCAAAGTGGATTTTTCGTTGCACAATTTGCTTATTGGAAGGTACGATGGGTAGAAATCGATACGGTGTTTTTGCTAATAATAAAAAAAAAACATAAATACATATGCACGAAATGATAGATACCCAGTGTTCCCGAGGTTTATATTTTAGATAGTGCAACAGCGTAACAAACTTCCTAAGATTCAGCTGACAATTCTGGCTTTGGCTCTGAAGTGCCATCACTGAAGAGAATAATAATAAGCACTTTTTTACTCGCTTTTTTCGGTCCTCACGGGAATATTTTGATCAAAAGGCGAAATCTTGTTTTCCTAATTGATATAGATTGTCCCTTGAAGTAAATGTTAAGAAACCCTTTTATTGATCATGTCAGTTGCCGCGTTAGCTTATTCAATTGCACAGTAGATATTCAGATCTTCAGTTGCACGAATAACTAACTAAAAATAAGCAATGCTAAAAAGCAATGATATTACTACTGCTACTGTGAATATGATAACAACAGTGGTGCAATTACTACTACTGCCAATACTATGAATTAAGTGTTTTCTGCTAAATTTTAAAATATGATAGCCTTCGTGTTTTTTAATTTTGCGTTTTCAGACATACTGATGTAATGTGTCATCATAAATACTCACTCACTCACACACTCTCTGTCTCTCTCTCTCTCTCTCTCTCTCTCTTGATTAATGCTTTATCACAGAAAGATCATAAATACTCAATCTCTCTCTCTCTCACCATCTCTCACCCTCTCTCTCTCTCTCTCTCTCTCTCTCTCTCTCTCTCTCTCTCTCTCTCTCTCTCTCTCTCTCTCTCTCTCTCTCTCTCTCTCTCTTCAAATAACTTGTTCCTACGTACATTTCTATATTTTTATTTATTTTACTTTATTTTTCCATTCTATTCTTATTAATTACTTATTTATTTTGATCACACCATATTCATTCAAGAGGAGACTTTTTTCTATTGCTCTGAATATCACTATCATGTCATAATCCTCTCTTGAGCTTCAAGGTCAAGGTTCCCCTCCACTGCGCAATCTGAGTAGAATGACAAGCCTTTTTTTTAGTCATGAATTTAGAAGCTGGTTAATTGGCCGAAATTTCGCAATAAGCTTATATACTACCAATTAGTCTTATACCTTCATCTCTTTAGTGACGTTATGTTGAATTCCATCAGATTACCAGATTGCACACCGGCTTGCAACAGTATAACGGAACTGTGATCCTCGAACCGCCTAAGAACCCTACTGAGACACACGCCGACCTCTCCCTTCCACAGCCGGGCGCAGAGATGACCTCGCAAGAGCCAGTAGTGACCCTTGGAAGTGGTCACAAAGCCGTTCCCATTGGAGAAGAGGACATGACTCGCCTTCTCAGGAACTTTCCCACCTTCACTGACGGCGCCTCCAGGTTGTATCCTGGGCGGTGGCTCCTCTTGAAGGGGTTCAAAGACGTGGCTGATAGGATATATAACTTCAAGGTAGGAGCTTTTGGGTTTGTTAACGATGCATTGGGAGATGTAAGCACAGGTATCACGGATTTTAACCACTGACCTTGAACCGCGTTGCTTGTCCAGTTCAGCTAAATAGTTGGCGTTTGCCGAAAGTGTTTTATCCTAAAAAAAAAAAAAAAAAAAAAAAAAAAAAAAAAAAAATATATATATATATATATATATATATATATATATATATATTATATGTATATACATATATATTATATATATATATTATATATATATATATATATATATATATATATATATATATATATATATTCCTTCAGAAACATTGCAATGCCTTTCAAAATATGAATAGTTCAGTCACACGAGAAAAAAGTCCACTAAGAGTAATGATATGAAGAAATACTTATTTTGGTGGATGGGCGCCAACGAAGGAATGACATGATAATCACAATTGCGTGCGGTCAAACAGTTGAATAGTGATAATGTCTCAGATAAAGAGTTACAAGAACTCGAATTTACTTTGATTTGGAGAAATACTATTGCGAAATGGTGTCAAAATAATGGTGCAATTAGAAAGATAAGCGTTTGCTCGGTATTTCTAGTTGCCAAAGTGGACTAAAAGCGACGCCCGGCTTCCATAGCTTAATGACTGGTACATAAAAAGTGTTTGTCAAGGTTTCCTCTTATTCACACTAACTGCATACGCAGTTTATAATCAGACGAGTCCTGTACACTAATGTTAAAGAACAGTCGCATTGTAGTAGGACCTTGGAGAGGTTATGCAATATGCTAAACATGTACCACAAACGGTTGGTGCAAAAGACGTCATTTTTTAATGAAACCTACTCGCTATTTCGTGTTGTGTAGGAAAGATAAACTAAGCAGAAACAAACAAAACATAGAGCACAATAAGCAGTAAACTACCGCTTGTGTAGGTTTGGTATATTCCTCATCAATATCTAACTGGTAAAACTCTCTATATAGATCATGAGCGGCAAGAAACTAAATGGTCAGTGATAAAGCTATAGTTATAGTTATATTATTAGCGTTTATAACAGCGCTGACACTTGTCGCACAGTTCCGAGGTGACAGCGACTGGTTGGTGATCCGTTGAGATGACTAGCATGTCCGGACGCTGATGAATGTTGCCCATATCACAAACACTCAGGGTACAGTCGATATCACAGATTAACAAACGTGACTCTATGGGAACGGAAACTGATTTTCAGGGGGACGCGCCGGCGATTACCTTTAATATTGAGTTATTTTTATCCTTTTAAAATGATTTGACGAATTCATTCATCTTGTATTACAGTTTTGTTTGTTTTGCACTACCGATAGTGATTTCATTTATGTATTTTACTGTGTGTACCTTTAAAGTTGAACTTCACATGTAGGAATTATGTACTATACTTAATATGCACTTCTAAAGTTAAATTTCAATAGTAAGAACATTGTGTATGTAACCTAACACAAAGCACAAAGCCAGTTAATACTTTTGTTAGAAAACATGTGTATGTTATCGAGTATGTTTATGGGTATGTTATCAACTTAATTAAGGCTTCATGGGGATCTATCAGCTAGATAATGATTACAAGAATTATCACTGTTAATGATGCTGATGACATTGTATTCAATTTTGAAGAATTACTCAAACCAGCCGTGTAGGAGTATGTTTTGTGTTTGATGATGTATGCTAATCTATTCACACTAATTGCATTCACAGTTGATAATTAGATGTGTCCTGTACATTCATGTTAAAAAACGGTAGCATTGTATTAGGACTTAGAGAGGTTTACAGAATGCTAAACATGTGCCACAAACGGTTGGTGCAAAAGACGTCATTTTTTAATGAAACCTACTCGCTATTTCGTGTTGTGTAGGAAAGATAAACTAAGCAGAAACAAACAAAACATAGAACACAGTAGGTAGTAAACTACCGTTTTGTGTAGGTTTGGTATATTCCTCATCAATATCTAACTGGTAAAACTCTCTATATAGATCATGAGCGGCAAGAAACTAAATGGTCAGTGATAAAGCTATAGTTATAGTTATATTATTAGCGTTTATAACAGCGCTGACACTTGTCGCACAGTTCCGAGGTGACAGCGACTGGTTGGTGATCCGTTGAGATGACTAGCATGTCCGGACGCTGATGAATGTTGCCCATATCACAAACACTCAGGGTACAGTCGATATCACAGATTAACAAACGTGACTCTATGGGAACGGAAACTGATTTTCAGGGGGACGCGCCGGCGATTACCTTTAATATTGAGTTATTTTTATCCTTTTAAAATGATTTGACGAATTCATTCATCTTGTATTACAGTTTTGTTTGTTTTGCACTACCGATAGTGATTTCATTTATGTATTTTACTGTGTGTACCTTTAAAGTTGAACTTCACATGTAGGAATTATGTACTATACTTAATATGCACTTCTAAAGTTAAATTTCAATAGTAAGAACATTGTGTATGTAACCTAACACAAAGCACAAAGCCAGTTAATACTTTTGTTAGAAAACATGTGTATGTTATCGAGTATGTTTATGGGTATGTTATCAACTTAATTAAGGCTTCATGGCGATCTATCAGCTAGATAATGATTACAAGAATTATCACTGTTAATGATGCTGATGACATTGTATTCAATTTTGAAGAATTACTCAAACCAGCCGTGTGGGAGTATATGTTTTCTGTTTGATGATGTATGCTAATCTATTCACACATACTGCATACGCAGTTTATAAGCAGACGTAGTCCTGTACACTAATGTTAAAGAGAACAGTCGCATTGTAGTAGGGACCTTGGAGAGGTTATGCAAATATGCTAAACATGTACCACAAACGGTTTTTGGTGCAAACAGACGTCATGTATTTTAATGAAAACCTACTCGCTATTTCGTGTTGTGTAGGAAAGATAAACTAAGCAGAAACAAACAAAACATAGAGCACAATAGCGTCAGTAAACTACCGCTTGTGTAGGTGTTGGTATATTCCTCATCACTATCTAACTGGTAAAAAACTCTCTATATAGATCATGAGCGGCAAGAAACTAAATGGTCAGTGATAAAGCTATAGTTATAGTTATATTATTAGCGTTTATAACAGCGCTGACACTTGTCGCACAGTTCCGAGGTGACAGCGACTGGTTGGTGATCCGTTGAGATGACTAGCATGTCCGGAGGCTGATGAATGTTGCCCATATCACAACACTCAGGGTACAGTCGATATCACAGATTAACAAACGTGACTCTATGGGAACGGAAAACTGATTTTCAGGGGGACGCGCCGGCGATTACCTTTAATATTGAGTTATTTTTATCCTTTTAAAATGATTTGACGAATTCATTCATCTTGTATTACAGTTTTGTTTGTTTTGCACTACCGATAGTGATTTCATTTATGTATTTTACTGTGTGTACCTTTAAAGTTGAACTTCACATGTAGGAATTATGTACTATACTTAATATGCACTTCTAAAGTTAAATTTCAATAGTAAGAACATTGTGTATGTAACCTAACACAAAGCACAAAGCCAGTTAATACTTTTGTTAGAAAACATGTGTATGTTATCGAGTATGTTTATGGGTATGTTATCAACTTAATTAAGGCTTCATGGGGATCTATCAGCTAGATAATGATTACAAGAATTATCACTGTTAATGATGCTGATGACATTGTATTCAATTTTGAAGAATTACTCAAACCAGCCGTGTAGGAGTATGTTTTGTGTTTGATGATGTATGCTAATCTATTCACACTAATTGCATTCACAGTTGATAATTAGATGTGTCCTGTACATTCATGTTAAAAAACGGTAGCATTGTATTAGGACTTAGAGAGGTTTACAGAATGCTAAACATGTGCCACAAACGCCAGTGAAGTCAGTGAAGAGGGGGGGGAGGTTGAGGAAGGGGGAGAGGAAGAGGTTGAGGAGAGGGGGTGTAGAGGGGGAGGAGAAGGAAATTGAAAGACGGGAAGGGGGGTAGAGGAGGAGGGGGATGCAGAGGGGAAGGAAAGGGGACCGGAAGTTGAGCGGAGGAGAAGGGAGGTTGAGGGAGAGGGAGAGGGGGGGAGGTTGAGGAGGTAATGGAGGGGAAAAGGGGTTAAGAAAGTGCATGTAAAGACGAAATATTAAAGACATAAACCCGTTTTTTTTTCTTTCTTTTTACCTCCACAGATACGCGACTCGGATGTAGTCGTGGTCACCTTCCCGAAGAGCGGCACAACATGGTCTCAAGAAGTGGTTTGGTCGATGTTACACGACCCGGATTTAAAGGGAGCTCCTCGTAGCCAGCTGATGGACCGGGCTCCATATCTCGAGATGGAGTGAGTTCTTGTGTGTAAATGAGCTGTTTGTTTTCATTTTTTCTTCTTTATTTTTTTTCATTTTTTGAATACTGGCTTTGGATTTCCATTCATTTTCTTTTCTTTTGCTTCCTTGCAGTTTGTATTATTTGCTGAAGGCTTTTTGATTGCTTGCTTGCCTTGATCAAGTGAAAGGTGAATTCGTGATAGTGACTATAATGATGATTATATTCTTCTTTCATTTCTTCTATTCCATTCCTTCTCTCTTTCCCTCCTCCACCCCCTCAACCTCCCACTTCCCCTCCTCCCTCCCCATCAAACTCCCACTTTCCTCCACTTCCTTTTCAACACCTTTTTTCATCCATCCTTCCTCCTCTCAACTTCCGGTTTCCCCTTCTTCCCCTCTACGCCCTCTCTCCCCCTCAACCTCTCCATCCCTCCCCCTTAACTTCCGGTCCCCTTTCCTTCCCCTCTTCACCCTCCCTCCTCCTCTCCCCTTCCTCTACACCCCCCTCCCCCTCAACCTCTCCCCACCCCCTCAGAGTAGACCAATGGCCGACGGAAATAAAGTCCTTCGTCCCGCCACTCTTCGCCGCCATGTGTCCCGAAGGAGACGCCTCGAAGGGAACGGTCGTGCAGATGCTCGAGAAGGAGCGGGAGCCGAGGGTGATTAAGACGCACCTCCCGCTCTCGCTACTCCCTCCTGATGCAATAGACAAGGGGAAGGTGCGTTGGGGGAAAGGTGTGGGGCTTGGTTTCTGTGTCTGTGTTTCGGGTTCTGGATATAGTGCTTTGTTTCGATATACTTGAGAATTGCGTTACTTGCCCCCCCCCCCTTTTTTTTTACTATGTTCTTTCTTTATTCATGGCTCATACTTCTTTTATTTTGCCTTCGCTTTTTTTTTCTCGAGGGTTTTCAAATATATATATATATATATATATATATATATATATATATATATATATATATATATATATATTTATATATATATATATATATATATATATATATATATATATATATATATATATATCTATATATATATATATGTTTATAATAAATATTTTACCTCCCTGACCGTGACTCGAACTCGGGTCCTCAGAGTGAGAATCCCGGCTCTTAACCATTATATTACACGACCCACTAACCTAACCTAACCAGGTGCCTTACAACCACCATGGAAGTTACCTATATACTCTTGGCAGAGCAGTGATAGCGAGGTTGATATTACAGACAATTCCCGTGGGCACTCGGCGGGAATGAATTAGAAATTCAAGTCACAAATCAGGTTACCGAGGTTATATTTGTGTGAGAAAGATGGTATAATGCAATAACGCATTTTGATATAGAAATACAAATTTTACTTAAGGTAAC
>NW_028234403.1:29387186-29389686 GCF_977035675.1 Penaeus japonicus | reverse complement strand
TTCTTTTCATTTTAGAAAGGAGGGTAAATCAATGGTAGTAAAAGTAATAAGAATATTTTTAGAGACGACTTGTATTCATGTGGCTAATAAAATGGAAATATATATTATTGGTGTACATTGTAGGTTTAACTCTGCTTTAAGAAGTTGCATTTTTCCTTTTGATAAACAGTCATTCAGAAGGAAAGAAAGTGTTAAAAACACATTTATTTTATGAGTAAAAGTTAAACTTAAAGTGGTTGTTTTAATTTCCGTTTGTTTAAATAATTTTGAATATGATAATCCTTTGATTAACAAACCTCAGAGTTTTTTGGTCTTCCTATATTATTCTGTAATGATTCATGTTATTTATTATTACTGTTGCTATCAATATCTTGTCCAATTCATTCTCCCTCATCATTTTTATGAATATTATTTTCAAGGTTTAATTATTATCATTAGTGTTACAATTTCCATCATCCTTTCCATCTTGCATCTTTATATTAGAACTAGATACAAAAATAAATACATTAGATTTTGACAAAAGAAAATCAGTATAGGTGTTTATTGTCAATTTCATTTTACAGTTGTTGGTAACCATATTATTATTACAATTAGTTATAACTTTTGCTAAAATATCCATTATTTTTCATGTACTCTCCAAATATGCAATTAATTTTAGAGAGCAATAAATTTTGTTTTTTCTTTTCTTCTTCAACTTTTAGTACCCTGTTAGTTTTTGTTCATTTCTATTCAAGTATCAGTCTTTACTGTGAATGAACATCTCAACTCCTCTTTAGATTCACTTCATGAAATATAAAAATCTGACAAAGGATTAACCCAATTCAAACCTTTTAGCTTCTCTGTAACATTCCTGGGAAGTTTTTCCTATTTAACCCTTCCAAGACAGGCTCTGTTGTGGGGCCAGATCATTTCCATATTGCCTTTTTCCTTTTGCTGTAATTACAAATTATTTATTCATTCAGTTATGATGACCTACTATATATATCAAATGCTAATTACAATCAATTGGTGATATATAGAACTCATATTTCATTCATAAGTCTAGAAAATAATAGAAATCACACACATCTTAAGATGTAGTGAAGAATGGGATATACAATAATAACCTTATCAGAATATTTCAATTTATTAACATCAAGTGAATATCACATGAGATATAAAGTTTCAAAAATATTTCTTTACTATTTACTTTTCACACACACACACACACACACACACACACAAATATATATATATATATATATATATATATATATATATATATATATATATATATATATATATACTATATATATACATATATATATATGTATATATATATGTGTGTATATGTATATATATATATATATATATATATATATATATATATATATATATATATATAAATATATATATATATATATATATATATATATATACATATATATATATATATATATATAATATATATATATATATATATATATATATATATATGTATATAATATACATATATAAAACTGCTAATAAAAGATCATAAAGCTATCAGAGTTTATCAAAAATCCCCATCAACACTTCTATCAATCACTTTGGCTGGTATTTTCAACCTCTGCAGGATGTATCTACTCTTGGTATGAATGGCGGAAAGCTTGGACTCCATGGCCTCCTCGTCCGCCGGGTCCCAGTTAGGACTCTCCCTAATGGTTGCAAGAAGCTTTTCCATTTGGGTCTGCAGTTTGGGGTTGATGTCTGACCGGCAGTTAAGCAGCAGAGACTCAAAAAGTCCTGTGAATGAAGAGGGAGGAAAATAATTTTGGGAAGAGTGCAAAATCATTAAAAACTCACTATTACTACAATTACTGCTATTGTTCCTCTTAATGCTATAACTGCTACTAGTATTGATTTAAATACCATTACACTCATAATTATAATATTAGAGAAGAGATTATAAGTTATAGTAGTAGCAGCAGCAGTATCATCCTTTCCCATCCATTCTCCCTCAATTCCACCTTCCCTTAAATCATCAAAATCATTTCCCTTCTTCCCTCCCTCCCTCTTGCACATTCTTCACTCTTCCCATGTGGCCACAACACCCCTTGCTTCTAGTCCCTCAGTAGCTCACTCCCCATTACTCTTACAAGAATTTTCACTCAGTGAATCTGTACCCTTGTACACAACCAGCAATGTGGGAAGTCTTGCAGCATAACATCTTAATAGCTAATAACATCTGTGAAATTCATTCACCCTCAAAACATTACATCTATTATGCAAAGTTCAACCAACTAAGGCTTCCTGGCCTGACTTTCTCTGAAATCTTAAACTATTACATTACTGTACACCTTTACAACATAATATGCTTCCAACTAATTCAAAAAATATAATGGCTTTAGAAACAAAATAGGCTCATCAGAAAACGAAATAATTTGTGTAGTAAAAAAAGATCCCTTGTAATATCTGAAGACATATTCCATGGTAACTAATGGGACATGCAGACACTACTTCACCATAGAATTATAGGCAT
>NW_028234403.1:29352691-29362086 GCF_977035675.1 Penaeus japonicus | reverse complement strand
ATTTTCAGGACCTAGTTTTCGAAACGCGGGATTGAAACGTGTTCGCTTCGGAATTGTGTTGTTTCGAGATAGGATCCGAGATATTTGTGCATTCATAAGTGCTTTCGGATTTATGATTGTCTAAAAAAATTCTTTTTTTCTCTGTGGAAGGAGGGAGATGGAGGATAAGCGGGGAAGAGGGAGGGAAGAATGGAGAGAGGGTTGAGAGAGACAGTGAGGGTGAGGGAGAGAGAGAGAGAGAGAGAGAGAGAGAGAGAGAGAGCAGAACGTTAGAAATTCAGAATGTAAAGACGCTTACAAACAAACAAACAAACACAGATGTACAAAGACCGCTATCCCAACCAATAATTTTCTAAATCAAATTCCTATCAAAGAAAACTTCATCCTTCCATGATTTAGTCATGAGATGAGAGGTTGGAATATCAACCTTTGACTTTTCATCCTACAATGCATGGCAGCGTTATCGTCATGCAAACTGCGGCGCTGAAAATGACGTAATTGATATTCAAGTTTTTATCACGAAAATTGACCGCAGAAGATCTTGGTTTTTAAAAAGAGTTTGGAGAAAATTAGTTTCAAAATCTAAATGTAATTCTAGGAAGAAATTGCGGAGTTTCCACTTTCCTGTGACATTTATACTAAAGGACAAGAGCCATAATGAATGTAAAATATGCCATGATATTTCAGAAAAGGAAAAAGGCTATTATAGGTTTTGTTCTTAAACGAAATGTATTAGTATTAAGAGAGGGAGAGCCATTAATGTTTTATACTTACATATGAATTACAAGAGGGAAATATTCACTCGTGCATACACATGTAAATCAAAATAATCTTTCTAGAAAAAAAAATTTTTTGTTAGTATTCGTGTGATTGTATGTGTTGATTGTATAATATTTAAACTAAATATATTATATTTAATATATATATATACTCTTATATATCTATAGATATTATTTATATGTGTGTGTTGTGTGTGTGTGTGTTGTGTGTGTGGTGTGTGTTGTGTGTGTTTGTTGTGTTGTGTGTTTGCTGTGAATAATATATATATATATATATATATATATATATATATATATATATATATTTATATATATGCATGTATGTATGTCTATATGTATATATATAGATAGAAAGATATTTATATATGTATATAAGCACTTCCGTATATCACATAACTTACCATCATCTCAAACAAATTCCTCTCAATCTCAAACACGAAAAAAAACTCTCGTATCCCCTATGGCACGTTAGCAATGCCAGTCTCCCGCCAAGCGCACAATAGACTCGTTTTTGCAAGCTCAACGGCGTGTCCCAATGAGCGTTGTGGCTAGCGCGATAAATCCGAGCCTTAATTGGGAAGTTAGCGACGAGAGAGAGCGATTTCTTGCTCGTTTTAGGGTAGCAAATTTTCGCCTCAATTCTAGCCTTTGCACTAATGGCGGCTGGTGCTATTGTTCTCGCAAAGAGGGAGGACATTTAATGACACACAGACACAGACGTTACAAGTGTTTATACTGTAATGTGCCTTTGTCTTGCTTTGAGGGAAGGGGGTGGGAGAGAGTGGGGGGTAGGGGGAGAGAGGGAGAGGATGCGAGGAGGGGAGGGGGAGAGATAGAGCGGGGGAGAGGGAGAGAGAAAAGGGAGATGGAGAGGGAGAAGGAGAGGACGAGAGAGAGAGAGAGAGAGCGAGAGAGAGAGGGGGAGTGGGGGGAGGACAGATGTAGGAAGGGAGGGAGAGAGGGGGAGGGGGAGAGAGGGAGAGGAGGAGAGGGAGAGGGACAGAATGATGAAGAGAGTGAGAGAGAGAAATAGAGAGAGATAGAAAAAGAGAAAGAAAGAGACAGACAGACAGAAACAGAGAGCAGAGAAAGAGAGTAAAATATATTGATTATATGAATTTATGCGTCTATCACTTTAGGAAAGTTTATATATCCATATACATATGAATATATGTACGAGCGTGTATCTATATATCTATCTATATCTATCTATCTATCTATCTTTATATATATATATATATATATATATATATATCGCTCTCCTCGTATATTATAGAGAGAGAGAGAGAATAGAGAGAGAAGAGAAGAGCGTGGAGAGTCTCAGAAGAGAGAGAGAGAGACAGAAAGATAGATAGATAGAGATAGATATATGTACAGATAAATATCGTTTTTGTTATTTTTGTTATCATCACCATCATTATTATCATTGCCATTATCATAATTATTGTTATTATCATTATTATTGTTATCATTACTATTATCCCTATTATCATTATTATTGTTATATTGATAGTAAAGATGATGATAATCATAACGATAACAATAATGATATCAATCGTAATAATGATGTCAATAATAATAATGATAACAAATAGAATAATAATTAGCTAATAACAATAATGATAATAATAAATGTAATGATAACAGCCTTACCGAAAATATTGATTATGATAACAACAGCAACGACATCAAAGAAAAAAATAAATAAAGGGGAAAAACAACCAACTTCCTCGCTCCCAGATAACATAAAGAAAAAAACAACAGCTCTCACTTTAATCCTTAACAAAATACCGCTAATCAATCTCCATTAAACAATACTCCCACACAATCAACACAACAAAAAAATCAAACACGACCCGAGGTCTATTCCTCTCAATCCTTTTGTCATTCTCTCTGCAAAGTACTGTTTTGCTTGCGCGTCGGTCCACCGAGCTCCTCGGTCATTTATGTCAGCTGACAATTTTTTTGGCTCAATCAGCGGTCGGTCTTCGGCTATTTCCTTGACAATCGTGTAAGACATCGCTAGTTTTTCTTCTCTTCTCGGTTTTTGGTCTTCAATTGAGGATCCGGGTTTGGGAACTTGGGTGGTCGGGTTTTTGTAGCGCTGGGCTGGGACGTCGGGGTATGTCGGCAATTGACAGGGTCTGACTCCTACTGGGCACGGTATTGGTAGGGTACTACTTCGGGTATTCCAGGTATGAGGGCTGGAAATGCTGTAGGATTGTTTGTGGGTATGGGTATCTGATATAGGATAATGTAGTATGGAGTGTAAGGGTCAGCTATTTGGCGGGGGTATTGGGCATTAGGTGAAAGGGTGTTAGGGTGTACTGGGTATCAGATATAGGCTAAAGGTGTAAGGGTCTGGGTATTGGGCATTAGGTGAAAGGGTGTTAGGGTGTACTGGGTATCAGATATAGGCTAAAGGTGTAAGGGTCTGGGTATTGGGCATTAGGTGAAAGGGTGTTAGGGTGTACTGGGTATCAGATATAGGCTAAAGGTGTAAGGTTCTGGGTTATGGGAATTGGGTAATGGGAATGTGGACCTGTGTACTAGGTATTAGGTGTTAGATACAAAGGTATTGCGTGTTAGATACTCAGTCAGAAGCGCTAGCATTTTGATATACTGTGCCTGATATCGGGTATTAAGCATTTGACGAAAAGTATAAGGTATAAGCATTGAGTAAAGAGTATACTTGGCGAAAGGTGTGCTATTGGGAAGAGTACATTTGGCCGGGGTGCATGAGAAGGAGAAACAAGAGTAAGAGGAGAAGACGGAGAGAAAAGGAGGAGGAAGAAGAAAGATGTGGAATGAAAGAGGAAGGAGAAGAGAATAAGGAAGAAATGATATATAAAAAAAGGAATAGAGAGGAATAAGAAGAAGAGGAACAAGAGAACGAAGTACAAGAAAAGGGAAGAAAGATAAAAAAAAGGAGGAAGATGAGGAAGAGGCGAAAAATGAAGGAAGAAGGAAAATGGAGGTAAAGATGTGAACAAGGAGGAAGAAGATGAAGAGAAGAAATAGTAGAAGATAAAAGATAAAGAGAAACGGAAGAAAATGAAAGAATAGGAAGAGGCAGATTAGTCGATTAAAGAAAAGGAAGAAACAGAAGGAAAGGAAGAAATGGGTAAATTAAAAGACATAGATCGAAGAAAAAATAAGAAGCATAATGAGGTCAAGAAATATAAATAATAAGAATCCTAATAATAAGAAGAAAATCAGTAAAAAAAGAAAAAAAAAAGTAAACAAAAGAAAAAAGCAGGAGAGAACGGCATAGGAAGAGGCAGAAGAGGAAGGAGGAGGACTAAAGAGAATGAGAAGGAGGAGGAGGAAGGAGAATTAAAGAGCTGGAGGAGGAGGAAGAGGACTAAGAAGCAGGAGGAGGAAGAAGAGGACTAAGAAACAGGAGGAGGAGGAGGAGGACTAAGAAGTTGGAGGAGGAGGAGGACTAAGAAGGTGGAGGAGGAGGAGGAGGAGGAGGAGGACTAAGAAGGTGGTGGAGGAGGAGGAGGAGGACTAAGAAAGTGGAGGAGGAGGAGGAGGACTAAGAAGGTGGAGGAGGAGGACTAAGAAAGTGGAGGAGGAGGAGGACTAAGAAGTTGGAGGAGGAGGAGGAGGACTAAGAAGGTGGAGGAGGAGGAGGAGGAGGACTAAGAAAGTGGAGGAGGAGGAGGACTAAAAAAGTGGAGGAGGAGGAGGAGGACTAAGAAGGTGGAGGAGGAGGAGGACTAAGAAAGCGGAGGAGGAGGAGGACTAAGAAAGTGGAGGAGGAGGAGGAGGACTAAGAAGGTGGAGGAGGAGGAGGAGGAGGACTAAGAAGGTGGAGGAGGAGGAGGAGGACTAAGAAGGTGGAGGAGGAGGAGGAGGAGGACTAAGAAGGTGGAGGAGGAGGAGGAGGAAGACTAAGAAGGTGGAGGAGGAGAAAGAGGAGGACTAAGAAGGTGGAGGAGGAGGAGGAGGAGGACTAAGAAAGTGGAGGAGGAGGAGGAGGACTAAGAAGGTGGAGGAGGAGGACTAAGAAAGTGGAGGAGGAGGAGGACTAAGAAGTTGGAGGAGGAGGAGGAGGACTAAGAAGGTGGAGGAGGGAGGAGAGAGGAGGAGGACTAAGAAAGTGGAGGAGGAGGAGGAGGACGAAGAAGGAGGAGGAGGAGGAGGAGGAAGAAGGAGGAGGAGGAGGAGGAGGACTAAGAAAGCGGAGGAGGAGGAGGACTAAGAAAGTGGAGGAGGAGGAGGAGGACTAAGAAGGTGGAGGAGGAGGAGGAGGACTAAGAAGGTGGAGGAGGAGGAGGAGGACTAAGAAGGTGGAGGAGGAGGAGGAGGAGGACTAAGAAGGTGGAGGAGGAGGAGGAGGAAGACTAAGAAGGTGGAGGAGGAGAAAGAGGAGGACTAAGAAGGTGGAGGAGGAGGAGGAGGAGGACTAAGAAGGTGGAGGAGGAGGAGGAGGAGGACTAAGAAGGTGGAGGAGGAGGAGGAGGAGGAGGACTAAGAAGGTGGAGGAGGAGGAGGAGGTGATAGAAGACACTGAAGGTGGCAGGGAGGAGATAAGAGGAGGACTAAGGAAGGATGGGAGGAGGAGGATAGGAGTATGGTTGGGAGGAGGAGGAGGAGAAGAAGAAGAAGGTGGAGGAGGAGGAGGAGGAGGACTAAGAAGGTGGAGGAGGAGGAGGAGGAGGACTAAGAAGGTGGAGGAGGAGGAGGAGGACTAAGAAGGTGGAGGAGGAGGAGGAGGACTAAGAAGGTGTAGGAGGAGGAGGAGGACTAAGAAAGTGGAGGAGGAGGAGGAGGAGGACGAAGATGGTGGAGGAGGAGGAGGAGGACTAAGAAGGTGGAGGAGGAGGACTAAGAAAGTGGAGGAGGAGGAGGACTAAGAAGGTGTAGGAGGAGGAGGACTAAGAAGGTGGAGGAGGAGGAGGAGGACTAAGAAAGTGGAGGAGGAGGAGGACTAAGAAGGTGGCGGAGGAGGAGGACTAAAAAAGTGGAGGAGGAGGAGGAGGACTAAGAAGGTGGAGGAGGAGGAGGACTAAGAAAGCGGAGGAGGAGGAGGACTAAGAAAGTGGAGGAGGAGGAGGACTAAGAAAGTGGAGGAGGAGGAGGACTAAGAAAGTGGAGGAGGAGGAGGACTAAGAAGGTGGAGGAGGAGGAGGACTAAGAAGGTGGAGGAGGAGGAGGACTAAGAAGGTGGAGGAGGAGGAGGAGGACTAAGAAAGTGGAGGAGGAGGAGGTCTAAGAAGGTGGAGGAGGAGGACTAAGAAAGTGGAGGAGGAGGAGGAGGACTAAGAAAGTGGAGGAGGAGGAGGACTAAGAAGGTGGAGGAGGAGGAGGAGGACTAAGAAAGTGGAGGAGGAGGAGGACTAAGAAGGTGGCGGAGGAGGAGGAGGACTAAGAAGGTGTAGGAGGAGGAGGACTAAGAAAGTGGAGGAGGAGGAGGACTAAGAAAGTGGAGGAGGAGGAGGACTAAGAAAGTGGAGGAGGAGGAGGACTAAGAAGGTGTAGGAGGAGGAGGACTAAGAAGGTGGAGGAGGAGGAGGAGGAGGACTAAGAAGGTGGAGGAGGAGGGATGGCGCGTCCGCCTTTTGTGCGAGGGATTAGCAGACCATCGACGTCGCGGTGCCTTTGGGTAGAGCCCCTCGGAACAGTCGCCCTCAGAGGGATGTGTTTATGGCTCTCTCTATATGTCTATCTATCTATCTCTCACTCTCTCTTTCTATTTTTCTTTCTCTCTCTCTCTCTCTCTCTCTCTCTCTATCTATCTATCTATCTATCTATCTATCTATCTCTCTTTCTCTCTCTCTCTCTTTCTCTCACTAATGTTTGTTGAATGTAATATTCTCAATTTACTTATCAATGTTTACTTTCAATGTTTCTGTCTTTCTCTCTCTGTCTCTCTCTCTCTCATCATCTCTCTACCATCTCTCTCTCTCTCTCTCTCTCTCTCTCTCTCTCTCTCTCCTCTCCTCGCCTGTTATCTCTCTCTCTCTCTGTTATCTCTCTCTCTCAAAATCTCTCTCTCCTCTTCTCTCGCTCTTCTCTCTCTCTCTCTTCTCTCTCTCTATCTCTCGTCTGTATTTTTACTTATCGTCTCTCTCTCTCTCTCTCTCTCTCTCTCTCTCTCTCTCTCTCTCTCTCTCTCTCTGTTATTCTCTCTCTCTCTCTGTTATTCTCTCTCTCTCTAAATCTCTCTCTCTCTCTCTCTCTCTCTCTCTCTCTCTCTCTCTCTCTCTCTCTCTCTCTCTCTCTCTCTCTCTCTCTCTCTCTCTCTCTCTCTCTCTCTCTTCTCTCTTTTTCCTCTCTCTCTCTCTCTGTCTATCTTTCTCTCTCTCTCTGTCTGTCTCTCTCTCTGTCTCTTTCTGTTTCTCTCTCTGTCTCTGTCTCTCTCTCTCTCTCTCTCTCTCTCTCTCTCTGTTATTCTTTCTCTCTCTCTCTGTTATTCTCTCTCTCTCTCTGTTATTCTCTCTCTCTACTCACACCTCTCCTCTACTCTCCTTCTCCTCTATCTCTCTCTCGCATCAACTCTCTCTCTCTCTCTCTCTCTCATCTCTCTCGTCTCTCTCTCGCTCTCTCCTCTCTCTGCGCCTCTCCATCCTCTCTCACTCTTCATCTCTCTCTCTCTCTCTCTCTCTCTCTCTCTCTCTCTCTCTCTCTCTCTCTCTCTCTCTCTTTCTCTCACTAATGTTTGTTGAATGTAATATTCTCAATTTACCTATCAAAGTTTCATGATTATGGTTCCTCAGAAACCATTCGATCAACAAAGGGAAATAATCATCCATAAAAGGAATAAGCAATTACACAGAAGAATAGATAAGGATAGATGAAATAGAGAAAGTAAAGATAAGATAAGGAAAAACTATTCTCTTAAAATACGGAAGAATAGAAGCAAGAAAAGAAATAAAAGAGAAAGATAGATATAGAGAGAAAAATGAAGAAAATAAAGGGAAATTCTACAACGGCAGATCATACGCTAATATATATCTTTTAAAGAATAAGAAAGCGATACGGAAAAAAATGAAATTGTGAAGAAAGAAAATGAAGAATTGGAGACCATTGGGAAGAAAATATCAGATAATGTTTTATCTAAGACAGACAATTTGATTCTTGTTTATAGTAATACATTTGAATCATAACTGTATGATAATTCTAATAATATATCTGCTTAATCCCTCATTAAGATAATGAATTATCTTTCTTTTTATTACTTATTCAGAAAGATAGATATATAGATAAATGTAAAGACATAAATATATGAAAAGAACACGAATTTGTAAATCATAGATTAGAGAAGAAGAATATAAATCCCTGAATCTCAGCACAAGCAAAGCCAATATAACAAAAGAACATCGAAGAGCAGTCTTCAATAGCATAAAGCATTTCTAAGATTCCCAAATCCGTTGGACTTTTTGCCCTCTGTTTATACCTTTCGGATTTGAGTGTGTTTAAATGCCTTGGTACATTGTATGCTTGTAGACTTTTTCAAAGCCTGTTTTATTATTTGTAACAGGCAGACAGAAGGATAAATACATGATAAAGATTTCTTCTAATGTACCATTTCATGATAGATTTCATACTCCACTCTTATCATTATGCGATTTGTTCGATTTAAAGAAAAAAGATTAAAAATAAGTATAATAATACGAATTCCGGTTTTGGTTTATTACTATTTATTCCTTAGTTTCTCTCTAGTCTGCCCATTTTCATATATTTTTTTTCTCTCTCTGCTTGAGTATACTTGATAATGTTTTTGCTGTTCTTTTTTAATTCTGATTACCTCTCTTCCTTTTCCTCTTGCCTCTTTTTCTCTTTTTTTTCTCCCTTTTTTTGGCTTGTAATAAATCTGCATCGCCATTTTCACCCTTGTGTGTGTGTCTCTTTCTCTCTTCCCTTTCTCCCCTCTTTCTCTTTTTGCTTCTCCTCTCTCTGTCTCTCTATTTATCTATCTATCTATCTCTCTGTATATACACACTCACACACACACACACACACACACACACAGCACACACACACACACACACACACCACACCACACACATATATATATATAAATATATATATAATAATATATATATATATATATCTTCTATATTTATAATATATAATACACACACACAAGCGCGCGCGCGCACATACAAATATGCTTATAATTATATGTGTATGTGTGTGTGTAATATTTCTAATATATATATAAAGAAATAGCTATATATATATATATAGATATTAAATATAATAATATATGGTGTGTGTGTGGTGTGTGTGTGTAGTGTGTGTGTGTGTGTGTGATGACTGTGTTGTGTCTGTGTGGTTGTGTGATATACATTTATGTATAATGTATATATATTTGTGTATATAAATGTATATATAATATGATATATATATAATACATATATATATCTATATATATATAAATATATATATAAATGTATGTATATATATATATATATAGATATACATAAATAAATATATATATATATATATATCTATTATATATAATATATATATATTATATATACCATAACTATACATATATTGTGTGTGTATACATATACTCGATAACATTCCCCCCAAACGAGGCCTTCATCCGACCAACATTCAGCAAACCCAGCCGACCGCATTCAATAAACGATCGTA
>NW_028234403.1:29328054-29340083 GCF_977035675.1 Penaeus japonicus | reverse complement strand
TCATTACTATTGATATCATTATTATCATTACCATTATCATGATCACTATCATTGTCATTATCGTTATCATCATCATCGCCATTGCTATCTTCATCATTTTCATTGCTATCATTATCATATGCATAATCATCATTACTATTGTCAATATCATCATCGTAATCATCAGTATGATCACCATTATTAATATTAATACCATCATCATCAATATTTCTTTTCTTTTTTTCTCCATCCCCTCCTTTCCTAATCCTCAATTACCTCTTAAGTGCCTCTCTCCCTCCTCCTTCAAGCCATTCGAAACCAATGGGCCGAATTTGGATGTAAAAGAAAACGAACGATAAAAGCTGTCAAAATCGTCATTAAAAAAACCGGTCAATAGAAAAATATAACTGGACTCTTAAGCTGGCCTGTTGTTGGCGTAGGAGGTGGGGGGGGGGGGAATTGGGGGAGAGAGGGGGAGGGGCATAGTGGGTGGAAGGGGAGGCGGAGAGGGAGGAAGAAGAGAGGGGGGGAGAGCAGGCCGGAGGGAGAGAGAAAGGGGGAGCGGGAGCGGGAAAGGGAAGGGAGAGAGAGAAAAACAAATGAAAGAAAGACAGAGAGAGAGAGAGACAGGGACAGAGAGATTACCTATTATTTTTCTGATGATGATCTGAAAGAAAATGAAAAACGAAAAAAAAGAATAATAGACAAGGTAAAATCAATAAACAGAAAAATACTAAATGGAGAATATGAAGACTGAGAAAAGGGGATAAAAATAACAAGAAAAAAAAATAATGATAAGAAAGAGGGAAGGAGAAAAAGAAAAGAAAAAGAAGAAAATGTGGAAGAAGCACACATAACGAAAAACAAAGATGAAGACAGAACACAAACAACACCAACACAAAAAAAAATAATTAAAAAAAAATAATAAAAAATAAAAACAACAAGAGAAGAGAAGGAAAAGGAAGAACAAAAACGAAGAATAATGCCATTAAAAGATAACATCCAATAAGATTGATGATGGATGAATCTGCCGCGCGACTGGAAAATGGAAACTGACCTTGGGACTGAAGGAAGCAGATCAAGCAATTGTTTGTAGCCTTGTCGTTGTTAGTGTTGCTGTTGCTGTCAGTGGCGGTAGTAGTAGTAGCAGTAATAGTAGTAGTAGTAGTAGTAGTAGCAGTAGTAGTAGTGGTACTGGTAGTAGTAGTGGTGATACTGGTAGTAATTGTTGTGGTTGTAGTAGTGGTAGTATTGGTAGTAATAACAGTAGTTAAAACATTCATTTTATCATCATTATCAATATCTTTGTTATTGTTCTTGCTGTTGGTGTTATCATTATCATTGTTAGAAGTAGTTGTATTAGTACCAATACCATTACCACCATCGCTGGTACACTGACCGGAAATAAGGTATATGGGGTTCCGAAGATGCTGATGGCATGTTATCATTTTTCTTGATGTGTTATCATTGCTGTTTCTGGTTTTACTCTCATCCTATCATCAGCATCAGCATCGTTATCAATCGTATTTTCATCATCATTATCATTAAAATTGATACCATAATCATCATCATCAAGAAACGAATATCAAATACCAAACCTCACTTCAATAAAAAAAAAAAAAAAGTAATAAGGATAAACAGGTAAATGAAGAACACAAATACATAAACATACAAATAAATATTCAAGTCAAATGAATCCAGTGAATCCGTTTATGCGAACGCGGATTATAAAAACGTCAACGGATTCTCGCGGATACCTGCATACACTTAATGAGTTGCCAGTTTGCACAGCGATGCCATATTGTTGAAGCAGAAGTCAAAATAAAATTATGTCATGTAAGAATGTTGATAATGGTTTTAAAAAAATCTATGGTTTAAGTTATTCTTGTCATTATCAGTTTTACTGTTATTTCTGGTATTGCTAAGAGAAAAATCGAGGTGAAAATGATTACGAGATGATTATGATGATGTTTGAATTATTATAGTGATTATCACTGTTATCATTATTAGTATTGTTATCATTATCATCTTTATTATCATTGTTATCATAATTACTATTATTGTATCATTATCACCATCATTGGTATTATCATCATTATCAATATTATCACTGTAATGGTTATTATCTTTTTATCATTATTGTTATTATGATCATTATCATCATTATTACTTTTGCTGTTATTATTAGTATCATTATTATAATTATCACTATTCTTATTATCATTCTAATTGTTATCATTATCATTACTACTACTATTATTATTATCATTATTATCATTATCATTATCATTGTAATCTTCATCATCATAATTATCATTATCATTATCGGCATCATTATTATTATCATTATCATCACTATTGTTGTTACTATTATGATAATTATTATTGTTACTTCTATTATCATAATTATCATTATCATTACCAATATTGTTGTCATGTGCACTGCTGTGTTATTCTGCCACGACCCTCGTATGCTATGGATTGAAGATTTCAATTTTTTATTAATATGATCATTATCATTATTCCTATCACTATTACCGTTGGTGGTAGTATCATTGACAAAGAGAATACTGTCATTGTTGCATTAGCATTGACTTTATATATATACATACACACACATATATTATAATATATTTAATATATATATATATATATATATATATATATATATATAAGTATATATATTTATATATTTTACATATATATATATATATACGATATATATAAGTTCATAGATCTATATATAATGATATAATATATAAATATATATATATATCTATATATATAAGTATATTATATATAATATAATATATATATATATATATATATTGTTATAATATATATATATATAATTATAATACAATTACTTATATTCTATATATACATTATATATATATATAATAGAGATGTATATATATATATATATATAATATTATATAGGATATATACATATTATATATATACATATATGCATATAGAATATGTATACTCATATAAGATATTAGAGAGATATATATATATATAATATAGACAGATATGTACATATAATATATAAATATAGATATATTATATATATATGATACTATATATATATAAAAGTATTGTAATATATATATATATATATATATAATAATTATTATGTATGTAATATATATATATATATAATATATATATATATAGTATATATATATTATATATATATTATATATATGTATGTATCGTATTATATAGTATAATTATATATATATATATATATAATATTATATATAGATAGATATATATATATAATAATGCATATATCAGTTATATATATATATATATATTTTGGTGTAATTATGAATCCATATATATAATATAATATATATATATATATAGTATATATAAATATTTATAATAGTATATACATATATATAAAATATAATATAGATATAATATATATATATATCATATTGTGTTGTGTGTTGTGGTTTTTGTGTGTGTGTGTGTGTGTGTGTGGTGTGTTTAGTGTGTGTTGTGTGTGTGTGTGTGTTTAGATACATTAGGGCCGGTAGATGGAGTACCTCGCCACAACCCTCGTATTGTATTCCCTCATAGTTGAGATACCTATGTCGTGCAGTGGAATGATACAGTTGGTGAATGGTTTGGGGGAATAGTATGTGTGTGTATGGTATATAATAGATATATATATATATATAATATATATAATAAATAAATATAGTATATATATATATATATATATATATATATTTATATACTATTTATATATATCTTCTTCTATGATAATATATATATATAATATAAATATATATAAAAAAAAAAAAAAAAAAAAAAATGTATATATATACTTATATATATATATATATATTATATATATAATATATATATATTTAATAAAATATCATATATATATAATAATAATATATAGATATATATATATAACAATAATATATTTATTAAATAATATATATATATATATTTATTTATCAATATATAAGAATATAATATAATATGTGTATATATATAAAACTCATATATAATAAATGTCAAATCTATATATAAATATATGATATATATATAAATATATATATATATATAATATAATATATATATATTGATATAGTATATAGTATATATATTATATAATCTAATATATTGTGTGTGTGTGTGTATGGTTGAATGTGAATATATACATATATATATACATACACATATACATATATATATATATTATATATATATTCACAAATATAAATAAGCTGACAAATACATAAAGGTGTTGTATGTAAAGATGCAAACACTCAAATGCAAAATACATTTCCATAAGACATCTCTCCATATACTTTTCCCCCATTTTTCTCCCCTCCCCCCTCCCAAAGATAAAATTCAGGTTCCGCAAAAGCATGGCAGATAAAGCCTGTTCTCCCGTTCTTTTTCGCCCATTCTGTTCTTGCTTCCCTGTTCTCATTTATCATAAAAGCGATAAAGTTATCACTGAATTGATGCCTTGGATTCACAGTTCGCAAAGACTGTTTGGTGATGTTGTGACATTTTGTGTTTGTTTGTTTATTTACTTTCACGTCTTCGGCTTGACGTTGATGCTTTTAGAAACGATCAGTATTATCATTATTACTACTATTATCATTATGAACATTATCGTTATCAATATAATTTTTTAATCATCATCATTACTATGTTGCTGATTTTTATCACTATTGTCATTATTATTTATTATTATTATTATTATTATTATTATTATTATTATCATTATTGTTATTATTATTATTATTATCATTATCATTATTGTTGTTGTTATCGTTATCATTAACATTATCATTATTATCGTCATTATTGTTATTATCGTTTTTACTATCATTATAGTTGTCATAATCATCATTGTCATTATACTCATCCTTATTGTTGTCATCTTTATCATTAATATCATCATTACTATACAAGTCATTATCATTCTCAACACTATCACCATTAGCATTGTTGATATGATTATTATTATCATGAGAATTGTTGTTGCTGTTATTATTGCTGTTGATACTGGTTTTGGTTCCTCTCACTCTCATTCTCTCTCTCTCTCTCTCTCTCTCTCTCTCTCTCTCTCTCTCTCTCTCTCTCTCTCTCTCTCTCTCTCTCTCCCCTCTCTCTCTCTCTCTCTCTCTCTCTCTCTCTCTCTCTCTCTCTCTCTCTTTCTTTCTCTCTCTCTCTTTCTCTATCACTGACTCACTCACTCTTTCCCCCACTGTGTGTGTGCCTCTTCCTCTTCCTCTCTCTCTCTCTCTCTCACTCTCATTCTCTCTCTCTCTCTCTTCTCGTCTTCACCCTCTCTCTCAGTCACCTCTCGCTCTTTCTCTCTCTCTCTCTCTCTCCTCCTCTCATTCTCCTCGAGTCTCTCTCTCTCCTCTACCTCTCTCTCTCTTCTTCTCTCTCTCTCATCATTCCTCTCTCTCTCTCTCTCTCTCTTTCTCTCTCTCTCTTTCTCTATCACTGACTCACTCACTCTTTCCCCCACTGTGTGTGTGCCTCTTCCTCTTCCTCTCTCTCTCTCTCTCTCTCTCTCTCTCTCTCTCTCTCTCTCTCTCTCTCTCTCTCTCTCTCTCTCTCTCTCTCTCTCTCTCTCTCTCTCTCTCTCTCTCTCTCTTTCTCTCCCCCCCCTCTCTCTCTATCTATCTATCTATCAATCTATCTCTCTATCTCTCCTCCTCCTCCTCCTCCTTCTCCCCCAGCCCCCACTCCCCTCCAAATCTGATATTGCTTGATAATGCAGATTAATTCCCTTGTACTGACATGCAGATGGTGTCCCTAGTAACTACTGCACCGCTGTCTTGGCTAGATGACATATGTAAGATCTTTATCGCTTTATTTATGTGTTTAGGTGGGGGTGGGGGGATGCACGGAGGGGGGGGGCTTGGGGGAATGGGGGGGGGAAGATTGATGAAGGGGAGGGAAAATAGGGGGGGGGGGGGTTGGGGGTGGAGTGGGGGGGGAGGGGGGGGGCTGGGCTGGGAGGAAGGGGGGGGCGTAGTGGGGGGACTCTTGGGAGACCCTCCTCTCTTGGGGGAATTTGGGGATGGGGGGGAATAATGTGTTTTGTTTGTTTAATGTGGTTTGGGTAGTATGTTGGTTGTTGTAGTATAAGTTTTGGGGAAAAAATATGGTTGTTGGAATGATTGTTAGGTAGTATATACATTGTAGTAATTTTTTTTTTTGTGTGCCTATCTCGTTTTGTTTGTTTGTTTGTGGGTATGTTTGTAATTTTTTTGTTTGGTTTGGTTATATGGTTGTTTGGTGTTTTTGGTTTATTTCAGGTGGTTCTGTTATGGTTTGTGTAGCTTTTTGTAGTTGTGGAGGAAGGAGGGTAGGGGTGGGTAGGGGTGGGTAGGGGTGGGTAGGGGTTTGTGTATGTTTGTGTTTGTGTTTGGATTGGTGGATTGTTGGATAGATTTGTGCTTGTGCGTGTGTGTGTTTGTGTGTGTGTGTCTGCCTGTAACCTAGCAACATATGGTCATGTAGATGGACATAAAAAAAGAGAACAAAAAGACGCCCCTTTAATTAAATCACTTCATATCAATGTTTTCGAATTGAATTAGTCAAAATAGATTTTTTTTTTCTAATTAAAAAAAAAAAACTATCTAACCTAACCTAACCCCAATGTCCCCCCTAGACCCACCCCCACCCCAACACTCCTTCCCCGACCCTACACCTAAAAAAGAAAGAAAAAAAAAACGAAAAGAAAAAAAAAACACTCATGACTCCACCATTATCTGGGTTCACTTCACACCGAACTTCATATCAAATTATTGAACAGTGTATTAAGTTCACTCATCCATGGAAGTCGTGGGCGGCTCAGAGACCTTTAATCGGACCTTCTGATAGAGGGATATCGACCCACCCCCTCCCCCTCCCCCTCCCCACTCCCCACCTCCTCCTCACCCCCACCACCTATCCGAGAAGAAAAAAATATAAGGGAAAATCTTTCGGGCTTCTTATGCTAAACATGACAAAGGCCATTAGCGTAACATTCATTATCCTAATAATAGTATCGATAGAATGGTTCTTTTTAGGGGGTTGGGGGAGGGGGCTTTGGTGCAGGGGGTGGGGGTATAGGGGGGCGGAGGGGGTAGGGGTACTGGGTAGGGTAGGAGGGGTAGGGGTACTGATTAGGGTAGGAGGGGGTGAGGTTGTGTATAGAAGCTATTATATCTCTCTGACTCTCCCTCTCTTTCTCTCTCTCTCTCTCTCTCTCTATCTATCTCTCTCTCTCTTTCTCTCTCTCTCTTTCTCTCTCTCTCTTTCTCTCTCTCTCTTTCTCTCTCTCTCTCTCTCTCTCTCTTTCTATCTCTCTCTCTTTCTCTCTCTTTCTCGCTCTATCTCTTTCTCTCTCTCTCTTCCTACCTCCCTCCCTCTCTTCATCCTTCTCTTCCTCTCTCCCTCCCTCTCTCCCTCCCTCCCTCTCTCCCTCCCTCCCTCTCTCTCCATCTACCTATATCTCGAGTCTCCCTCTTTTTTTGAGTTGTCCAAGATCAGAAGGTCACAAACAACGCTTAGTCGTTTAATTAATTGGCGATTTGCGATTCCGGATTTGCTCAAAAGAAAAGGAAAAAAAAGGAAAGCAAAAAGATGGAGACCTCGACTAGATGATTCATTACTTTGTTTGAAAGCAAGTGACTGAGAAACAACAGGGGGAAGAGAAAGACAGGAGGGAGGGAGAAAGGGAGGGAAAGGGAGGGAGGGAGGGATATATATATATATATATATATATATATATATATATATATAGAGAGAGAGAGAGAGAGAGAGAGAGCTGCGGAGGAGAGAGAGAGAAAAGAGAAAGAGAAGAAAGAAAGAGAAGAGGAGAGAGAAAAAGAGAAAAAGAAAAAAGAGAGAAAAAAAAAAAAAGAGAAAGAAAGAAAGAGAGAGAGAGAGAGAGAGAGCGACAGAGATAAAAGGAGAATGAAATGAAAAGAGAGAAAAAAAAACAGAAAAAGATGAAAAAAGAGAGAAGTAGAAAGAGAGAGAGAGAGAGAAAGATTGTGTTCTCGGGGCCCAAGTAATACACGCGCAGAAGACCGGCAAACTAACGGGTCTATAACAAGGCCATCTCCTGTCACCATCAGCTATTGAAGATAACCTGGCGTGTTATCAGTCTATTTCTTTCACCTCTTTCCTTCCTTTTCCTTTCAGGCTCTCTCTTGCTTCTCTTTTTCTTCTTCTTTTTTACTCTTCTTCTTTCTCTTCCTTTTCCTATTCGTAATTTTATTTTCTCTTCTACCTCTTTCTTTTCTACTTCCTTTTCCATCCCTATTCGTTTGTCTCTTCTTCTTTTTTTCTTTTTCGTCCTCCTTTACCTCCCCTTCCTCTTTATCCTTCTCTTCCTCATCCTCCTCTTCCTCACCCTCCTCCTCCTCTTCCTCGTCCTCCTCATCCTCTTCCTTACCCTCCTCCCCCTCTTCCTCACCCTTCTCCTCTTCCTCACCCTCCTCCCCACCCTCTTCCTCCTCCTTCTCTTCCTCGTCCGCTTCCTCCTCTTCCTCTTCCTTCTCACCCTCCTTTCCTCTTTCTCACCCTTTTCTCTTCCTCTTCCTCGTCTTTCTTCCTCCTCTTCCTAACTCTCCTCCTCCTCTTCCTCACCCTCCTTCTCCTCCTCTTTCCCACCCTCCTCCTCATCTTCCTCGGCCTCATTCTCCTCTTCCTCCTCCTCTTTCTCCTCTTCCCCCTTTTTAACCCATCTCCTTTTCCCCTTCTTTCTCCAACTCCCTCTCCCCCTCCCAAACTTTCCTCTCTTTCCATCCCTCTCCCACATCCCTCCCCCACCTCCCCCCTCCCTCCTACCCCCCTCCCACCCTCCTAGCAGGACTCACCTGTTGGAGACAGCAATGACGTCACCAAAACAAAAGCACATCGAGGTGTAGCGATCGTAAAAGCACAGCGAAGCGAGGTCGTGGTGGCGGCCAGCTCGGCAGGTGGAGGGAGGGGAGGGGAGGGGTGGGGGTGGAAAGGGTGGGGAGGGAAGTGGAAGGAGGGAGGGGGAAGAGGAGGGAAGTGGGTGGATGTTGAAGGAGAGAAGAGGGAGGGGGAGGTGGAGGGTGGGAGGTGGGAGGTGGGTGGGAGAGGATGGATGGGAGGGATATTATTATCATTATTATGATTATCATCATCATAATTAACATCTTTAGAGTTATTGTTATCACCATTATTATTATCTATCATTGCTGTTGGGGTTTATCATTAATGATATTGATATCATTGCTCTAGTTATTTATCATTATTATTATCGTTCTGATTATCACCATTATTATCATTATCATTATTATCGTCATTGTTATATGTTTTATTACAGTCATTCGTCGTCATTATTATTATTATTGTTATCAGTATCATTATCACTATCATTATCATTATTACGATTATGATCATCATTCTCTTCATTATCATTTTCATCATCCCCATTATCTTCGGTATCACTATCATTGTCATTATAGCCATGAACATTAACACTGCCATCAACACTGTCCCTCTTACCCTTTGACTATCAACACTATAATCACCATCATCATTATCGCCATCATTATTTTAATTACTGTCGAAGAGAAATATTGAAAGTTTGATTCTGAGACATAAACGGATTTGTTACGAGCATTCCATCTAAGATACTCTTCCTGCATGTTTGCGTGTGGGGGGGGGGGGGCTGTGTGTGTGTGTGTGTGTGTGTGTGTGTGTGTGTGTGTGTGTGTGTGTGTGTGTGTAAATTCAATAATGTATGTATGAATGCTAGCATGTATTGATATATGTGTCATTGTATGTATATGTACGTGCATGTATGTATGAAGGAATCATGGCGAACAATTGGATAAATGCATGGATTTAAGTATATATGCATATAAGAATTTATGCATGTATGTATGTATGTAGATGTATGTATGCATGAAAAACTGTATGTAAATGTGCGTATGTATGTATGCATGAAAGATTGTATGTAAACAGTAAACTGAAATTCTTAACACTATAGTAATTATATTTTGGGTCTCAATGTTATCATTATCATTGTTACTACTATCATTATTACTATTGTTGTAGCTGTTTTCTTATTATCGTTGCTAGAGTCATTATCATCATTGGTAGTTGCAGTAGTTCTTGTATCGCCATTAATTATATTATCATTATCATTGTTAATATTATCATTATCATTGTGATTATTACTATGATTACCATCATCATTATCACTATCACTATCATTTTATAATCAGTGTTATTATCATTATCTTTATCAGCATTATGATCATTATCATAATCCATCATATTCATTATCATCCTTACTATAAGATGATAATTATAATGATAATGATAAGGATGATAGTGATAATGACAATGATGATAATAGTAGTAGCAGTGGTATTGAGATGAAGTTATATGAAAATTATAGCATTGAAAAAGTAATGATAAGAATAATACTAAGGATAGAAATAAGGATGACCATAATAATGAAAATAACAATAGGATAAACAATAAAAGTAATGATGGTGATGATGAAAGCGATTGTGATATTGATAATAATGATAATAACAATAATGAAGATAGTGAAAGTAGTAACACTGATGATTAGAATGGTAGAGATAAAGATAATGATGATAGTAATAATGATGATAATTATAATAGTGATTACAATATTAATTGCAATGATAGCAATGATAATGACATAATGATAATAATGATAATGGGGAAAACAATACTAACAGGGATGAAAGTAATGATGATAATAATAATGATAATGGCAATGATGATAAGAACATAATAATGATAGTGATAATAAAAATGATAATAACTCCAAGTCAATAATCAATACTATTATCATCTTTACTATTACTTTTATCGTTACAATCACCATTATCAGATTAATTTCAAAACTAAGGATACTAATAAAATAAATGAAAGCGATAATGATTACAATACTAATTGCTAGATCTGTAATGATGATAATAACAACGATGAAGATAATAACAAATCAAGAGTAATCATAAACCTCGCAATAGGCAGTGTTGCCAGCAAAGGTCAAAAGTTAAGTCTCTCTCCTCGTACCATATTATTGGAACAGAACAACGCACTTATTCTCAAATGTATAAGTCTTACTCTCTTACTATTTTTATTTTTCCCCATTTTCGGTTTTGTTGAAAGGGGGAAGGGGGGGGGTAGTGGAAGGGGGTAAGGGGTGGGGGGTATTGAGTAGTGGGTAGTTTTAGTGTTTGGAATTTAGGGTAGTATTGTGTAGGGGGTTAGTAGGGGGTAGTTTTATTAGTGGGTAGATTTAGTAGTTTTTTTGTGTTTTTTTTTGTTTGTTTGTTTGTTTCGTGTGTTTGTGTTTGTTTGTTTTTTGTCTGATTGTTTACCTTCTTTGTTTTTGTTTTGCTTTTTGTTCTTTTTTTTGGGGGGTGAGGTATTACCGTTATTTCATCTTTTTTATCAATTTATTCACTCGTTTATTGTTATCTTTACTTTAAGATGATTGTTAAAATATCACCTTTGTTAGTTGTATGCAATATTTAGTGGTTTTACCATCATCTTCATTAATATCAAGATTGCATACTGATATAATTTTCACAATGGTTATAATCCTCATTATCAATGATGTTATTACCATTATATTTACCATCATTATGATTATCAGTTTATTGTCATTGTTACCATTATTTTGATAATCATTGTTGCAATTATGATTAACGCTATCGACATCAGCAACATCATAATATGAGTAGCAATAGTAGCACCATTATTATCATCCTTCCTCTCTTCACAATCAGAAACTGATATTCGATACCATCTAGTTTCACAAAGCAATGTAAGATCATATTGTATTAATGCATGATCATTTTCCTTCGATTTGACGAAACTGATCCCAAAAACGACCATTTGTTTCTGCACTCTGCAATCTTGCTCTTGCTCTTCAAGGTCACGAAAATTCTTCCAAGTTTTGTAGAGAGAATTCAGACGGAGATAAGATCTGGACCACAGTTTTTGTGTCTGTGTCTGTCTGATCCCCCCCCCCA
>NW_028234403.1:29308054-29318054 GCF_977035675.1 Penaeus japonicus | reverse complement strand
ATGATAAAATTATTTAAGATAAAAGTATGCCTAATTCCGGGCCACATCCGAAATGGAGCAATGCATGCACTGCGGTTGGTGTATGTGCATTTCTTTCCGCTTGTGGGTCTTTTTACTGCTTGTAAAATCGTGTCCCGTTTGCTTGTCAGGATAAGTATTATATATCTTGATTCATTTCTCCTCTTCCAACAGTAGCCTAGGCATTAGGTTTATCAATTTTGATGTGCTGGGAAATACTATGTGTAGTTTTAATTAATTTCAATATTTATTTCAATTGTGAATGTCGATTACTCGTATATTGGCCATTCATTGCATTCATTAAGACACATAGCAAGCATCTTGCTAAGGTTAACATTAAGATTTAGAAACATTTCACCGTTTGTTCTCTTTGTAAGGAATAACTCGGCCCCGTGTATTACAATTGTGAAATAACCTTCTACGGATCAGCAATTCACCCCTCCCCCAATGAAAAAAAAGAACAGAAACAAAAATATGGAAAATATAAGTATGTTTTTCTTTTGCAAATGGCGTTTATCAACCATTGTTATGTGTCAAGTCACGATCGTTCTCCTTACTGGGGAAAAGAGGGGTGGTAAACCAGGGAATGGGTAAGGGAGGGGGAGTAGAGGGGGGAGGGTGGTTATTTATAAAAATGGACCAAGAGTCCGGAGATTTTTGCTATTAAATGTAATCGTTGTATTTCTGTTAGCGAATTCACAGAATTTCCGATTTTTTTGAGGTTCCGACGATATGCAAATATGGAGCCTCTCTTGGATTGTGGTCCAAATTTTGTCTTATTTTGTGTCATGATTGTTTTGGTCTATTGTCTATTGATGCTACCAGTAAAACTGCTTTTTTTGAGAACCGTTCCAAATTGACTTGAATCGCCCATTTAAAAAAATTGTCAGACACATTATCTTCACTAACAGCCGCCGCTCTTTTCCATTTCGAAGCCCAAGTTAGTCGTTCTTATCATCGAATTTCCTTCAGGAAGTGAAAACAACACCTCCGCCAACAGGAAGGCTTTAGAAATTCTTAAATCAAGCATTAGAAAGGGATAATAACACACATTTGCGTCGAGAGAGAGAGAAGGAGGGAAGGGGGAGAGAGAGGGGTAGGACGTTAAGAACATGCATATACAACATTTATTCAATAACCTCCCTTTTCAAACTCCCTTCAAAAAAGGAGGGGTCGACAGAAATGCAGCGTGTCCGATTGCCAGGGAGATGTTTATGTTAATCATACTGAGATGAGCTTAAGAAGCACCCACTGACTCCCCCTCATTTGCGAGTTTCAGAAACATTAATAAGAAAAAAGAAAAAGAAAAAAAAAAACACACAGAAGAATGAACGCATTCTTCCCTCACAAAAATCATGTTTGTTTGTCACAGCGCACCGGTTTTGTTCTTTTTTCCTCAGCAAAACAGGGTCTCAAGCTCTTCTGTGATTGATGTTTCTCGTTTGCTCCCACGGCCGAGATATTGTTAGAACAGCGAGATGGCTCCATAAATCATTCTAGATCTTCTATTCCTTTTTTTCTAGTTTTGTTTAATGAAGATTTTGAAGGTATGATTATTTCTTTTCTTTTTTAATTATGCTTAAAAAAAGGAGTATGATCGTATAGGTATAATAAGGAAGAACTTGAAAGAAAAGAAATTTGGTTTCTAGAAGGGCTGAGCTTCCTTTGCGATGTTTTCCTTTCTTATTAACGCAAGCGCTAGGTTTGCCAAAAATTATCTAGCCGAGACAACAATAGTTAGTCCTACGGGGAAGGACTTAGGCCTATGCGAATTTAGTGAGTTTTTAAGTGCATGTGAACGTACGACCTTGTGTTAGCCGGAATTACGTAGTCTCAGGGTCACATAACCGCGCAAAAATATTTCGCGCGGTCCTTTTTATTCAGGCGTTTCTTCTCGCTGCCGCTCTCTCTTTCCCTCTACCCCACCCACTCTCTTTATTCCTTACCCTTCTTCTTCTAAACTTCCATCTAAGCAAATCTAAGAGTTTGAATCTTGCTTTATCTATCCCTAAAACAAAAATCCACTCACAGGTCTGATGGCGCGTCAAAGCAAATCACAATTCGTCATCATGATAATTAGTGTTCTCGGAACTGCCTTGTAGGCTGTGGCTAGTAGGCCTAAGAAAGGGGGGATGGGGGTGGGGGGGAGAGGAGACGTTCGTGTAAGGCCTGCAGATATATCCAGGATTCGTCCGACTACATTTGGCCGGAAATGTTTCTTGTAGGGTTCGCCCGTAAATCAGAAAAAAATCGAGGAGGGAAGAGAAGAAGGAAGCGAAGGGAGGAGGAGGAGGAGAGGAGAAAGAAGAAGGGGAAATGCAACATAGATATAGAACTTTGGGCAGTATTCTAATTGGGATTAATCAATCAAATCCGAAAGTTGATAACTCCCGTTTAGATATTATACCCGGTTCTTGATTTGCTCTCCTTCACCGTCGCCATAATCTTTTTCGTGTCCTTCTTCCTCTTTGTCTTCTTCATCTTTGGCTGCTTCTTTTTTCTGCTGCTCTTACTCCTCATTCTTGTTCCTTTCCTCCGTCTTCCTCCTCCTCCTCCTCTTCTATTTAGTCCTATCTTCATTATCCATAAAATATCATCTTTCTCTACTATCGCGATAGAGTGATTTATCAAGCGTTAATTAAGAGCGTGATTTTTTTTTCTCTCTTTTGATTTGGAGGGAGAATTAGTTGCGCTCTCTCTCTCTCTCTCTCTCTCTCTCTCTCTACCTCCTTCTTCTCCATCTTCTCTTTCTCTTATCTCCCGCTTCTTCTCCCTCACCCTCTTCATTTGCTGCATTTTTCAGTCTAAAGAAATAATGCGTTCCCGACAAACACTACTATCATTTAGCGCTCTGACGTAATTGCCATTAAAATCTGGTACACATGATTAGAGATCAGTGAACGTGCACTCTTGCACGTCGACATCTAGTTAATGGAAATGAAATTAAAAACAAAAGACTATCATTTCCATTATATATATATATATATATATATATATATATATATATATATATATATATATATGTATGTATGTATGTATGTGTATATATATATATATATATATATATATATATATATATACATATATATACATATATATGTATTATATATATATATATATATATACATATATATATATATAATATATATATAATATATATATATATATATATATATATTATATATATTATATATATATATATATATATATATATATAATATATATATATAAATATATATATGTATATATATATTTGTGTGTGTGTGTGTATTGTAATTCTTGTGTATATATATATATATATATATATATATATATATATATATATATATATATATATATATATATATATATACACACACACACATATATACATATATAAAATTTCTTTCAATGAAACTAAATCTTCAAACGTGCTATATCAATATATTAAGACATTCTTGAAGAAACGACGTAGTTTCGTCGATGATAAAGTGAATTATTTATTTTTTTCCGGCCATACCAAGTGATGCAATAGACGACCCGAACGCGCCGGCCGTATTGCATTCGCGGCAACTGACACATCGCAAAGAGAGCGGCGATCGGTCTCCTTCTTTTAATTAAATACGGAGGTATTTTCTTCATTTTTTTTAATGAGGTAAAGAGAAAATAGGATTATTGCAATGATTTACTCGCAATGAATCTTTAATGAGTCGTGAACGCGGCGTCAGCGAGATCATTTATACAGCATCTTTGTGGGATCGAGTTCCGTGATCTTGCGTTAACGAAAGGGATCAGATCCTTTTCACGATCGGATAGGATCTTGCTTTCGGCGTGAGTGGCGTACGTTATTTGAGGGTTCTGTCAATTAAAAGTGGTGATTGATCTGATGCCGGCTTTAAAATATCTCTTTTAGTAGCGTTGGTTAGTCAGTGATTACATCCTCAAAGTTTATCGCTGGAGATTGAGTCAGCCATTAATTATTTCGTGTTCGTAAGCAGTTCGAAGCATATCTAGGTTCAAATACGTGAATATATTTTAAAATATATAAAGATTTGTGTAATGTAATGAGTTACATTTGCTTTACACAAGAAAGCAACTCACGTGAGGTATAAATTGTTAAGCTGTTTATATATACCTTCTTGCGATGACACTTTGATCTAATCATTTAAATCTTTTTAGATAACTGATTGCAAGTTGCTTAGATGATAGATAAACAGACAGACACAGAAATAGACCGATAGATAGATATACAAGCACAATAAGGGGAAGGAAGGAAGGTAAAAGGAGGAAGGGGGTGGAATGGGGAGAGTGGGGGGGGGCATTGCGTGACACACACACTTCTCGCCATTAATATTTCACTGTTGTTTTTGTCGCTGTTTCCCCGCCGTCGACACGGTAGGGGAATTTTGCGATCGCACGCTCGATAGGCCTGCTAATTATATGCAGCGAGTGAGCCTACCCAGGTGTTGTGGGGAAGGAGGAGGGGGTGGTGGGAGAATTCGTGCAGGGGGGAGGGGGGGTGGGATGTGGGATGTGAGTGTGGGGGATGGGTGGTGGTGTATGCGTGTTTGTGTTTGTGTGTGTACGTCATAGCACTGGTCCTTGATACGTTTGTTAAATTCGTAAAGATAAGTATCACTCCTTTTCAAACATCCATTACGTACAGAGGTGCACACAAACGCACAAACTAACGCACATCCATGCACTTATAGCTTGATTTTTCCCCCTCCTTTTCTTTTAGAGTTTCCCAAATGATATAAGATTCACTCTACTTTAAAATTACCTTTGGGGTCGTAGGGACTCATATATTTTCTTAAACCAGAATTCCATAAACAAATTAATATTTTTCTTTTCTTATGCATTTAATTCTGTCAGTAGCCATTTTGTCTACTTCACCGCGGGATAACGTGATAAAATAAAAGTCCACGAATAATCGATTAATTTAATAGATTATCCAAACCTACGGCATTTGCTGAAATCAACAAAATCATGCAACGTTCATATTTGTTACAATTCTTTTCCTTTATCTCTACCTTTTCCCTTCGCCGCGAGCGCCGTTGACCGGCAGCCGGGCGGGCGGGTGGGCGGACGGCGGGCTGGCTTCCCTCCGGCGCGTCACGGTAGCACGCGCGCGCGCAGCCCCCACCGCGCACCGCCACGTGCTACTGAGGGCAAGAAGGGAACGTGCGAATCGGCAATGACGGCGAGACAAAAATGGTTGAAGGTTGAAATGTGTCGCACGCGCGGGGGTTTTATGCTTCTCTTTTTTATTATTATTATTCTGGTATTTCATGTGGGGGTTTGTTTTTTCATGGTGAGTTCTGAGGAGAGCGCATTTTTTTCTTTCTTTTCTATTAACGCTGATACATTGATCTGAATGCAATTTTTGTTTCTCTGAAGGCTCTTTTTGTTTCTTTGATTTCCGACATCAATATTACACATAGGCTTCTCATTTATGTATACAAAAATAAACGTGTTTTTACATGCAAGAAAAAACAAACCTACAATCATGCTTATATCGTATTTCTGTAAGAAAATCAAAGATCAAAATGATAAGCCCGTATCCCTCTCCATGTTCGAGCGACGCCATGACGGTTTGCGCCCTTTAACCAATGAAAAGAATTACAACTGCTTGCCCCCTGCACCCCCTTTCCCTTTTCCCTTTTTGCCCTCCCCTTTTAACCATTTTAACCACCCTTAATATTTATTGTATTTTTTTTTCTCTCGCCCCCTCCCTCTCTCACCCTCTTTATTATGTGTGTCCCGTGCTCGCTGTCCTCAAAGTGTGCGCGGTACCTGGAAGCACGTGTGGGCGCCTGGGTGTGGATTTGGCTGCGTTTGTGGGTATGAGTTGGTGTGTGTGTGTGTGTGCGTGTGCGTGTGCGCGCGTGTGTGTGTGTGTGTGTGTGTGTGTATGTGTGTGTGTGTTTATGCCTATGTGTGGCTATAGTGATGCTTTTGCTTGAGTTTGGATGTGTGTGCGTATGTACGTATGTGGATGCTTGAAGATGGATATGTGCCATACATTAGTTTTTCATATGCGTTTTTGTGTATATTTCCGGATGCATCTGTTGGTCAATGTGCGTGCATGTCTCAGTATGTATGTATATGTATGAGCGCCGATTATGTATGAGTATATGTGCACGCCATTGTCTTCATTAGAATCTCGATATCGTTGCATTTAAAAGACCGTGCTTTGACCGCTGTGAAATTTGGTCCGACAAAGTTTTGATGGATCGCTCGTAGTATTAAATGCTTGATGGTGATATATTGATATAATTGATTGGGGATTAGAATGATGGATTGTACTGGCGCTGATGCTAGAAGGTTGGGAGGGGGGGGTGCTATCTCTCTCTCTCTCTCTCTCTCTCTCTCTCTCTCTCTCTCTCTCTCTCTCTCTCTCTCTCTCTCTCTCTCTCTCTCTCTCTCTCTCTAACTCTCTCCATCTTCCCTTCCCTCTCCTTCTCCCCCTTCCTTTCCTTCTCCTTCTTCTTCTTCCACTCCCTCCCTTTCTTTCTGCCCTTCCCTCTCCCTCTCTTCATCCCCCTCCACCTCTCCCTCCACCTTTCCCTCTCCCCTTCTCTCTCCACTTCTCCCTCTCCCTCCACCTCTCCCTCTCCCTCTCCCTCTCCCTCCACCTCTCCATCTCCCTCTCCCTCTCCCTCTCCCTCTCCCTCTCCCTCTCTCTTCCTCCACGTAATTTGCAGAGGGACCCAAGAACCCAGGATAAATTCAGCGACTAGGCCTATGTCGGCAACAGAGAGAGGGGGGAGAAACAGGGGGTGGGGGAGAAGGGGCAACGGAGCGAAGGGGAAATAAAAGAGACACGCAGACAGAGAGAGAGAGAAATAGAAAAAGGAAAAGGGGGAGGAGGGGGAGGGGGGAGTAATCCAGCGACATGTGGCAACTCCGCGACCCCCGTTTTTAGACCCACATAAAAACACCCATTTATAGCACGTGCCCGGAGAACCCCGCTAAAGTGAACCCTATTTTTCCCACATCCATACATCTTTCTTTCTCTTTCTCTCTCTCTCTCTCTCTCGCTCATTCTTCCTCTCTTTCTTTCTTTCTCACGCTCCGGCCCTCCCTCCTTCTTTACATCACAAAAGGTATGTAATCTTTTTTTCTTTCTTCCTTTCTTTAGCTCCTCCTATTTTACCCGTAGTGGGGGTAAAAATATGTGGTAAAAAGGGGGCGCTTTGCCCTATGGGTTTTTTTCGAGGGGGGGTGGGGAGGGTATTCTGCGGAGAAAAAAAATGGAGGGAAAGTGTATGTAGTAGTTTGGGGGTGGCGGATGGGGAGGGGGAGGGAGGGGTTAGTCCCATAAAGGGGGATTGACGCTTGGGGATAAGGGAGGAAGGGGGAGCGGGAGGGGGAGGGAGGGAGGGAGGGAGGGATGCAGCAGTGAAGGAATAAAGGGGGAGAGAAGGGGAGCGAAGGAAGAGGGGGTGGGCGGGGGTGAGCTAGTCGCGGGCGTCATAACGTATGTTTATGGCTGGGGATGGGACACGCCTCCGACCCATTCGGACGCCCATGCTTGCACGCCCAAACATCGTTCGGGAATCTGGCTGTGCCCCCCCCTCTCTCTCTCTCTCACTCACAATCTATATCCCTCTCCCTCTCTTTTTCTCTCTCTTTCTCCCTTTCTCTCTCTCTCTCTCTCTCTCTCTCTCTCTCTCTCTCTCTCTCTCTCTCTCTCTCTCTCTCTCTCTCTCTCTCTCTCTCTCTCTCTCTCTCTCTCTCTCTCTCTCTCTCTCTCCCTCTCTCTCTCTCTCTCCTCTCTCTCTCCCCCTCTCTCTCTCTCTCTCTCTCCTCCCTCTCTCTCTCCCTCTCTCTCTCTCTCTCTCTCTCTCTCTCTCTCTCGCTCTCGCTCTCTCTCTCTCTCTCTCTCTCTCTCGCTCTCTCTCTTCTTTAAGTATAAGATGCTCCACCTAATTCCCGAGGGCTGTTTTCCCCCCCTCCCCCTTCCCCTTCTCTTCTCCCTCTACAAACGCGCACAGGATGGATGACACGGGAGAAAAAGAAAAGAAAAGAGAGAAAGACACACAAAAAGTAAATGAAATAAGAAGGATAATGCGTGTACATTTATGTGTGTGTGTGTGGGTGTATGTGTGTGTGTGTATGTGTGTGTGTGTGTGTGTGGGTGTATGTGTGTGTGTGTGTGTGTATGTATGTGCGGAACCCCGCCTATTGACAAGTTAAATGGCGCAAAAACACATTTATTCTATCTCATAAATATTTACGCGTCTACCGAGTGTCACATCTGACGTCTATTTACAATTATTCTTATTTTCCTTTTTTTTTCTCTTGTTCTTATTATCATCATAATATGGATTGCGGTTTCCTGTATCAGTTGTCAGCGCCTTGCACCAGGGAAGCATTGACGAGGCGGTTGAGGTCAGAAGTGAGAACAGCGGAGAGTAAATGGAGTCTGTGAGATTGTGCTGTTGTCTCTACTATCATTTTCATCCTCATCATTAGTATTCTTACGGTGGCATTATTTTCAATATTGTTTTTATTATATTGACCATTGATTTTATCATTGTTGTTGCTTTCTTTATTCTATGGCTATTGTTATTACCATTAGTATTGATAGTGTTAGTTGTGATATTTATAGCAGTATTGATAGTAAGATTTGCAGTAACAATGCCATTTTTTGTTGTTTTCCTTATTATCGTGTGGGGGGTCCGGAGTGAAGGGCGTTTTTAATATATTCGAAAAGTTGTTAATATTTACGGACGTTGTTGTCTTGTTTTTTTGTTTTTGTTCCCACTCATTTGTTCTTCTTAATTTGGCAATACCGTTTATCGTTTTTTTTTCCATCATCATCATGATTGTTTTGATGTGACATTTATTGTTCCTGTTTTTCGTCAGGGTGAGGTTTCGGTAACTGTTTCAACGTGTGTGGTTGTTTTTGATGATTGTAGAATGACAAGTAGATCATAATTATAGTGATGATACGCAATAATTATGATGATAATGCTGACAATAGAAATACTAGTCAAGATGTTCCTAAGATGATAGATATTGTAATTCCGCATAAAAAGTGCAAAAGAAGATACAAATAGATAAATAATCCGACACATAACGAAGGCCGGAAACAAAAGAGCATCGGGATAGGGAGAGAAAATTATATTAGCGACGGTAGAAATGAATGAAGAGAGAGAGAGAGAGGGAGAAAGAGGAGGAGAAGAGGGGACGGGACGGAGGAGGGAAAGGGGGGAGGGGGCAACGCTCCCCTTCGGCTTTTAGTTCATTTTTTTGTCTCTTCTCTCGGTTCTGCTTTCTCGTGGCTCTCTCTTTGAAGTTCTGTTTTATATGTTTATTCTAATCCAAATGTTTTCAATAATTCATATTGACTTGGCTACTCTAAAAACAATATTGCCTTTTGCATCATTGTTGTTGTTGTTATTGTTGTTGTTATACTACCATTTATATTGCTATTATTATTATAATAATTATTATTACGGAATGTTTTCGCCACCTGTTTTTGATAGAAGATGGGAGAAGGGAACAAGATTAAAATCTAATCAAAGGGGGACTTAGGAGATGTACCTGGAAGTCTTGAAGGAAAGACGAAGGAAGAGGAGAAGATGGAGAAGAAGAAAAATAGGTGATAATGATTGTTCTAATAATATTGATAATGGGAAGAAAAAGTAGCGAAAGGTTTATAAAAATATAAAAAGATAATGATATCAGGAATTGATAGATAGCAACAGCTAAGGCACCACCACAACCAACAAAAACAACAACAACAACAAGAAAAATCGCAGAAGCAAAGAAAACAAAGGAACGTGACGTATGACCCCTGAAAGTCTCTTAACTAATAATTGTTTTGTTTGCTTTGGGATGAAGAGAGTGTAGAAGGTAAGCCTAAAAGATAGGTAGATAGAGGAAGAGAGAGAGAAAGAGAGAGAGAGTGAGAGAGAAAGAGAGAAAGAAAGAAAGAAAGAGAAAGAGGGGAGGGAGGGAGAGAGAGAAAGAGAGAAGGAGAGAAAGAAAA
>NW_028234403.1:29290554-29303054 GCF_977035675.1 Penaeus japonicus | reverse complement strand
GGAACGTTTTTCGTTTCGGATATCATTTCTTGATTTTTTCTCAAGCAAATGCCAAGACGTTATGTTGTATTTCCTACACCCATCTATCCTTCCATCTATCAGTCTATTCGCCTCCCCCCCCCCTCCTTCTCCCGATAAACAAGAGCTCTTACCCGCGTGACAATCACATGAGACCATATAACAGGAGGGCGATAGGTTCTCGTAATCCTTCTGTTAAACACTAAACTTTCCTTCGCTTGTGATAACTCCTCCTCCCTTCTTTTCCTTTCTTATCCTTCTCAGTTTTCTTCTTCTTCTGGGATTTACTCTCGTATCATTATTTTCGCAAATTTCGTTTCATGTTTACGTTCTTTTTCTTGTCGTCGTCCTCCTTCACTTCCTAATTCCAACCTCCTCCTTTCCTTCATTCGTCCTTTTCGCCTCTTTCCTCTTCATCAAAAACATCACCACCTTCTCCTTCCCTCTTTCCAATCGCCTCTGTCTCCCTTCCCTCCAGTTTCCTCTCCCCTCCCCCCTCCCGCCCTCCACTCCTCTCCCATCCCCCCCCCCTCCTTCTCTTCTTCGCTTCTCGTTCGTAAACCCGCTTTCTCACACACGCGCAATTTGTGAACCCGGCCACGTAATCCACGATCCGTTACGTTGTTTGTCGGTAAAGAAAGGGTAGGGGGAGGGGGGAGAAAGAGGTAGGAGGGATGGAGGGAGGGGGAGGAGGAGAAGGGGGGGTTATCCTTCGCCCAGTTTTGACCTAGTTAACCTGTCGGCGAGACGACCCAGGCGAGGTCAGGTGGTGTCGCCCCCTCCCCCCTCCCTCCTCGCCTCCCTTCCTCTTGCTCCTCCTCCTTTTCCCTCCTTCCTACTAACTTCACCCAATATTACCTTACCCTCTCCTGTTCGGACCCCCTTTGCCTCTCCCTTCTTTTTCTTTTATTTTTTTTCTTATCCTTCGCCTTTTCTTTCTTCCTCTTCTTTTTCTTCTTCTTCTTCTTATTTTCCTCTACTACTTCTTATTCTTATTCTTCTTTTTCTTATTCTTCTTTCTCTTCATCATCATCATCTACTAATTTTTCTTCTATTTAATTTCTTATTCCACTTCTCTTCCTTCTTCCTCCACTTCATCATTATCATCTTCTACTACTTCCTCTTCTGCTTCTTCTTCTTCCCATGATCTGACCTTGTTTTGTAGGATGTAGGGAGGGGGAGGGGGAAGAGGGATGGGGTTATTGAAGGGAAACATCACTCTGTAACTGCCCCCCCCCCCCACACACACACACCCTACCCGCGAGGAGGTTGGACGAACGAGTTTCAGCCTTATGGCCCAGGAGGATAAGAGTGAGGATTGGTTTTCCTTGACTTTTAGCGATGCTTGAATGAGTTAAAATGGGAAAAAGGAATTCAATGGGAGGAGAGAGAGATAGAGATAGAGAGAGAGAGAGAGAGAGAGAGAGAGAGAGAGAGAGAGAGAGAGAGAGAGAGAGAGAGAGAGAGAGAGAGAGAGAGAGAGAGAGTTTGCTGTAGAGAGTTCAAATGAAAGCAAGATAAAACTTGTGGAGAAGAAGAAACCCATAATTAATATATATGCACATCTAAGATGAAGAGGGAGAAAAAAAATACAATGGATAAAACAAATTAGAAAAAGGCAGCAAATAATAAACCACAACCCTTTTACCACCCGTTTATAAGACTCATTTTCCAATCCTTACATAACTTTCCCAGCGCTTAACGTCACTGCAAAACCGCGGCTTCCTATTGGCCAATTCGCTTACCCTCCCTACCCCCTCCTCCACCGGACGTTCTCATTGGCTGGATCTCGACCGTGGAAAGTAGGTCAGAACAGGTGAACAGGAGAGAGAGAGAGAGAGAGAGAGAGAGAGAGAGAGAGAGAGAGAGAGAGAGAGAGAGAGAGAGAGAGAGAGAGAGAAAGAGAAAGAGAAAGAGAGAGAGGAAATAAATTGACAAAGAGACAGATAGACAAATAGACAGTCAGTTAGATACAAACACACACTGAGAGACAGATCGGAGACAAACGCAAGCAAACCCAAAGAGAAAGAAAATACACAAAATAAGGAAATTGACAATAAACGAAGGAAAGAGAGAGAGAGAGAGAGAAAGAGAACGAGACTCCCAAGCCCGGCGCGCTGTATCAAGGGTAACTTTTTCCTTGAATTCCATTTCCTCGGCCGCTCCTTGAGGATCCAGATGACTAACAGATACACCAAATGCCGCGTGCTTCCTTCTTTTTAAATATTAGTAGGGCAACACGCGACGAAGGATCTTCCCGCCAATATGTTGCGCATGGCGATAATCATTTGTTATTTCTATCTATTATTCTATCTCTATATTATCTCTGCATTAATAACCTCTATTTCTATACACTCAGTTTCTTTTTTTTCTATATGCTCATCTAAGGCCAGTTTATATCCGCGTGACAATATCCACTTGTTTTTGAATAAAATTTCCCTTCTTTTTTCGCACAGACTCGACGAAAAATCTTTCCCACCCTTTTCCACCTGATGTTTTTACGTCATGTTAGGTAAACCGAAAGGGGTTTATTGGTCGATTGTTTACGCGGGTTGTTTACATGTCCCATCCCTTGATCCCCCTCCCCCTTGACCCTCCCCTCCCCCCTATTACCTTTGTCCCTCCCCCTCCCCACCCTATCTCTCCCTATTACCTGTACCCCCCCCCCTCTTCACCCTTCTACCTGCCTAAAGTCACTTGGCTGAAGAGTTGTCACTTTGTCCGTTCTCCAGATTTATTTATTAACGGCGGTTGTTATTTATTTATTTTCCAACTGTCTCAGATATATGTAAACTGAAGGGAGGTTATTATTCTAGACCAATTTCCTTAGATTCAAAAGAAAACGAACGTTTATAAGTTCGTATTGCTTAGGTGAGGAAAAAATATTTTTTTAGCATTACATAGCAATTTGAAGTAAGTTGGTAACGTAACAAACCAAGAGCAGAATGGAATTAGATTTGTCGACCTCGTAAAACTCTTCCTGAATCGAGAGAGACTTTGTGCATTATATTCATGACGCCTGAATTCTTAAACCCAGAGATCATGTTCTTAAACAAAGGAAAAAAAAGAAGGAGAACATGATAAAGAACGGGGAAGAATAAACGAAATAAGAAACGAAACTAGAGGAAAGGGGAAGGAAATCTCAAGATGATAGTTTTTGAAAAATATAATCTTTGAACGGATTTTTATTTTTCGATCAAGTATTTGAATGATTTTCTTAAATACCTCCTTCAACCTTCCCTTCCTCCCCACCCCCTCCCCCTCCTCTGGTATCGGAAAAAGGCATTCCAACCGAAAGCTACATAACAGGTGGATTATTTACCCGTTCTGAAACTAGGTCAAGTAAACGAGACAAGAAGAAGGAGGGAAAGAGAGGATAAGGGGGTAGGGGGGGAGGGAGAGGGAGGGAAGTGCGATAGAAAGGTAGGTTAAGGGGGGGTGGGGGGAGAGATAGCTGTTACTAGCCTATGGTTAAAGGAGAAAGGGGGGAGAAGGGGGGGGTGAAAGCCATTTCAGTGAGAAATAAGAGCGGGTGTGGGAGGGGGGGGTACGTGAGGTACGCAAAAGGGGTTATGGGAATTGTTAAAGAGGGGGGTGGGGGAGGGATAGGGGTGGAAAAGGGATAACGGGAGGGGGAGGGATGGAAAGGGTGGTTGGGGGGAGGGGGAGGGGGGGAGGAGACGTAGTTACGACAGGTGAGGTAACTGGCGAGGACAGTTAGTCTTCCTGGTGACTGTGCGGAGGAAAGATCTCTCCTTTGGAAGAGGAAAAAATATAGAAATTCGGAATTGGGGATTCGGTGCTTTCGCGCTTGAAGGAAATAAAAAGAAGAAGAAGGAAAGGATTCTAGTGAAACTTGTGACTCTGCTTGAGATTAATCTTGTGGACTTGGATTTTCTACTTCGTGTTTTTTTATACATTGGAAGTAATGGAGTGATTCAACTTGGAAACTTTTTTTATGATTGAGTGCGGTAAGTGATATGGTGATTCACAGATAGACAGTTGGATATAAATGATTCCATTTGTGATTAATGGAATTGGGGAAAAAATATCCGATACATTTTCCATTTATAATCAGATTTTTTTTTTTTTTTACGTCTCAAAAACATTTTCAAGATCATGAAAACTTTACAAATTTCTTAAAGTATCGGCTTACAATTACGAGAACCCAAGCAGGAAAATTAACCCAGGGTCAGTGATAGTGATTAAAGCAGTATAATTCGCGCAGTGTTTCGATATTCAGTTCACTTTGAATTCAACTGATATTTCACAAACATGAGTAATATGAAATGTAAAGCAAATGTCACGATTTTATTTTCGAACAATAATTTCAATACCAGTTGGGCACATTGTATCTTGGTGACCTAAGTTTTCCCCTATGCTGACCCCACCCTCTCCCTCCCTCTCTCTCTCTCTCTCTCTCTCTCTCTCTCTCTCTCTCTCTCTCTCTCTCTCTCTCTCTCTCTCTCTCTCTCTCTCTCTCTCTCTCTCTCTCTCTCTCTCTCTCTCTCTCTCTCTCTCTCTCTCTCTCTCTCTCTCCAATTTATACCGCAGGTTATCGTACGTTATTTTTTTCTGTCTCTTTATATATATATATATATATATATATATATATATATATATATATATATATATATATATATATATATATATATATGTATGTATGTATGTATGTATTATATATATATATATATATATATATATATATATATATATATATATATATTATATAATATACATATATATATAATATATATATATATATATATATATATATGTATAATATATATGTATATATGTGTATGTATGTATGTGGATGTGTAGATGTAGGTCTAGCGCGCGTGTGTGAGGAGCCAGCCCCAAGGATCGGCGCGTTATCCAGCATTTCCCGGGGAGGCGGAAGTGATTCTGTTTCGCAAACGGACGCGGTGACGCCAGGGGCTTCTTTCTTGGTGTGTTTTAGAGTTTCTCATTTATCGCTCATCTGTCTTTCTTTAGTATTTCCACGTCTGTGTGCTCATTATTCTCCTATGCTTTGTTGGTATTCCTTTCCTTTCTTATTCTCGTTTGAGCAAACTTTCCATTTTCCTCATTTCCTTTTCTTTCATATTCCTGATTTCTTCCTTATCTCCTCCTCCTCCTCCTTCTCCTCCTCCTCCTCCTTCTCCTCCTCCCCTCCTCCCTTCTCTTCCCTTCTCTTCCCCTCCTCCTCCTCCTCCTCCTCTTCCCCTCCTCCTCCCTCCAGTCCGGCGCATTTACCGTTCATTCCAATCGACACGAAAAAAAGGCTGAAAAATATTCAATAAGCGGCCGATTATGTCGACAGATGATTTTCAAAGAAATTCAGTCGAGATGGAAATGGAAATTCGCTGAGTCACAAACGTGTTCGTGTGAAAACTGCGGTGCGTTCACGTCACATTCCGTAAAAAATATGGGTGTCATTTGTAACGATTGCACTTTTATATTTTATGGTTCCGTTGTCTTGTATGGTATTTTAGTTTATCAACATCAATATTGTTAAGTAATACTTGATCTTTTTTTTACATATCGTTTTTTTCCGGGTCGCAGTGAACGCCTCCCGGAGATTTAATTCTAAGGATTTCACACGCCCGGTTTAGACCGGAGGGAGGATATTTTAAAGATATATCGTTCAAGTATAATTTTCTTCTAAGAAATGTTATACCGCCTTCGCGGTAAACGCTCCAATGATCACGAGTATTTTTAAGCGAAATACTCGTTAAACTCTTGAAAAATGAATATGATAAGCCTTTTTGGTGTTAGAGTGAGGTAATATTTCGTATATTTAGTATTGCACAATAAAGATTAAAGGTCACGATATGTTAAAACACAAAAGGGAAGGATAAGAGAGGGAGAGAAGGGGAGAGGAGGGAAAGGGTAAAGGGCGAAGCGAAGGGAAGTTATTAAAGAGACGGAGGAGAAAAATAGAGAGGGAAGAATAGAAGAAAAGAGAAAGGGAGGAAAGAAGGAAGGAAGGAGACATGGAGGGAAAGGGGGAAGGAGGGAGGGAGGAGAGAAGAGAAGCGCAAAGAGATAGGGATAGAACGGGCAGGAGGGAAGGGAGAGCGGGGGTAAGGGGGTAGGGGAGGAGGGCGGGAGGGAGGGTTATATTAGGCCACGTGACCCTGGCCGACCTTTGCTGCCAGTGTCCGCCGCAGTCAGCGTCTGAGAGCAGGTTTAGGGCTGGCCAGGAGGCGCTCGGTTTCCCTTGTTTTTGTCCTGCTTTTTGCTTGCTGTTTTGTGGCCGTGGGTGGGCTTGGCGTCGGCTGTAGGTGTGCCTTTGCTCTTTCTTCATTTTATTTTCCCTCTTTTGGGGAACATGGGCCGCCTCCTTCCTTCCTGTTGCTCCCGCCTTTCTCTCCTTCTCTCCGCCTCCCTCCCTCTTTCTATCTCTCGCTCTATCCAGTCCACCTCCATGCGGACGAACTTCCCACACACACATACACATACACACACACACACTCATACAACATATGTAGTTTTTAATTGGTCTTTCTCCTCGCGTGTTGACGCCTTTTGCCTGCATGGCCTGTCGGGGGTGGGGTAGGGGTGTGGTAAGGGGTGGGGGTTGCCAGTTTGCCCAGCGCGAGTTCTTTTTTTATTGATTTTTTTTTTTTGTGGGTGTTTCGTTTCGTCGCTTGGATGAAAATGACGTTCTATTTTGGTGTAATTTGTGATACAAGTTAGTAGTCTGTGTTATTTTTGTCTGTTATCAGTAGTAGTAGTAGTGGTAGTACTTACAGGCGCGCCATAATCCACAACAATGACGTCATGGCCATTTACCAGATTTTGAAGTATAGTAATAAACATATTAACCATCTTTTTGTCTCATCAAATAAAGGGAGGGAGAGATAGATGGATAGATATAGAACGATAGACAGATAGCAAAGTCAATAGATATATAGACAGATGGATAGACATAGGCGCGTGTACGTTACATATAAGACACACACACACACACACACACACACACACACACACACACACACACACACACACACACACACACACAAACGTGCACGCGCGTGCGGGTATGCGCGTGTCGGTGTGTGTGTGTGTGTGGTTGTGTATATATAAATACATACATACATATATATATATATATATATATATATATATATATATATATATATATATATATACATATACATATACATATACATATACATATACATACACACACATGTATAAGTGTGTTTATGTATATGTATATATGCGTATATACATATATATATATATATATATATATCTATATATATATATATATATATATATATATATATATATATATATATATATATATATATATATATGCGCGCATGTCCAACCCGTCTCCCCCCAACCTAGCCATTTTCCGGCCGAGCGAGATAAATCTGTCCTAATCCAGCGTTCGCGCGTGTTTTGTCGCCATTTTCAACGCTCTTATTGGCAAAGGATTTTGAGGCGGCATATCCTCTCTCCCTCCGCTTTATTGTTGTCCTTCTCACTTCCTCTTTTATCCTTTCTATTTCTGTAGTTTTAGCGTCCGGTTTGATTTATTTGTTTTATTCAATGGTTCTTCACGTATACCCTTATTTGATAACATCGTTATTCATAAAAACCATCATTTTCGGTAAAATTGTATCATTTATTAATTATCAAGTCATTGAAAATACTTTTAATATGATATATATCAAACAGAAGTAAAACATAAACTAAACTAAATTAGGGAAACATTGCCTCATCACTACCTACATCAAAAAATAAATCACACAACAGATCTACATTTACAAAAAAGAAAGACTCAAACCGGAAAAATCTCATCGGGAAAAGAAAGAAAAGGGGAAAATAAGGAAACATAACGTAATAGTCCACCTTTCTTACAAAACAAAATGGCGGCCTTTCCCAATCACAGCTGCGCGCAGAATTCATAATCGGTTACACAAACAATCCATCCTTATCCCCCTGATGCAGTGTAAGAGGAGTGGTCAGTCCGTAAATAAAAACGAGGAAGAGGAAAAGAAAGAGAGGTCACGGAGAGACAGACACGAGAGAGCAGAGAGGGAGGTCAGCTGCTGTGACCTGCTGGGCGCCATGTCAGTTAGTCAATCAAGATGCTTTTTTGTCTTACTTTAGGCTTTTTCGGGAGGGTCTGTCGTGTTTATGTCCTGTTAGCGGGTGAGAAGAGTCGCTGATGAATGTATTAGATGATTTGGATGAGTGTGTTGATGAAAATAAATACCAGAAACTTGAAAAAGCGGTTAAATTTTGAAAACGATTTGTTTATATTTCACAAACGGTAATATACATTTAACTTGTATTCATATTATTTTAAATATCAAACTGATATAAAACCACGAGAAGATGACTCAACAGCAAATCGACACTAACAATAATCTAGTAATAAAAAAAACGCAAATCAACGTCTATAAAACGCCAAGAATATAAAATGAAAACGATAACCAATTGGCCGTTATGGGTTCTGCCGCGGTCACGTGTTCCCATAATAGAGGGAGGGAAAAAAGTTATTTTGGCTGTGTAAAGACTCGTGCCATGTTATGTCCTTGTTATTGTTGTCGCTGAGGGCTCACGGCCGCACCTGGCGAGCAAATAATAACATCCCGCGAGCAAATAAATGGTCTTTTGAGATGGCGGCCACATTAGTGTGTTGGGATTTTATGGCGCGCATTTTTTTAGGACTGCTGATACACCATATTATTGTTATTATTATCATTATCATTATTAATACTATCATATTTTTTATTAAATCATTATCAATAATTTATAAAATCATTGTTATCATTTTTATTATATCATTATATATTTTTTTATTATATCATTATTATTATTATAATGGAACTTGAGTGTGAGATATGTTAACATATTTAGTAAAGGGGAAAACAATAGTTTACTATTCATTCTTTCATGTTGTTATTGTTAGGCAGACACTATTTATTTCTTAAGCTTTTAATCAACGTGTAGTCTAGTCTTTATCGTATTTTAAATCTGTCTTCCCTTTCCGTCGACGCATACTAACGTCCGCCTCGTGTTTCAGGAGAGTGGGGTCGCCCATCCCGCCGCCCGCCCCATGCTTCAACAGCCGCCCCTCCTGGACCCTTTCCCCGCCCACGCCCAAGCCATGTCCGCCGAGTGCGAGAGCGCGCCTCCGCAGTCCCTTGCGGGCGCCGTCAAGCCGATGGTGGGCGCGCCCGCCATCTCCACGTCAGCCTCGCCCTCTGAGCGCCACGGCGCGGCGGGAATCAGCTACGAGGGCCGCGTGTCCGTCATCCCGCCCCTCGCCGGCTACGAGGCCACAATGAGAGCCGCCATGGAGCTCGACCGCGCCCACGCCCACGCCCGCGAGCAGCAACAGATGAGCATGGACGCCGCCGCCGCCGCCGCCGCCCGCATGCAGAGCGAGCGCGGCCACTACGAGGCGCTGCAGATGCAACAGGAGCTGCGACGCCTCTACGAGCAGCGCGCGCGCCTGCACGAGGCCTCGCACAGGTACTCGGCGCCGCGCGAGGAGCAGCCGCAGCAGGCCTACGCACAGCACGAGGCCGTGGCGCCCAAGGAGGAGCCCATGCACGTCGCCAACGAGGAGGACGAGCAGCAGGACGTGGACATGAGCGACGACCCCCCGCCGCAGCTGCAGGCGATCTCCGAGGCCGAGCGCCACCTGGAGGTGGTGGTGAAGGAGGAGCCGGCGGCGGAGAGCCAGCCGGCGGGGGCCGACGGTGAGCCGCGCGCCTTCGAGGCCGACTCTGTGCTGCGGTTCGCTCGGCCCGACCACCACGCCGAGCCGACGCGCTCGCCCATCGACAAGGCCGGCGAGTCCCCCGACCTGCCCACCGACTCGGCGCGTACGCAGGCGCACTCGGCCGAGGAGCAGAACGACTCGTTCCGCGGCTACGAGTCGGCGTTCCGGCCTGGCGAGGACGCGCTCTCCCCGTACGGCGAGAGCTACCAGGGGAGCGACGAGCGCATGCCGTCCAGCGTGGAGCCGGACGTGCACGACGACTCCATGGACTCGTCGTCCATGCACGACGGCGGCGACATGAACCCACTGTCGCGGCTACAGCAGGCGCTGGAGCTGTCGGGCGTGATGGGCACGGAGGGCGAGGGCGGCGACAAGAAGGCGTTCCAGTGCCACCTCTGCTCGTACACGGGCACGTCGCGCTACCACTTCGACGCGCACCTCAACACGCACTACGACCACAAGTGCGCCAAGTGCGAGTTCACGGCGCGCACGGAGCCCAAGCTGCGCGAGCACATGCAGGACGAGCACGGCTTCAGCCCCGACTCCAGCGAGGACATAGAGGGCATCCGCGTGCCCCGCGTCAACGCCCAGGGCAAGGTCAAGACCTTCAAGTGCAAGCAGTGCGAGTACGTGGCCATCACCAAGGGCGACTTCTGGGAGCACGCGCGCACGCACATCAAGAGCGAGAAGCTGCTCACGTGTCCCAAGTGCCCCTTCGTCACGGAGTACAAGCACCACCTCGAGTACCACCTCAGGAACCACTTCGGCTCCAAGCCTTTCAAGTGCAACAAGTGCAACTACTCGTGCGTCAACAAGTCCATGCTCAACTCGCACATGAAGTCGCACAGCAACATCTACCAGTACCGCTGCGCCGACTGCACGTACGCCACCAAGTACTGCCACTCGCTGAAGCTCCACCTGCGCAAGTACGGCCACAACCCCGCCATGGTGCTCAACCCCGACGGCTCGCCCAACCCCATCCCCATCATCGACGTGTACGGCACGCGCCGCGGACCCAAGCTCAAGAAGGACGAGAACGGCATGCCCATCCTGCCGCCGCACTACCAGATCCAGGCGCAGCTGCTCAAGGTGCAGATGCAGGCCAGCGCCGGCCTCCCATCGGCTCCACCCACGCCCACATCGCCCCGCGAGGGCTCCAAGCCGCCACAGGGACGCACCCCCGCCGCCCTGCCGCAGACGCCGCTCGCGCCGCCGCCGCCGCATTCGCCCTTCTCGTACCCTTACCCCAGCATGATCCCCAACTTCCAGAGCTCGTCGCCCATCCTGTCGCGCGCCCTCGAGAAGTCGCCCGAGGAGGCTCCGAAGGCGCTGGAGGGGCGGGAGCAGCTGCGCGAGCTTCTTCTGGAACGCGAGCGCCTCACGCAGAAGAATCCGCTCTCACCCGGCGGCGCCTTCAAGTGCCCGCAGTGTGAGTTCAGCACGGACCTGCGCGAGGTGTTCTCACAGCACGTGTTGCTGCACGCGGCCTCCGAGCGCCGCGACGACGCCGAAGACGGAGCGCAATCTCCCAAGCCACTGGAGCGCTCGCTGTCGCCCGAGCGGCGCCCCATGTCCCCGCGCGCGCCTGCCTTCCACCCACACCAGGCACTGCACCCGCCCACCAGTGAGCCAGGCACCCCCTACTCGCCCCTGGCTGCCGCCCACAACCTCAAGGAGTACCTGGCCCGCGCCATGAATCCCTTCCTGTACCAGCAGATGATGAGCGGCCAGATCCACCCGGCGCTGGGCCTGCAGCAGCACCTGCAGCGCTTCGCCCACCCAGCGCTGCACGGGCCGCGCCTGACTGCCGCCGACGACGAGCACGGCCCCCCCCACGAGCCACCCCATGGCTCCCCACACGAGCCACACGCCCAGGCACACTCGCCCAACGACGACGGCGTGCTGGACCTGAGCAAGGAGCAGACGCCGCCGCAGCAGGGAGCCGACCTCCGGAAGGTGCCGTCGTCTGAGCCGCGCTCCGAGTCGCAGGCGTCGCTGTCCCCGCACCACTCGTCGCCGCAGTCGTCGTCGCCGCCGCGCTCTGAGACGTCGACGCCGCCCTCCAAAAACCGGCGAAAGGGCCGCGCCTTCAAGCTGGAGCGCATCGCCATGCGGCTGAGCGAGAGCGCCGAGGGCGAGAGCAGCGGCCACGACGAAGACTCGCGACGCGACGACGAGGAGCCGCCGCGCCGCCCGACGGAGGCCGCTCTGCCGCCGCTCGTGCCGCTGGAGCCGCTCCAGGACGACCACGCCCACCAGTCCGACGACCATGCCCAGGAGATGCAGGAGGAGCCGCAGCAGCCGCACACGGAGCAGTGGAGGGGCGCCCACCAGTGCCAGTTCTGCGACATGGCCTTCAAGGACGTGGTCATGTACACCATGCACATGGGCTACCACGGCTACCGCAACCCCTTCACCTGCAACATGTGCGGCCACCAGGCAGCCGACAAGGTGGCCTTCTTCCTCCACATCGCTCGCTCCTCGCACTCGTAAGGGACGCGCCCTTGGGGATCCCCCAAGCAGGAGGAGAGAAGAAAGGCGAACACGAGAAAGAACGAGAAGGGAAAGGAAGATTTCCCGCTCCTTCAAACCAGGCGTCGCCGTTAAAAGTCCCTCTCACGGGTTTTGTGTTGTGACTCCCATGATCTCACCGAGTTAGACTTCATGATGATCTCACCAGCTGGCGTAGAAGAGACGCAACTGGAGACGCCACAGACGGAGGAGG
>NW_028234403.1:29270554-29273054 GCF_977035675.1 Penaeus japonicus | reverse complement strand
AGATGTGGCCCATCACAGAAGGGTTAACCCAATCACGACGGGGCAGAGATTTGCCTAAATCCGCTCCCGCCAGCAATATAGTAAGCACGCGCAGCTTCCCGCCGAGAGATTTCTCGAGGCGCGAGGCCGCGCTGAACCTCTCAAAGCGATTTTCACCCACCCTATTCTAAGGGGTGACAAAAAGAGCTTTTATATTTTTTTCTTTTTTCTTCTTTGATAAGGTCAAGAAAAATATGTAGAAATAAATGCAAGTAAAGTGTATATATAGTGAAACTTCATGAAGTGATAGGACATTATCCGTCGTGAATGGGTTAAAGAATCCATAAAGTCATCATAAGAAAAATTATATCAATAAAATAGGTCTACTCTAAGTAAGCAACACTCACTCCTGTCTTCAAGTCGACGGTAAACCAACTAGGAACATAAATGGATTTGTTTTTCTTCTCCTTTTCTGCTTCAAAGTCCACCTTGCCAAGGTCCTCCACTTTGACTGCCTGTGTGGATGAGAGTAGAGAATCTTTAAAATTGTGATATGATTTAAACTATCTTGTTTGAATTCTTTTTAGATTTACTTTCAACTTTTATTTTTTCCCATTCCCCAACAAACATCAAATAGAACTGGAGAATGATCAATATTTTGTATTTTTTCTTATCTTTACATCAAAACAGGAAAGTAGAACAAGGAAAGGCCTTTAGTTCAAAATAATATCCTATTTCAACAGCTTATCCCTTATATTCTCTCCTAACACACAAAAATAATTATTATGATAATACTGATGATGATGATCAAGGCAGCCCCACCTTCAGGATGTCCCAGAGCACAACGTTCTCCTCGGTGTCGCGGGTGAGTAGGTGCCGCTTGTCATTTAGGATGGTGTACTGCTTGATGGACGGACCCCCTCGGATGCTCCAGTCTGGCTGCCCCATCACAGGCCGCAGCTCCTGCTCGTCCTCATTATCACAGTAGTCATCCACATGGGATAACCGGTTGTTCAGAGGCTGGTGGGGGGGAAGTGGGGGAGAAAGTGGGAAGGAGCAGGAGAAGAAGGGGGGGAAGCGGTTATTAGATGGAAACTCTATTCCATGCACTTGTATATCTTACAGTCTGACATGGAATTTGGTGTAACTTCTATTTCTAATTTCGCTCTAGATCTCTTTCATGGCAATATTAGACAGCACTGAGTATATATATCAATGGGCAAAATATTGTGCATTGATCATGTGTTTTCGTGGTAATTTTGGACAGTTCCATGAAGTGACTTGAGCACTAAAAAAGCACAAAATGGAATGAACATCACAACCGATAAATACAGACAAATTACACAGTGATGACATATCCACTCTAGCCAATGGAATGAAACTTATTCGATCACAGCAGAATGGACTCACTTTGTAATCATAATGCCTAATGTTTTCAAGTCTGATGTCACAAAATACCCAACAGAGATTCCAAGTGTTCTTAACAAGTTAACGACAGGTGACAAGATATCACGTCAAGTGGTGGCAGGGTCAGCCGACAGGCACAAGATATTTCATAGTGGCTATCCTCCTGGCCGGCGCATATAGCACTTGGCCGCGGCCAGTGCGGGCGAAAATGACGAGGCGTTAGGCTTATGCATTTGAAATATTCCAGTGTTTTGACCATTTAGGGCCAAAAGAACCCCATCGTTAACGAGTTAAACTGCTTCTAAATTCTAAATTCAAGTTTTTAGAAAGGACCATCTTCAAAACTGCCTGTATCATGAAACATCATTCTGCTTCTTTAATCAAAACCCACAACATGTTATGAAACTTTCTTTTAATTTCCAATATTTCTGATGTCTTTAATAACTACAGCAGCCAACATGCCTCATTTCTTTAATATGTGAAGGGCTATTTTTAAAGCTTCACATAAATGAAGTATTTCCATGCAAAAAGTCTTTTAACATTTAAAAAACTAAATTGTTATTTCTGTGGACATGAAATAAGTATCACCTATATTAAATTTATTTTTATCATGAAATGTCAAAGTCCTTTCATCACTATACAAAAATCAATTCATTACACCATATTTTTTTTCCTAGAGCACTACCTGAAGATATCCAAGAGCAGGTATTTCCTTGTCCCTTCATACCTATTTGGGCATTTACAGGCAGAGCTAATATCTGGCATACTGAAAACTGATTGCAGTACTAAAGAAAACAATACTGTCAACATTTTACCTGTTGATATGTACAAGTATTGGATGTAAACAAAAACAATGAAAGTCGGCTACAGAAGAGATCCAGTCCTCTCCTGTCTACAATTCACAACACTTAAGAAATATGAAAGTACAGTGACCAGAAGATAATAACAAAAAAGTCGAGCAAAAACAAATAACTCACCCAACACTTGATGGCCGAATTGGTGGTGGCTACGTATAGGGAGGAGTTATCTGGCGTGAGGAGCATCTTGAGCACCGGGGCTGACTCCACGCATAGTAGGACATGTTTGTCGGGGCAACGCGTCTCAGACATGTAGA
>NW_028234403.1:29258054-29260554 GCF_977035675.1 Penaeus japonicus | reverse complement strand
CAACTAGGGAAGATTATGTTGAAAAGCCCTCCAGTAAATCTCGTAGATTTACTTTCATTCAGTTGGTAGATAATTAATGCAATAATATACTTCAAATACTATTATAGCTAACATTTAGCAGTCAACATGTCTCAAAGTCTACAGCAATAACCATGCAACTGAAAGTGCACAGTTCTAGACTAACTCTAAATGACATTTCTTTCCATATGACAGTTACTACAGATCTAATAGTGTAAAGTGATAAGACAGGTTTTAAAACCATGTGATAATGGTGTCAATATATGATTCAACAGAAACTCTCCAGTATTAATAACAATATCAGATAAAGTTCAATGAAAATTTTAAAAGCTACACAAATTTATTAATACAAGCTAAACTACATTACTTTTCAACATCTTTCAAGATAATTACAATCACAGCTACAAAATGATCCTCCTCATCAGAAAATCATCTATAAAACTATTTTTCTTAAAACGATAAGTGAAAACTAATTCCCAACCAAAGGTTGTATTAGAAACTTACCTCAATCCCGACTAAATCAACAAAATGTTTAAAGATCTAGTATTTTCCAAATCAAGATCCCCAAAAGAGAGCAAACATGAGAAAAATCACCAATAAATCCCAGTATCCGTATTAAGAGGACGATACATCATTAAACTTTCAATGAAATCCCCCTTCAAAAAAACTACTCCAAATCCTACCGGGTTCGTCTCTTTTTCCACTTATCTCTCCCCCTCTCCCTCGCACGACGTTTATTCTTCTCTCTCTTTCTCCTACCTACTCCCTCCTCGTCCTTGCATGGCCTCTTAGACCTCTTCGACGCTTAAATACCTCTTAAAAACTAGAAAAAATGGGTGTGTAAGTCTCCGATTGCTCTTGATTCTTCTTGTTTGTTTACCATGATCGCCTCGGGCTGGAAAATCAAAACAGAAGCGGGATGCGCAATTACTTTTTATTGGTTTTATAATTTTTTTAAATTTATAGCCTAGTTTGATATTCTTGGGTATGTTATTATGTTATATTTTCAATTAATTGCTTTCGGAGATGTTGGATTTTTTTTATCCAGTTGAATCTCAACCACTAACTCGATCTTTTTACCAAACCTTTACTGTTTTGATATAATTTTAATGATACAGTTATAAGTTTTGTGTTCACCTTTAGAATATTGAAGCTTGATAAGATATAGTTTAGTGAAAAAGATAAATTTACTGAGTAACATATGCTTTACAGAGCTAAAACTAACAGATGACAACAGTAAATTTACAAAAAGATATAAGATTTTACAGAATCTAGAGTAATTTATTTAGCTAAAGCTAAGCATTTCAACGTATTTTGGTGGAAAACACATCTTGGATATAGAATTAGGTATTTCTTGTTGCTAACATCTTAAATCCTGATATTCGAAGGGTGGGTTCCAGTAGTACCAGGGAAGTGTCGTACCTTTTCTTCGACGAATAATTAAAAACAAAACATGTATGGATATCTTTCTGTTCTAATATATACCAAAATATTAAATCTTAATCAACAAATTGAAGATCACAGAATAGTGTATCCAAGACTGATAAAATCACTGACAACCACAACGCAAAACTTGCCCGAGAAAACACGACAAATACAACTGCACGATAAATTCAGCATTGGCAACACTTGGCCCCCTTACACAAGTCTTGAATGTAAACAAACTCCAGACCATGTGAACTCTGACCTCGTATTAGACCTCAAAAATGACCTTGTCTCGCCTAATGACAGGTGCCAGGTGGTGCCAATTGACCTTGTCTAACCTCCGAGCGGGCTTAAGAACCCAAAATACCCTCAAAAGCAAAGAATTATGGCCGACTCCCCGCTACACGACCCAGACCCGGTCACACACGGTCGAGACCAAATCCCTGATCGAGCAAAACTATGCCGTGGAGAAGGACACACTCCTCTTCAGGAACGAGAACAGGAGGTTTTTCAAGCTGATCAACCTTTTCGCCATGTCCCAGTTCTTCTTTTGGTCGTACCTGAGTCACTTTGCCCTCACCATGATGAAGGACGTGGAGGTGCCGGCGGATGTGAGGGACGACCCTAACATTCCCTGGTGGAGGAAGATGAACCTGGGCAAGTACCGCAATGGCATCACGGTCAGCTGCTTTATGATCGGTAAGGGGCTCAGTTTTTTTTTTCTTTTTTCTTTCTTTCTTTTTTTTTTCTTTTTTTTTGAGAAAAGAAGAGGTGGTTTTTGTGTTTTGTTGTTTTAATTTTTGTGTGAGTTTTTTTGTCTGTGTGTGGAGGATGTATGTCTATATCATAGGCAAATTTCCCATCTTTTGTATATTTCTTATACATCAGAGTTCTCAAAATTGGTGTTATTAGATTTCATAAACCATTTTTTAATAGGTTGAAATATTATATATATTTCTTCTGCAATTTGTAGAATGTTCATGGAATCATGATATATTGTTACTAATTTGTTATTTGAATGTGATATTATTAATATGGTATTTGAATATGATATTGT
>NW_028234403.1:29245554-29248054 GCF_977035675.1 Penaeus japonicus | reverse complement strand
ATTAGTATCATCGTTATTGTTATTACCATCATTATCATTAGTCCCATTATCACTATTACCATTATCATTAGTCCCATCATCACTATTACCATTATCATTAGTCCCATCATCACTATTACCATTATCATTAGTCCCATCATCACTATTACCATTATCATTAGTCCCATCATCACTATTACCATTATCATTAGTCCCATCATCACTATTACCATTATCATTAGTCCCATCATCACTATCACCATTATCATTAATGTCATTACTCTTTACTGTTATCAATACTCTAATTATCATTATCATCATTATCATATTATTATCATATTATTAGCATTAGTAGTAGCGTAATTGGTTTGTTCAGAGCGCCTTACGAATAACTGGTTGGGACAGGGAAACTAGCGATCAGCTGTATTGGCTTTTATTTTGGTGAAAGCAAGCACGGCCAGATAAATGATTCAAGTGAATGTCATGATGAAAAAACAGTGAGACGCGTGAGGGACTTCAGACGTCGGCCATCCCTCCTACCCCTTCGAGAGGCAAAGCCGACAGTCGGAGATGAGCTGAAGTCTCGGTAGAATCCTCCTAAGGTCACGAGACAGGAGGCATGACCCGGAAAGGCAGACTTGAGAGAAGGGGAGTGACCTGGGCCGCGGTCGAGGTTGAACTAGTGTCTTGGTACACGGATTTGCGTGAGGTCATCCTGTCTTGACCTCCGCCAACTAAGTAGTTACAAAGCCGCGGAGAATATATGCCTACATCAGCAGCAGCGGTGTGGGTTGTGATGAATTTGGCCGCCATCTTGAAACATTAACTATTATCAATATCATCATTACATCATAATACTCATTACTGTCATAACAAACATCAACAGTTACATTATTTCTATCTCTATCATTACCACTATAATCATCATCATCATTAACATGTAACATTAATGTTGAATATCCTTACTGTTATCATTAGTAGAATTAGCAATGACAGCAATGATATTATCACTATTATCACTCTTCATTACAGTGACTAAACAAATGCAACATGTCTAGATCGCATCATTGCACTGCAAATGACCATCAGAGAGAGAGAGAGAGAGAGAGAGAGAGAGAGAGAGAGAGAGAGAGAGAATTTGAGTATAATTTCCCTCTTCTTAATATTCACTGCCAAGTCACTTTTATTTCATTCATTCGTTTTTCTATTCGTATTTCACACTTTAGAAAAAAAGTTTGGTTTGATGCTTTTATTATATATATATATATATATATATATATATATATATATATATATATATATATATATATATATATCGCTCTCGCTCTTTCTCTATCTTTATCTATCTCGCTCTCGTTTTCTGTCTGTATGTCTGTCTCTATTTCGCTCTCTTTTCTCTCTGTCTTCCTCTCTTTATCCCTCTATCTCCCAGCTACCTCCCTCGCATATCCCTCGCAGTTTCTCCGTTGATAGATAGCGAGAGTAACCGAGAGAGAGAGAGAGAGAGAGAGAGAGAGAGAGAGAGAGAGAGAGAGAGAGAGAGAGAGAGAGAGAGAGAGAGAGAGAGAGAGAGAGAGAGAGAGAGAGGGGAGAGAGAGAGAGAGAGAGAGAGAGAGAGAGGAGAGAGAGAGAGAGAGAGAGAGAGAGAGAGAGAGAGAGAGAGAGGAGAGAGAGAGAGAGGAGGGAGAGAGAGAGAGAGGAGAGAGAGAGAGAGAGGGGGAGAGAGAGAAGAGAGGAGAGAGAGAGAGAGAGAGAGAGAGAGAAAGAAAGAGAGAGGAGGAGAGAGAGAGAGAGAGAGAGAGAGAGAGAAGGAGAGAGAGAGAGAGAGAGAGAGAGAGAGAGAGAGAGAGAGAGAGAACGAAGGAGGCGAGAGAGAGAGAGAGAGAGAGAGAGAGGAGAGGAGAGAGAGAGAGGAGAGAGAGAGAGAATTATATATATATATATATATATATATATATATATATATATATATATATATATATATATATATGATATATATTATATTTAGACACACTACTTATAATACACACACACACACACATACACACACATATATATATATATATATATAAATAAATAAATATATATATATATATATATATATATATATATATATATATATATATATATATAGAGAGAGAGAGAGAGAGAGAGAGAGAGAGAGAGAGAGAGAGAGAGAGAGAGAGAGAGAGAGAGAGAGAGAGAGAGAGAGAGAGAGAGAGAGAGACGGTGGGGGGAAAGACTATTATTATACATTCAAATTTATCTGTCGTCCGCGTTCGAGCTGTCAAATGATGATAGGCCATTGAAGGAATATAAGACCATTCATCCTTGGCCTTGATCCTACAAAACACATTTGCCTTTAGATTCAAATACCCATTTAGTATTATTTAGCCTTCAATAATGTCTCATTTGATGTTTATTTGTTTTACGGTATCACTCGATCCTGTTTACATCTGTTGTTCTCTAACCCTCTATTGTTGACAATATGACACAAACATTTATAGAGTCCGATACCTTT
>NW_028234403.1:29230554-29240554 GCF_977035675.1 Penaeus japonicus | reverse complement strand
TACACCAAGGCCCAACCATAAGGGCAATAATCCCTAACTTGAGTCTGGTTCCAGAGTCGGGAAAGTGTTAATGGAACCTCTGCTTAAGGGAGATGTTTGAGATGTTTGAGAATCAAGTCACAACCTCTCAGTTGGTAGGGCAACGGGGTAGGGTATGGGTAAGGGCTTAAGGAAGTGGGTGAAGAAGTGTTAGCTGAAGAGGGAGAAGGATGGTGTAACAGATGGTGTGTGGAGCAAGGTAAGGATAGAGGAGGGTGAACAAGATGTTATTGTTAGGTTGTCTGTGGTCATATTGATGGAGCTTTTGATATCATCTTGTATAGGTTGGATGCTACTGACAAATGCAAGTGCTATGCAGTTATTTTGAAAACTTGTTGATATTTTTTATGTATATGAACACATACTAAATGTAGCCTGTCTCGAAGGGGAAAAAAATAAAAGATCAGTATTGTTATTCTATTATGAAGATAATGATAGTAATAATGATAATGATGATTATAATAATGGGTGCAGTAATAATAATGAAAATAGTGATTATTATTATTCATTATTATTTTTATGATCAGTAGTAGCTATAGCAGGGATATTAATAGAGTAATAGTATAAGTAGTAATAGTAGGTCCTATTACCATTACTAATACCACTTTTACTTTTGCCATCAATATTATCATCATCCTCCTATTCATACTACCACTCTTCTTAGGTGTACTTTGCGGCTATCAACTGCTGGCACCCAAACTCAGAGTGCCGTGCACGCTACAAGATCCGCACTTTCCCGGCCATTGTACTACACGTACGGTCCTCCTCTGGGCAGGAGACCAAGGCCATGGCCTATGGAGGCCCGCATCATGCTGGCCACATTGTGCGTTTCCTTTCACGTGCCCTGCGACCTTTAACCCATGTGGCTAGTCATGCTGACCTGGCCAGGCTGCAGATGGAGTATAGTGTGAGTAGTGTCTGTTGTTGTATTTTCCCCTTTTTTTTTTTGAACTTTTAAATATCATTGAAACTTTCCTATGCTAATTTACTGTCCATGGAAATAGAGTAGCATAGAAGTGTCTTCCACCATTTTTTTTTGCTTTTCCATGAATAGAATAAATTAAAGATTCAAGTAAAGAACAAAAACCAGAAAAGGCACACGATGATAAGAGGGATGAATGAATAAGTACTTCAGAAAATGTATTCCCAAAGTGATGATATGTGACTCCACAAGTACCTCAAGATTTTGTTCCTGCAGGCGACCGTCCTGGGCTACTATGACTTCACATCCTCTGCGCACCTCCCCAAGGGCTTCATGTCATTCTACTTGGCCTCGCTACGTGCCTTACAACATGACAACACCAACGCCATAGCTTGGGGTGTAGTCACAAACCCTCAGACAGCCCGAGCATTATCCTTTAATGGCACTAAGTCAGTACATCTGGTGCTCTGGAACACCACTCTAGTGAGTGTTTTGGGATTTTGTTCCTTTTATTATTGACTATTATTTATATAAATAAAGAATTCTCAGATTACTCCCCCAGTTGTTTAACCATGGCATCCTACCAAATGCTAATTTTATCACAGTGCTATTATACTGTATGTAGACTCATATGTCATGCCATAATTCTTGAGAATAAAAGAAAATACATCTCAAGATGTCAGCCCTTAACCCATTCACACCATGGCTTATATTTGCCTAATGCTGCTCCCACTGGCTAGATAACAAGCATGCACAGTGACTAAGTGCAATATTCTTGAGGGGCTATACTGTGCTGTGCCACTCAGAACACTTTTCACCCGTCCAAGTCAGCGGCATGATAATAGGAGCTTTTTATGTTTTTTCACATTATTTTCACAATTAAAATAAAATATGATTATACAAATGGAACTCCTATGAGTATATTCATATGTAATGATGTGAAATGTATGTTTTGAGGTAGAGATCATGATGTGACAGGATGTTATCCGGCACCAATGGATTTAGATGTGGCCTGTTGCCCATGAATTAAAATGTATTATGATTATTTAAGCTTCATAAATGATATTATAGTTTTCCAATCTTTCCAAATACCATCCTAATTCCCTTTCCATATCACTTCAGTCATTCACAGGCGCTGCCAGTGCTGACAGCGAGGGCATTAGCAATTGGGTGCTGAAGAGACTGGATGAGACGGCAATGTGGGTAGACCTGCCGGGCACCAAGAGCCTGACCCTGGACAGGCTGCTTCAGAGGGGGCCTGCGCTCATTCTCTTTGCTCCTGACAACCCTTACCACACTGCCAACGATCCCTTTAACTTGGTAAGCTGGTACATAAAGGGATATGTTCATTTTTGGACAGCAATTTTTCATAAAGTATGCTGTTTATTAGTTGAAATTTTAAAGTTACAGTACATGTGTGGCAGATGGGGTTAAATTTGATGCCAGATTTCAGGGGGGGGGGATAGGAGGGATTAAATAATCAATAGTTAATTTTGTATTTTCTATTAAAGAAGAAAAAATCATTCAAAGCATATTTTCTTATTTTCTAGTAATTTCAATAACATACATGATTAATTTTCTCTTACAGCTCCGTGAGGTATCGTTAGACTACAACAACTGCAACCGATCGACACGAGTCAACAATCTGGCCACCTACCTGGGCTCGGTGCGATCTAGAGGGCGGAGGCAACTGCGACAGGCAGAGCGGGTCTGCAAAAACTACCTCCAGGAACAGCTGCGCATCCTGCATCTTTCCCGAGAACAGCTAAATCTGGAAGGTACTGCAAAGAGTTTTAGAGATGGGTAATGAGGGGGGAGGTATAGTCTTGCATAGATACTGGTTGGTATTGCCATATCTGCAGTAGTTTCTCATGCTCCTCTATAATGTTAGGATATTACCTCAAAGTGCATACCATTTTGTATATTTAGTTGAAAGATTTTAGATTACCGTTTAACCCAATGACGACGGTGCGTCACACTCGTGTGACACAGCTAAATTCCCAGTGCTGGGGCGTCATGCCAGTGTGACGATTACAATGCAATATTGCAATCGCCCGGCATAGGGGTATTCACGTAGCGCGTGCCCCGTGGGGAAAAGGTTAAGGATACTGCACATTTTTGCAATCTATGGAATCTTTATTATTCCCCTCAGTTTAACAGCTTGCACATAACCAGAATGATATAGACAGTAGCAGCTTGCACATATATAGAATTGTTACAGATAGTACATTAAAAATACAGATAAGTCTAAAGAATACATTCCTAGATTCCATTTTCATTTGCCTCTCTAAATGCAGATGAGACCTGTTGCCGCAGCTTGCCAGGAGATCGCAGCTCATCCTCTGGAGGAAGCCACCATGACAAGGTGTGTGATGTATGTGTCCACCCAGCCAACAAACCCACAAACCCTGAACACATGCATTGCACCAAGCCAACTTCATGGTAAGTTCGAGTGTGTTTTACATTGTCTTTAAGGTAGATTTATTTTTACAAGTGTCTTTAGGGAGGGGGATGGGAATGGAGGAGAATGGGGAATGATAATTAAAAGAAAGACCCATTGTGTTGGTGATATTGATTTTCATGATAGAAATGTTGATGATGATAATGCAGCATCAGGAAATGTTGATATGGAAGTTAAAAAGATTACTGGTATATGTAGAGGGTCCAGCAGAAATGAAACAATATACACCCCCTCATGCAAATACTCTCAATCTGATTCTTTTCCCTCAAATCCAGGCAGCAGGAGTCCAGTCTTCTCCAGCATGTGAACACACTTATGTCAGTGTTCAGCGACTCATGCCGAGAAATGGTCCTGCAGTACAGCCCCTGGGAACATTACTCGGTGTGCTGCCAGCGTAACAGCACTCCTGCCAAGACCAAAACCTCACCCAAGACCCCAGTCACTGAGGAGAAGAAAATGACAGATGACGTGGTAATTTTGGTTATATTTATATGTGTGTGTGTGTGGCCGGGATGTGACTGGAGGTGTAGGTTTGTGGATGGGTGAGAGTGTGTGGATGGATGTGAGTATGTGGGTGTGGGTATGTAGGTGTTTGTGTGTTGGTAGGTGTGTGGATGTGAAGGAGACGTATCTTGTTCTTGTTGGTTTGCCAAAGGGGAGGTGAAGTATAGATGAGTTCATGCCGAAAGTTGTTGGTAGATTCATGAATGAGAATGAACAGCATCACATGATAACTTTGTGTAATTAATAGTTCAGTATTATCTTCCTCAGAATTGTGTGAAATTAATCATTCTCATTCATGCCATATATTCAGAGAAGTATAATCAATACTTGATTGTATTCTTAGGTTTTTAACCCCTCACTACTCCTGCTTACGCCGGGAAAATAACAAGCACGTGATGCTTCGTGCTGGGGGATTTTCTTGCTGCACGGGGCCGCGCTGAACCTCTCAGAGCTTTTTTCACCTGCCCTTTTCTTATGGTTTAGTGAATGTGGCTACAGTGTAAAGGCACTTAAAAATGTTGCCATGTTCAGAGGAGTCATTTTATTCAAAAAATATGTTACAGCAATGCTTTTCTAATGTCTTATTGAACTTTGTGAAAATACAAATTGGAAGTGGAAGCATCAAAAAAACATGTTTTATGCTCTTTTGTAAATAATCATATATGTACATATGAGTATGAACATGTAACTCATGACATGATGTGATATCACAGGTAATTGACAAATTAGAAGTAATATTGTGCTAATAATTTTTTACTTTATTTTATTTCTTAGCCAATCACATTTGATTTTACAATAGTTTTTTGACTCAGATCTATTTATTCAACAGATCAAGAAGCAGAAATTACCATGATGTCATCAAGATCAAGTAGTTTTCTGTGACGTCATTTTTTAAAAATGTTTTATTTGATTTTATAACATTCAAACACCTAAATTAAAGTAACATAGTCTAAAAAATTATGAAAAATGATTATATTTAAGAACAATCTAGCAATCTATTGCTGACGTTTCAGCATGTCACAACTACCCTGCCCCGAATTCAGCGAGAAAATGCATGACGTCTCAGGACGTCACCTGGGATATTTTCTGACCACGTGATAGGACGTCAACCGGCGTGAATGGGTTAATAATCAGATTTTGATATGATAGGATATAGATCAGGAATATGATTTAGATTCAGAATGTGTAATATATTAAGTGGCAAAATTAACAAACTTGCAACACATTTATGTTTGTTTCCACTTGAACATTTGTGCAGGTAATGGAGGGCCACAGAGACGATCGAATTGAGAAACTGGTTGCCTTCGCTGCAGAAGATCAGTGCAAGAGGCTATTCCATGGGTCCCTCCTGGCCCCCCCTTCCTTGCTCAAGGACCAGCATGATGCCCCAGATATAACAGGTGAGAGGGGTCCTGATGATGCTAGGGAGGGAAACATTACCCTGTAGCTTATATTAGTTAACAAAAGTTTCCCTTCAGTATAGGAGACAAGATAATGGCATGAATTACTTGATAGATAGACTTTGTTTTTGCTGCACTTTTAGATATCATGCTACTAGAATGTAAGATCGTGAAAAACATTGAAGTTGTAAATTAAAGTTTTTATTATGTAAGAATTCATTATTAATCACACCAGTTTTAACAATTTTACTAAAACTTTTTGGTGAATTTCATTTTCAAGTAAGTAGTAGGAGAATCATTAACCCTTCTGCATTAGACCCCATACCAAGATGTACAGCCTTGAGTGGACATCTTAACCCATTCGCGCCAGATGATGTGCTGACACTTTTCGTGATTTTTGTGTCAGACCCCGGTGACGAGATATCTGGGCAAGGCCGGCGCTCGGGGTGAGCAAGAGGGCAGCCCAGGCTCGAGGCTTGTGCGCCCTAGAGTCTCGAGACGTTAGGCTTATGCATTCGAAAACCCCATACAAAGCCGGAATCGCCCCGGCGTGAGTGGGTTAAGATGTTCTGTGTATTTTCTATTATTTTTTAGACATGGTATGATCTAAATATATATATTTGATAAAATAGCTCTGGGATTCTAATTAACACCTGGTGTGAAGTCCTAGTTACACAGCTGAAAGAATAAAGATCTTGTAATTTCAACAAAATGAAAACTGCATTACGGAAGTGATCCCACCATATGAAAAATGCCTGCTATGGAAGAGTTAAAATGCTACTAATTACTAAGAGTAAATTTGTTTTCTGTGTCCTTTCCCTGACTGCCTACTCTCTTTCTCATCCTCCCCATCCTATTTTTATATTATTTCCTCTTCCTCCATCATCCTCATCCTCATCTCTTTCCTCCCTCAGGACTGGGCTGCCAGAAAAACCACACCCTCTCCTATGCTGCCGTGGACTCTCTGCGCCACCGCCGGTTGGCTGAGCGGCTAGGCATCAACTTGACTTCTCCGGAACCCCACAACACGGCTGTGGTCATCCTAGACACCCAGCGGGAAGCCCACTTTGTCATGGACGCCCCGCTCTCCAAGGCTTCTCTGGCCGCCTTTGTGCTCAACTACACCAGTGGTAGTTTGGGCAGGTGAGAAGGAGTCTTTGCTATTTTGTGTGTGTGTGTGGGGGGGGTGTGGGGGTGTGTGGGTGTGTGTGGGTGGGTGGGTGGGTGTTTTTTTTCGTGTGTGTGTTCGTGTGTGCACGCACATGAGACTGTGGTTTTGGATCTTGAATTATCCTTCCTTCTTTATTTGTATATATATCATTTGTTTTTATTTTTTTTCCCCTTGGTGTTCTGTGGTGGCATGATAAGCTAGAGGAAAGAATGATTTTCTTTTTCTGATTTCTTTCTTTTAGATTGTATTGGCTTTTGTTTCTCTTTCTAGCTTTTGTTTATAATTGTTTTTGTGTATTCACACATGTGGAGGAGTTTTGTCAGTGCTTTGCATATTAAAGGAATTTGGTCTCAATATGATAGTTTGGCATGTCATGCTTTTAGAAATAACTACAACATGTTTTGGGCATGAGAAATATACATCCTTTATCTGTTCACTTTATTATCGTAACTTTATATATATATATATATATTTTTTTTTACTTTAATGGCATCAAAATTTCTTCAGCAAAAGTAGTAGGATTTTTGCTCAATGAATGCAAAGAATGCGTTTACCTGGCCTTAGCTCGTGCTGTGTGTCTTCTATGAATTTACTTTGGGTAATTGTTTCACCCATGACTGGCACCATTTTTGTTGAACATTTTCTTTCCTTTGCAGTCTCGTTCTAAGTTCTGGGGAAGTTGCGCAGGTAAGCAACAGGCGCAGGTGGCTTAGACGAGACCCAGACACTAATAGTTCTGTATAGCTTAAAAAAAGATGTTGCTTAAACACACCCAAAACATCTTGTAAGCTACTAGTTTGATTGCAAAAGTAGTGTGATTTTTTTTCTTTCTTTCTTGCTTGTATGGACTTGAACATTGTTGTTATTGCAATAGCTTTTGTAATCTCTTGGCTAAGTTATATAGTAGGTAGTTTACTCATCTCTCTGTTATCAAGAGATAGTGTTATGTCTTTTTCAAAATGAAATGGAACTATTACTGAGCCAGCAAAGATAAATTCTGGTGTAGATATTTCCCACTACTTGGAAAATTATTATGTCTGGAATAAAGGGATTGATGCAGATTTATTCATCTATTGCTGTTGTAAGAAATCCTTAATTTGATAGATTATAATAAAGATGCACAAGTTCTTATTATTACTCAGTTTGCAGACCTGATGCACTATTTAGCATAATTTGTGGGTAGTAGTTCAAGAGAAAATAAATCTGGAAGTGTAATATTATGATGATTAATTTGAAAATGAGTTATAGAAAGGGACAGGATATATTTTATGATATGTGAAAAAAACTTTTTTTTTTAATTTCCTTTACTTTCCAATTTTGGGAAGGAAGGAAGCCTCATCTGATATCTTTAACCCACTCACGACGGGAGCATTCCAGCCTTGCATGTCACAATGCCGGGGCTTTCGAACGCTTAGGCCTAAATCAATTAAATGGCTGGCACAATATTGTGCCACCCGGCCACTGGGCCTTTGAATGAGCGGTACAGTAGTGTACCACCCATCCAGAGAGGGTTAATCTTACTTTTTTCCTCCACTTCTCCATCTTCCTCCTATTCCTCTCCCATCTTTTCTGTTTTTCCTTCTGCCCTATAGTTTTTCTTGTCATTTATCTTTTTTCATGTTTTTTTTTTCTCTTTCTTCTGTATCTTTGCTCCTCCATCTTTTTGGCTTCATTTTCTGCTGTCATTGCATTTCTAATACCTCCTCCTTCTGTATGATTGTTCAGGACAGGTTGAACCTCACTAGTCCAGTCAGTAGGGACCAGACAAGTGCTAGAGTATCAGAACAATTAGTTAGGCAAAATGAAGCACATCTAGGGGTATGATATCAATAATCCAAGTTGATATAGCAGTATCAACCTGATATACTAGCAACAACCTCTGTCAATCAGCTGTGGTTAGTATAAACAGTATGGGATAGTGTTGGTGCCCTAGCTTGTCAACCAGTGGTCATGCAGATTAACCCAAATGCTCCGGGTCGGTGATAACAGGCGCGCGACGCCTGGCATCGAGGTGCCGTCACCTTACATGACGACCGGAGTTTGGGCCAGGAAGGTGCCGTCTTCACTGCATATCATCCGGAGGATTTGGGTTAATGCCTGCCAGATTCTAATCACTATCCCCAAACCATCAAAGCTGCCAGACCAGTGAATGCCAGAGTACTGAGCAGTACTAATGCAGAGTCAAGACTTGTTATATGTATTAATAGCTATATTGATTTTAAATGATTGATTATAGTTATGTAACCCATTTAAAGGATTTATTAAGTTTACCTAGTTCTAGATTTGTTGTAGAAATAGTGTTGCTATCTATGTTCAGTTATTTTTTGTTTGTGTATTTGTATCTTTGATTTTACATGGCAGCCAGCCAGATCATTGGAAGTCATGTGGTAGTTTGTGGATAATGAACGGTAAACTGAAGACTTTTCTCTGTTATTGGTTATACGAGTTTTTGCCATTTTATTATTATCTGTATTTTCTTTTATACTGCTTCATGATTGTGCTGTATTTAAGTAAGGGCCATTACATTATTATCATTATTATTGTTATTACATGATTATTATTATTTCTTTTTATTCTTTCGATCTCTCTTTCACTCACTTTTCCCCAATCGGTTAGGATGAAATATAAAACAAGAAGAAAAAGTAAAACCAGAAGAAAAAGTAAATATAGTGAATCTGTGCAGATGTTACATGTCTCTTGGTTATTCAATACCCATTCAATTGTTCATCATATGTTTAAAGTGCACTTGTAGTCATACATTCATCTGCTATCGTTTACTTTTACTTATTCAGTCATCCCCTTTTTTTTCTTATCCTTTCATTGTATACCATTTCTACCAAAAGACACAGTCTGTATCTTTTATATCTTCATCTTATTTGTATTTACTTTCAATATACATCATTATTATGGAGATACTTCTGTTTTTCTCTTTTTGTCATTATTATTAACCCATTGCGGATGGGGGTCCAAGTGAGCTAACTGGCCATCATGACAGGCTGTCTGTGACGCCACGTTCGCAATTTGTATCATTATCATTATTTTCATGCCATCATTTTCATTATTCTCATGTCATTACCATTATCAGTATGACCATTTTATATCACCCTCCTTATTCTTGTGTATTTCTCCCTCTTTGCAGGACACTGCTCTCTGGGGGCTTGGCAAGAGGGCCAAAGTGTGAGGAGGGGCAGGTGTGCATCCGGGAGCTGACATCCAAGGATTACGCAGAGGTCACACAGGAGCCAGGGAAGGTAGGTAGTGGATGGTGGGAGTGATGAGGAGTTGCACAAGGGATAGAGGGGGAGGTATGTGTAAAGAAGGATGTGACCGTAGGGTATCACCCCTTAGCTTTAGATATGATGCACACTAGTGTGAGTTACAGAAATCAGCCCACAGGTTTTTGACAGCTTACCTACCACTGTGAGGCAAAACCCACTATTGAGAGGCACAAAAATCAGCCCATAGGTTTTTCACAGCTTATAAGTATGGCATAACTCTTTATA
>NW_028234403.1:29220554-29225554 GCF_977035675.1 Penaeus japonicus | reverse complement strand
CAAAAAATGATGAATATGTTGAATTCAGTGATATTGCAGTTTGAAATGATGAAGTATTCTAAACAGGATAATGATAAATTGTACTCCATTTCTGCCTGCTGTCATTTTTTTATTCATTTTGTATGTTACAGACACTGACAGCACATTCTAGATGTTGTGCATATATTTGTAAACCATAGAGTTCTATTATTTTCAGTGTTTACATTTTGGTGGTGTGTGTTGGTACGAAGAGGGAAAAAGTCTCGTCTTAAGAACATGTGGATGTCCATGACGTATAAGGAAATGCAAATTCAGATTGGTGGACTTGACACAATATGCATTATGTGCTTAGCCTAGTTTTGATCAAGGTTTTCTTTTAGATCTATGTTTCTTATAAAGGTTTTGGCTTGCTCAAATATCTTTTCTCTTTTTAATACAGGCAACAGAGAGAAAGAGTGAGAGTGAGTGAGTGCGAGTGTGAGTGCAGGAATTAGATTCAGAAACTTGAAAATAGGATTTTTTTTATTTATTGATTTTTTTTTTACAAAGCAAATATGAAATATTTTTTTTGTTGTAATAGACAGAATTTTTTATTAAAAGGAGGAAAAAAGAGGGAGGGGAAAAAATATTTAATTCATTTTATATCTTGTGGATTTGCATATAATTCATCAAGGGAGGATAAAGAATACATTTATAGAGTAATATTTCAAAAGAAATTGTCTTGTGTTTTTGGTTAAAAAAAAATATATACACAATATCAATATTTATATTAATTCATATATATTAAATATATATATATATAATATATATATAGATATAATAATATACATTTAAAATAGAATAATATATATATAATAATAAATATATATATAAATATAATTATAAAAATAAAAATATATATATATATATATATATATATATATATATATATATAAATATATATATTATTATATATATATTTAAATATATATATATATATATATATATATATATATATATATATATATATATATATATATATATATATATATGATTTATTTGACTTTTGAATTCACAAGAAATAAAAACGATATTTGAAATTGCTCAAAGTTAGATGTATTTGGGAACCACTTCTCTTTACCATTCCATCTGTGTCATAGTGGTCACCTGGGGAAGATTCTGGAGGTGTTTGTCGTGTGCTTGAGGTTTTTCTAATTAGTTTTTGCTTGGTGGACTCCATAGTTGAGTTTTATTGGGTGTACCTTTTTTTGCATTTTTTAAAATATTATTATGATTGTCATTACTACTGCCATTGTTATTGTTATCAATATTATCAATATTATCAATATTGTTATCAATATTATCAATATTGTTATCAATATTATTAATATTGTTATCAATATTATTGTATCAATGTTATTATCATTGTTATCAATATTATCAGTATTGTTATCAATATTATCAGTATTGTTATCAATATTATCAGTATTGTTATCAATATTATCAGTATTGTTATCAATATTATCAGTATTGTTATCAATATTATCAGTATTGTTATCAATATTATTATTATTATTATCAATATTATTATTATTATTATTATTATTATTATTATTATTATTATAACTATTACCATTTTAATTATAATGATAATCTTTGTATTTTTTTCCATGTTTTACATTTTTCTCCTTTTTTTCTCTCTCTCTCTCTCATCTTCTCTGCTTTCCCTGTCTTCTTTTTTATTGTGTTGAGTTGAAAGTTATGATTAAAAAAAAAAAGGATGATGAATGTTGTATGCTTTTGTGGTGTCATAAGCATAGCTTTTATTTTATTCAATATAACCCTTTCTTTTTGCATTTTGTACTAGTCTTCCTCACAAAATCAGTAACCTCATATGGAATTCCTATTCATATGTAATGAAAAAAAACTAACTTTTTTTCTCTAGTTATATTTAGAATGAACAAGGTTTTGAAAACGGAAGGATGAGATTAATTTTATTGCAGCTATTTTTATTGATTGTAATGGTAATGATAAAGATGATTATTACTACTAGTTATTGTTATTTACTATTCACTGTGTATGCAGTTTGCCAAGAAGAAGGAGAGAGGTAAAAAGATTTTTTATTTACTGAAAAGAAGAAAGGTACTTAAGAGCATCAGGTAAAATTCACTTGCTCAGAATACTCCTTTTTCTCATTAAAGCTAAATAAAGTTGTATGTTTTTAGATTCTTTTTTCATACTTTAGATCAGAAGGTGTTTGTGTATATCCTTATTGTTGATATTTATATAGTTATATTTATTTTTTATGTGATTTATTATTATGTTCATATTTTTCATTGACTAGGAAAATATTTTGAAAGCCAAATTTTTTTTTTATAGCACACTTGAAAACGTGAATTATAGTTTTCAAAACTTTCAACTCCATTAATTGTTTTCAGTTTTAGGCTAGTATGTGCTGAGGACAATCCACGCAATTTGAAAGCAATTCATTAGAATTAAATATCCTTTTAAGATCATTATAGAACTATCATGTCTACTTCTGCCATTAACATAAGTCTCTGTTTAGTCCTTTCAGTTGAAGACAAGATTTTCATAATTATTTTTTCCTCATCCAATTTATTGATATGCGCTCAGGGAGCTCATCAGAATAAATAAAAGAGAAATAAGTTTATCATAGTTTAATTACCCATGAAGCTTTGCAATTGAAAAATTCAGAGAATATTGTTTATCAGTTCACAACAAAATGTGCTGGAAATAAGATATTTTGGAAATTGCTTTGTTTAACCTCATATACACCATTGAAGTGATGGATTTATATTTTGTCATATATGTAGTTCATAATTTGATTTTGACAATTAAATCAATCAGTTGGAGAATGCATTAGAAGCTGTTGTGAACTCCACCCAAGATGGAAGAAGAGTCCTGCTTTTGCCTTACTCCAAGCTCTAATGACTCCATATAGATTCCGGATAAAAAAGATTAAAGAATAAAATTCTAAAAGAAGATTGTGATCTATGTAAATGTATTATTGTTATTAAGTTGTTGTCAGAATTAATATTTCAAAAGATTTTTTTTATCTTCATGTAATTCTTTGACATTTAAAATTACTGGTACTGGTATTTCAGAAAAAAAAAACTTACATTAGAATTAGCCAGTTCCAGATATCATAAATTAGGATGACACTAAGCGGTTCATAAACACCATTGAGAGAACGGAAGTGAAATATCTCAAGATGTGCTCCCCTTCAGTATTATGATTATATCTTTAATTATTTCATGTTATATTGTGATTATAAGCAGATGTGATACAATACTTTCAGCTGTAAAACCTGTCAACTAAGATATTTTTTTTGGGGGGAAAGAATCAGTCTGAATAACTGTTCAGATATATTTATTGACGTAAATCTACATTACAATAGGCTTTCCAATGAAAGACTTTACATGCCATTTTCACATAACATATCCAATTAAAATTACAGATATGAAATCTGTACAATAGTGCTTGATTGCACAATTGACAACAATTATAACAATTCATACTCAAGTACATACATATATGCAATATTTATGTTCATTAAATAAGCACTTCTTTCACGATATCTGTAAATTAATGTCATTGATCTAACTACATATTTAAAATGTTATTTTAAAAGATGTTGATATTACATATTTACCCTCAAAATATGTACAAAATTTAAAAAACCCTATTTTCCACACTTCATTTTCTAAAACAATGCTCGCCATCCAACAGTAAAATATATATTAAAATATTAATCGAGCTGCACAATACCTCTACGAATCACACAGAAAACTATACAATCCGTATGTCCACTCGCACGAGATACATAATATCCATAACATAACATATGCATTCTTTACCCAGACTCCCTCATCTCATAGAACACAAAATGGGAAATAACAAGGCATAACATTAAGCATATGGAAAGGTATTAGGATATCCCGAACTGGCGACGTGCAGCCTGTGCCTGGCCTGCGCGTCGTAGGCCAGGGTAGGATTGACAGACTCGGCATAACCTTGAAGGCCCGCTACCAACCACTTGCCCGCTCGAGACAACTCGAGGGCGACACGGGCGCGCAGGCGGGGGAGGGGATCCGAGGGTGAGGTGGAGGACGAGGTGGAGGTTGAACTGGAGGTCCTCTCGAAGGATTCGTTCTGGAAGTCAAGGAATGGAGAGGCAGACTGATAGACAGGTTGATAAAAAAACGAGAAATATGATGTAGTAAAACGATAATGAGAATAAGAGACTTGCCAGAATATTCATGCACTTTTCGAATATCACTGATAGCACAAAGGATCCCGCTCAAAATGACCCTCAAAAAGCTCACCAAGTCGTCACTGTCCAAGCGCTCATACGTGCCCCTAGGCGAGCCCCCGTCCCTTCCTCCGACAAAGGACACGAGGAACCTCCCGGCGCTCTTCAGTCCTTCTAGGGCCCTCTTGCGCGCCTCCTGCAGTCCTTGGAACTCCCTCCATCTCTGCTCACGACTCCTCGACTTACAAAAGACCTTGTTCCTCACCGCTTCCACGCTGCAGGTGTAATAATGACTCATCCTCTCCCTCGTCTCGCCCGTGGAAGTCCGGCCTTTGTCGAGGGCGCGGGCAAGGGCGTCACGAAGGGCGGTGTCTAAGGAGGTCGTCATGGACGAGACGGAGGAGGAGGAGGATGGGAAGATGGATTCACTGGCAGCCATTTTGTATCTTGGTTTTCAGTCGTTGTGTGATAAGGCGCCGATCTTAGGAAAAAGACTTAGAGATATATTAAGATTTATTTTTCTCCTTCGTGGTGATAACCTCTTGGAAAGAAAGTAAAGTTTTAAAAAATCTAAGTCTCGAGTGATTTTATTAATCTTCAGATTCAATACACTTTATAACCACTGTACAAATTCAACAACTGATTAACTTCAAACTATCTTGTGTATCGACAGTCAACCCACTCATCCAAACGTCCACATAAGATTAACAAAGAACCGATTCTCGTAAAAGAATGTCGAAACCGTTTCTAATTCACCGACTGATTAGTT
>NW_028234403.1:29210554-29215554 GCF_977035675.1 Penaeus japonicus | reverse complement strand
TTATCTTTGTTATTGTTATTGTTATTCTCCTTATTATCATTATCATCATTTCTATCATCATTATTATCATTATTGTTATCATTAATTGTTATCAATCATAGCTTTCTCATTATCTTCATAATCAGTATCCTTACTATCATTGTGATAATGAGTGTAATCATTATTATTGTCATTAATAATCATTATTATTACTAATGTGACTATTGGCATCATTATCATCATTAGCATTTTTATGAGAATCATGAATGATGATAATAATAATAACAATTATCATTATTATTATCATCATTTTCTCCTGATATTATTATCTCCTGATATTATTTTCATCATTGTTCTTGCTATCAATATCATTATTATTACAATAATAATTTTTGTTATCATTATTATCATTATCATTGTTATCATCATTATTATTATCATCATTATTATTATCAGTATTATCATCATTATCATTATTATCATTATTATTACCATTTTCATTATATCATAATCATTGTGATCTTGGGTAATCATTATTACCATGTTACCATCATCCTTATCATGATAATCATGATCATCATTATTACTATTACATGATGCTTATGATGAACATTATCATTATTGTTACTATTATCATCATCATCATTGTTATTATTAGTATCGTTACACTGATGATGATGATGATAATGATAATGAGAATGATGATGATGATCATTACCATTGTTATTAATATTATTATTATTATCATTATTATTATTATTATTATTATTATTATCATTATTATCATCATCATTATTATTATTATTATTATTATTATTATTATTATTATTATTATCATTACTATCATTACTATCATTATTATTATTATTATTATTATTATTATTATTATTATTATTATTATTATTATTATCATTATCATTATTACTATCATTATTCTAATTATTATCTTCATTATTATCATTATTATTATTATTATTATTATTATTATTATTAGTAGTAGTAGTAGTGTTACTACAATTATCATTATCATTATATTATTGAAAAGAAAAAGAATAGTAATAAGCATAATTATGATAATAATAATAATGATTATGCTGATACTGATATTAATAATGATAATGATAGCAATAATCATTAGTATAATATTTATACTGGTGATGGTGATAATTATGCAAGTAATGACAATGATGATAATAACGTTAATAACAATAGTAATAATAATATTGATCTTTATCGTTAGTGCTATTAATATTATTACTATAATACCAGTAATAACAAAAATAGTGATGATGATAATAACAAATAATGATAAAGATATTGACAATAATTATAATGATCATTGTTGCCTTTAGGAACATTAATAAAGACAATAATGATAATGATAATACCAATGATAATACTGATGATAATGATAATAACGTTAGTAATAATGTAGATATTAAAAATAATGATAGTATTAATGATAATAATTATGGTAGTAATAGAAATGAGAATAACAATGATAGGGATAACAGTGAAAACAGTACTGAAAATAGCAATTGAACTAATTAAAATAATAATAGTATTGGTAATGATATTGATAATATGATAATAATTATAATGATGATAATGTTAATGATGATTCAAATGATAATGATAATTCTAATGATTATCATAATGATAATAATAATAATGACAATAATAATAATAACAATAAAAGTAATAATGATGATCATGATAAAACTGATAACAGAAACAATAATGATAATAATAACTATGAAAATTATGATAATGACGATAACAATAGGAATAATGTTAATGATAATTATTGTTATGATGGTAATGCTAATGATAATGATAATAGTAATAATGATAATGATAATGATATTAGTAGTGATAATAATAATAACAACAATAATAATGATACTACTAATACCGCTACTACTACTAGTAATGATAGAAATAAAAATAATAATGACAATAATAATGATGGGGGGGATATAAATCAAATCAGTAAAAAAAATACAATACTTATATAACTGTTCATAACAGTAACAATGATTATGTAGACAATAAGTAATCACTTTTTGTTCAATAAATGATAACCATAGCAATAGTAGAAATAATAATAGTACTGATAATAATGATATTAATGATCATGACAATAATAATTATGACAAAATTAACACTGCTATCAATAAGATAATCATATTAGTAATGATTAATTGTAATGGTGCTAAAAAACAACAAGTTGATAATGATGATGATTATCGTAGTAATCATGATTATCATTACAGGTCATCTGCAATAATATCAATAAAGTAAGATAATGCTAATAATGATAGTCATAATAACAATAATTATAGCAATGACAATGATAATAATGATAATGATAATAGTAATGACAAAAAATAATGATAATCATATCAATAATGATGATAATAAAATAATGATACTAATAATGATAACAACGATAATGACAATAACAATAATGATAAATAAAACATTAATGATACGATACTTATCAAACACACAAAAAAAGACCAACAAAAGTGAGCGAAATAAAACACCATCTGGTAATTATATTTATTGACCTAAATCTAACAGCGACCAACTTATACCTACACAATGACTTATGACTTAGGGGGAGCTGTATCCCCTAGTTTAATGTATTTCAAGAATGATTCAAGAAAACTAGAAATGATTGATGGGTGTCATAAAAAGCTTTTCAAATAGACTTGACATGCTATGAGGACCAATTTCAATTATCATTTTTTTTTTCTTCTTATTTTATTTTCTCTTGATATTTTTAATACGACTTGCTAAGAGGACTAATCATTATTACTGATTTCCTTTAATCGACTCGTTTGAAAAGTCTTCTAAAACGTTGAGCTTGTTTATTACTGGAACGTGTTTGTCGGTGATATAAATGTTTATGTTTTTGTTCTTTTGAGTTATGGGAATCATGCAAAATGGATTCTCCAAAGGCATAGAAAAACACAAAATTTATGTATTTCTTTTGTTCTGTAACCTGAAAGGAATGATCATTTGACCGGCATATTTCGTTGCTTGGTCTTGATTAGCTGATAAGGGAAGGCCCTTTTACAGGGAGAAAAATATCCCCCTTACCAGTACTGCATGTACTTTAAAACGTGTTACATTTTATTTACAGGACTCTGGATTTTCAGAGAACTAAATGTTTATATCTCTTGATTATCATTCGTAGCAAAACAGACGACTCTACAATGTTGACGTAAAAGATGGATTACTATCAGCCAATCAGAATACGACATTAGCCTCCCTCAGCAACCAATCAAAAACGATATAGTGATGGCGTAGGCAAGCTTCCCATCAGCCAATCAGGGAACTCTGACGTCACATGAGCATATACCCAATCAGTGACTTTGCCGCCTTAATAAAAACATCCTCATCCATTTACAACTTACAAGTTAATTCTTATAGTATCCAATAATAACTACACATTCAAATCATTATAATTATTTTTAATATAATACCTGAAAACACAATTATCTGCTATGGCATGTTGTTGCGTCTATGATATTTCTTATTCATATTATCACACAAAAAAGTATTTGAAAAAATCCTCAGTGAAATAAGAAAACATTTTGAAATATTAATTATCAAGCTAAGTTATATGATGATGAAACAAGAAATAGAAAATGTGTAAAAGAGAAAAATAAAATAGTCATCAACAGAGAAGGAAAAAGGACAAGGAAAAAATGCACACGACAATGAGCTATGAATTATACTTCACCTCACACAGCTAGCGTGAATATAATATACCATAATTATTACCTCTTTTTAATTATGTTAATCCTACTTTTATTTTTAATCACTCATTTCGGATAGTCAATTAACTAAAAAAAAAGACCGATTGAGTCAAAAGAATAATTGATTTTTTTCACAAAATTTTTGTTTAAATATAAAGAGTTAACACGCACGATCCCTCTTTAGGTCACTTATCCCACCATTACAAAAAAGTCACAACATACACTATGAATATGTAGTGAGAAAGAGCTTTATATGAAGTATTATCGGCTGAGAAATTATGCGTGGTATATTTTGAGAAGAAAAAGTAATCCAAAAAGACATTATTGTAACAAAAGAACATCTTTTAGACATGTTATCCCTAGGCCTATCTACATTTTATACGTCACATGCTGTACATCTATTGTCTATTCACGTATTTTCTCTCTTCCTTTCCTTCGCCCAGTTTCTATGATTTTGTGGTATTTTCTATTTTACATAAAAACAATGTTCATAAATGTATAAACCAATAGCTTTGAAAACGTCTGAAAATCCATTCTAAAAAATATGAAACAGGACCATGGCACAATGATAACATCAGAGCGAATCAAAATTATAAAAAAACAACAACTGAATAATCATTCTGAAAAAAACAACAACTAATAATCATTATCAAAGGTTGTCACTGGGTTTACTGGCCGTCGGGTCGATTATTTCTCCCTCTCTACATAAATCTCTTCATTATTCTCCCTCTTTCTGTCTCTGTATTCTTGTCTCTCTGTCTCTCTTTCTCTGTCTCTCCCTCTCCCGCTTTCCTCAGGGCTCTGGCGTCGCCTCCGCCTGCTCGCCCTTCTTGTCCTTCCTGCGTCTGTCTCTCCTCGCCGCCTTGTTCCTCTGCCTCCGCCCGCGCTTCCTGCCGCGGCGCTTTCCTCCGGCTCCCTCTCCGTCGGCGTTGCCGGTCCCTTCCGCGTCGCCGTCGGCCTCGTCCGCCTCTGCGTCTGCGTCGTGGAGCTGCGTCGGAGGGTCGATGGAGGGCGGCGTGTGGCCCTCCACCTCGTTCTCCTGCAGGAAGCGGAGGCTCTGGTCGCTCTCGAGCACCGGCGACGGCGGCGGGGACGGCGGGGGGTACGTGGCCAGGGCGGAGGTAGGGTACGAGGCCGGCGAAGGAAGGGCGGGTCCCATGGCGCCGTCTGCGCCCTCTGGGGAAGAGGAGGACGGGGGGCGGGGGACGCGGCCCCTCTTGCGCCCCCGACGGCCCTTGGGCTTCTTGCGGC
>NW_028234403.1:29196558-29202954 GCF_977035675.1 Penaeus japonicus | reverse complement strand
GAGAGAAAAAATGGAGAATGAGAGACAGAGAAGTAAGTGATGAAGTGTCCAGAATCGCATTTAGAAAGGTAATTAGAGAAATCCGAGTCTTAGCCAGACTTTCCAAAGTGGATTTAAGATAAGTGCTCGGAGGGTCTGCTCTGTTCCTCTTATCCTCTCTCTCTCTCTCTTTCTCTCTCTCTCTCTCTCTCTCTCTCTCTCTCTCTCTCTCTCTCTCTCTCTCTCTCTCTCTCTCTCTCTCTCGTCGCCTTCTCTCTCTCGTCTCTCTCTCTCTCTCTCTCTCTCTCTCTGTTTGTTTTATCTTCATTCTTTCTTTTAGTTCTGTTTTTTTATATATATCTCCATCTTTGCCCTATTTTTCTTAATTTTTTTTTTCTCATCCTTCACTACCCCCTTCCCTCTCCCACCCCCACCCCCACCCACACCCACACCCTAACCCACACCCCACACCTCCACCCACCCTCACCTACCCCCACACCCCCATCAACCCCCACCCCTCACCCCCTCCACCCACCCTCACCCCCTTCCTCCTTCCTTGACACCATCTTGAATTCCTTATCTGGGTATCGGGAGTGAGAAAGTGTCAAGGAGTTTATTAAGAGATATATTTTCTTTTTACAAGCGTGATGGTGGTAGTAGGGGTAGGGGTAGGGGTAGGGGTAGGGGTAGGGTAGGTAGGAAAAGGAGGGTGGGGAGGAGGTAGGTAATAGAGGAGGGATGGGAAGGATTGGTATGTGTTTGTTTCCTTCTTTCTTTTTTTTTCTACGTGTTTGCTTTGTTTTTCTTGGTTTTGTTGCTCTCTCTCTCTTTCTTTCTCTCTCTCTCTCTCTCTCTCTCTCTCTCTCTCTCTCTCTCTCTCTCTCTCTCTCTCTCTCTCTCTCTCTCTCTCTCTCTCTCTCTCTCTCTCTCTCTCTCTCTCGTTCCTGCTCTTCTACAAACGGAGAAAGAACCAAAGAAATCAGGGAAAGAACAGACTACAGGTAGCGAAAGAAAGAATAAAAAAGAAAAAAAAAGAGGAAAAGGACAAAGGGAAGGAACGGTGAGGGAAGAAAGGGAGGGAAGGGGGGGGAGGGGTACGCCTACGCCATGAGCTTGTGCCCGGTGAGTCATGTGCGGGTGTCAGCCTAGTGTCAGCGCGGTGCCTCTCCTGACGTCGGTCTCGACGTGGCACTGACATGAAGTGCCACGCTCTCTCGCTCACGTTCTCTTTTGCTCTTGTTCTTGTTTCACTTTCTGGTTGTCTGTTCTCTCTCTCTCTCTCTCCTTCTCCTCTCTTCTCTTCTCATCTTCCACCGTCAGAGCTCTCTCTCTCTCTCCTTCATCTCTCTCCCTCTCTCTCCTCTCTCTCCTCCTCCTCTCTCTACTCTCTCTCCTGTCTCTCTCTCGCTCTCTTCTCGTCACTCAACCTCTCTTCTCTCTCTCTCTCTCTCTCTCTCCTCTCATCTCTCTCCTCTCTCTCATCAATCTTTCTCTCTCTCTCTCTTTCTCTCTCACATCTCTCTCTCTTTCTCTCTGTCTCTCTCTCTCTCACTTTCTCTTCTTTCTCAACGTCCTCCTTTCCCTCTCCGTTCCTCTTCCCCTCCCATCCATCTCCTTTCTTCCTTCCAACTCATTTCTCTCTTGCTTCTCTCTCCTATCACTCGTTTCTCTCTCTCTTCTTTTGTTCTCTCTCTCTCTTTCTCTCATTCTCTCCTCTACTCTCTCTCTCTCTCTCATCCTCTCTCTCTCCAGGTCGCTACCTCCTCTCTCTCTCTCTCTCTCTCTCTCTCTCTCTCTCTCTCTCTCTCTCTCTCTCTCTCTCTCTCTCTCTCTCTCTCTCTCTCTCTCTCTCTCTCTCTCTCTCTCTCTCTCTTTTAGTCTCAGTTTCTCTTTTCCTTTCCCTCCCCCCCTCTTTCTTTTAGCTTTCAAATTCTCTCTTTTCCTCCTCTTATTTTTAATCCTCCCCCCCCTCCTCCTCTTCCTCTCCCCTCCTTCCTCATCTCCTCCTCATCCTCTTTCTCCTCCCCCTCCTCTCTCTCCTCCTCCTCCTCATCCTCCTCATCCTCTTTTTCCTCCTCTTCTTTTTCTTCCTCCCCTCCCCCGCCTCCTCTTCCTCCTCATCCCCCTCCCCTCACCCTCCTTCTCCTCCCCCTCCTCCTTATCCCCCTCACCCTCCTCCTCTTCCTCCCCCCCTCCTCAATCTTCTCCTCCTCTTTCTCCTCCTCTTCTTCCCCCTCCCCCTCCTCCTCCTCCTCCTCCTCCTCCTCCTCCTCCTCCTCCTCCTCCTCCTCCTCCTCCTCCTCCTCCTCTCCTTAGTCTCCCTCCTCCTCCTTCTCCTTTTCCTCCCCTCCTCCCCCTCCTTCTTCTTCTCCTCTTCCTCCTCATCCTCATCCTCATCCTATCCTCCTCCCCCTTCCCCTCTCCCTCCTCCTATACCTCCTCCTCCTCCTCCTCCTCTTTTTCTTCTTCTTCTTACTCCCCTTCCCTGCTCCTCTTCCTCCCCTCCTCCTCCCCCTCCTTCCTCTTCTCCTCCTTCTCCTCCTCCTCCTTCTCCTCTTCCTCCTCCTCCTCCTCTTTTTCCTCCTCTTCCCCTTCTTTTTCTTCCTCCCCTCCCCTCCCCCTCCTTCTTCTTCTCCTCTTCCTGCTCCTTATCCTCCTCTTCCTCCTCCCCCTCCTCCTTCTCCTCCTCTTCCTCTTCCTCCCCCTCCTCCCCCTCCTCCTGACAGGATGAAAAGGGGTGTGAATGGGACATGACACACATGAGGGGGAGGGGAGCAGTGTAAGGGTAGGGAGAGGGATGAGGTAGGTGGGAGGGGGGTAGAAGGGAGGCCCTTCGAGTTGAGTTTCTGTGTGAATGTGGATGTGTGTGTGTGTTTTTGTTGATGTGTTTGCGCGGATATGTATATTTCTAGAAAGCTATGAACATTTATCACATTTACATATGACTCAAAAAAGATACAATGAGGTCAAGTATCAATAATTTTTCCCTTTTTTTTCTCCATGTATCTTTACTTTGTTAGAGTTCGTATCTCTGGTCCCTTTTTTTTTTTTTTTTTCTTTTTTTTTTTTCTTTTTCCCTTTTTTTTCTCCATGTATCTTTACTTTGTTAGAGTTCGTATCTCTGGTCCCTTTTTTTTTTTTTTTTTCTTTTTTTTTTTTCTTTTTTTTTGTAGATGCGGTTATCGTTACCTATTTTCCTACTTTTATTATATTTTGCTGGTGATTCTTTTTTGTCAGTACACTTCTGTTGTTGTCGTAGATGACAAATAAAAATTGTTTTGAGGAAATTCTTGCATGTTCACTGTATAATAAGCTGTATTTTTTATTATTATTATTATTATTATTAATATTTATTTATCTCTCTCTCTCTCTGTCTCTCTCTCTCTCTCTCTTTTTTTTTTTTTTTTTTTTTTTTTTGTAACGCATGTCATTCTTGACAACACATCAACATATATTACATCTTTATGAAAAGGTACTTATTTTTATTTTATTATTTTTTTTATTTTTTTAGTGCTTGTATTATGTTTCCTTTTTCTTCTTGCTTCATCATCTTCTGCTCCTCTTACTGCATTTGTCACGTTTATCTTTCTCTTTCCTTTGGTGATTTGTCTTCATCTCTATCTCATCTGTCTTCATCATACTCCTCTTTGGGTTTAATTCCAGTTCTTTCTATTTCCCTTTTGGTCTCTTGTCGCTTTTTGTATGTATTTATTTGTTTTTCTCTCTTCCTTTCTGTCTCATTCAGTCCTTTTTTCTCTTTTTTTTATGCAGTTTTTTTCTCTCTCTCTTTCTTTCTCTCTCTCTTTTACCCTGATCTCTCCTTCCATCCTTCTAACACCCATTTATCCTTGATATGTTTCTATCTCTGCATCTGTAGTGTGTATATTGTTTCTCTTTTCTTTCTATTATTACCATTTTTGTTGTTCCCTCTTCTTCTTATTTCTTCTTCTGCTGCTGCTGTTTGTTTCATCTTCTTCTATCCTGCCCCTTCATCTCTTTTTTTTTCTATTCTTCCCTCTATATGTTCCGTCTCTCTTTTTCTTCTCCCCCCCCCCCCCACTCTTTTCTATTCTCTTCCACTTTCATAGTCTTCCGTATCTCTTCCATCTCCTCCTCCTCTTCCTCTACTCCTTTCGAACTCTCTTATACAGCCACCCCCATTTATCTCCTCCTCCTCCTTTTCTCCTTCCCTCTTCTCTTCTCCTCTCTCCTCTAACCAACCTCTTCTCTCCTGCTTTCCTTTTTCCTCTTGTCCCTTCTAAATATCCTTCCCTTTTTTCCTTTCCCCCTCTCCCCTCTAATCCTCCTCCTCTCTTGGCATTTCCTCCTCTCTCTTTTAATCCTCCTCCTCCCACCTCCTTTCCTCTTTTCCTCCTCTCTCCTTCCTCCACTCTCTCCTCTAACTCACCTCCTCTCCCTCGATTTTCCTTCAACTTCCTCCTCTCTTCCCCTGCCTCTAATCCTCACTACTTTTCTCTTCCTTCCTGCCTCCTTCTTCTCCCACCTTTTTTAAAAACCCTGATTCTGTTTCTTTATGGTTCTTCTGGGTTTTAATTTCTCCTTTCCTTTTGCCTCCTATCCTCTCCTTTAACTTTCCCCCAAATACTTCTTCAAACTTTTCCTCCTCTCTCCTCTAATATTTAGTTTTTTCCTCCTCGTCTCCATCCTCCTTTCTTTTCCTTTATCTCCCTTTTTCCTCCTCTTCGTCCACCCTTCTCCTTTAACTTCCCTCCCCCCCCCCCATCTCTTCTCTTTTCTCTTCATTCTCTTTTCTTTTTTCGTTCTTCCTCTCTCCTCTAATCCTCCTCTTCTCTTCTCCTTTCCTGGCTTCCTTCCTTCCCTCCTTTTTCCTGCCTCTTCCTCACCTTCCACTTCCTACCACCTTCCCTCCTTTCCATCATCCCTTCCCCTTCCTCCTTTCTTTCCTCCTCTCTCCTTTAACTTCCCCCATCTCTTCTCTTTTCTTCCTCTCTCCTCTAATCCTTCCTGTCCTTCCATTCTCTTCATCCATCCTTCTATTCCACCAACTCCTTCCTTCTTTTTACCCTATCCTAATTCCATTTCCTTCCTTTTCCTCCTCTCTCCTTTAACTTTCCCCATCTCTTCTCTTCTCCTTTCCTCCTCCTTTCCCCTATCTTTTCTCTTTTCCTCCCTCCTCCCCACTCCCCTCCCCCCTCCCCACTTCTCTCCCCCTCTTCTCCATCAATCTCTCATCACCTCTCCTATCTCCCCTCCTTCATTCCCCCCCCCCTCTCACACCTTCTCTCTACCTCTCTTCTCCTCTTCCTCCCGCAAGAATGTAGGGTTACAGAGGAGTAATGACCAAGTAATCCTTCGTAACTGCGAGGCTCTTCACTGGGTAACCTGAGGACGGTTGGGGAGGGAGGGGGTAGGGGGAGGGGGAGGGGATAGAGGGAGGTGGACGGGGGGAAGGGTTGGAGGAGGGAGGAAAGAGGGAGGGGGAGGTTGGGAGGGAGGTGGACGGGGGGAAGGGTTGGAGGAGGGAGGAAAGAGGGAGGGGGAGGTTGGGAGGGAGGATGTGATGGGGAGGGGGAGGATAGGGAGGAGGAGGAAGAAGGGAACAATGGGTAGGATGGGGTAGAGAGGGTGGAGGTAGGAGGGGTGGGGGAGGAGAGAGAGAGAGAGGAGGGTGGGGGAGTGGATAGGGGAGAGGGGAGGGGTGGAGGGCAGGATAGGATGAAGGGGTAGGATGGAGTAGAAAGAGGAAAGAAAAGAGAGAACGGAGAAGAAGAGGAAGAAGATAGTAGGGAAAGAGGGGGTGTGGGAATGGAGATTGTGGAAGAAGGATAGTGGGAGGTGAGGAAGTTGGGAAAGGGCGGAAGATGGGGAGGAAGTGAAAGAAGGGGGAAAGGGTAAGGACTGAGAGGAAGGGAAGGAGGAGGGAGAGGGAGAAATATAGAAGAGATGAGAGGAGAGTGAGGGAGAAAGAAGGGAAAATAGGGGAGGGAAGTCACTTGTCGATCTTTCAATATCCTTTCCTCCTCCTCCTCTCTTCCTTCCTTCTCTGTAGATGGGGTGAAAGGGAGTAGAAGGAGAGGGAGGATTCCCTCTCTCCCCTCTCCTCTCTCTCTCTCTCTCTCTCTCTCTCTCTCTCTCTCTCTCTCTCTCTCTCTCTCTCTCCCTCCCTCCCTCTCTCTCTCCTCCCTCTCTCCCTCACCTCTCTCCTCCCTCCGTCCCTCCCTCCCCGCCTTCCACCTCCCTCCCTCCCTCCCTCTCTCCCTCCCTCCCTCCCTCCCTCCCTCCTTCACTCCTCCCTCCCTCCCTCCCTCCCTCCCTCTCTCTCTCTCTCTCTCTCTCTCTCACGCACACACACATATTTCACCCCAAACAAAAGAAAATCCAGAGTTCGCACATTTTTTCTTTTTTTTCTGAAACCATAGAACTTACAATGCTTCT
>NW_028234403.1:29187428-29193958 GCF_977035675.1 Penaeus japonicus | reverse complement strand
CAAACACGCAGAAAAAAAGAAAGAAGGAAACAAACACATACCCACATCCTCTCCCATCCCCTCCCCCTCTTACCTACCTCCCTCCCCCACCCTCCCCTTCTTCCCCTACCCCTACCCCTACCCCTACCCCTACCCCTACCCCTCCTACCACCATCACGCTTATAAAAAGAAAATATATCTCTTAATAAACTCCTTGACACTTTCTCACTCCCGATACCCAGATAAGGAATTCAAGATGGTGTCAGGGAAGGAGGAAGGGGGTGAGGGTGGGTGGAGGGGGTGAGGGGTGGGGGTTGATGGGGGTGTGGGGGTAGGTGAGGGTGGGTGGAGGTGTGGGGTGTGGGTTAGGGTGTGGGTGTGGGTGGGGGTGGGAGAGGGAAGGGGGTAGTGAAGGATGAGAAAAAAAAATTAAGAAAAATAGGGCAAAGATGGAGATATATATAAAAAAACAGAACTAAAAGAAAGAATGAAGATAAAACAAACAGAGAGAGAGAGAGAGAGAGAGAGAGAGAGAGAGAGAGAGAGAGAGAGAGAGAGAGAGAGAGAGAGAGAGAGAGAGAGAGAGAGAGAGAGAGAGAGAGAGAGAGAGAGAGAGAGAGAGAGGGAGAGAGGAGAGAGAGCGAGAGAGAGAGAGAGAGAGAAGAGATAAGATGGGAGAGAGAGAGAGAGAGAGGAGAGAAAGAGAAGCAGGAACCCTCCGAGCACTTATCTTAAATCCACTTTGGAAAGTCTGGCTAAGACTCGGATTTCTCTAATTACCTTTCTAAATGCGATTCTGGACACTTCATCACTTACTTCTCTGTCTCTCATTCTCCATTTTTTCTCTCTCTTTCTCGTTTTCTTTTCGGCACTCGTCTCTACTTTTCTTTCTTATCTTTCTTTTATCTTTATTTTTTTCTCCCTCTATATCTCTCTTTCTCAGCGTCTTTTCCCCCTCTTATCTGTTCATCTTTTCTCTCTCTCTATGCCTATTCATCTTTCGCTTTCTTCCTCTCTCTCCAAAGTCCTCTCCACTCTCTCTCACCCTCATCTCATCCCTTCTCCCTATCCCTCTCTCCTGGGGCTACGGTCGTATGGATACTAGTCTCGGTTCTCGGGCGGGGTCTCTCTGGGCGGTATCTTCTCGCCATCCTCACAAAGCATCCTCTTCCATCTCGTCTCTCCTCTCCCCCCCCTCCCCGCCCCTCTCACCCGCTCACACTTCCTGCCACTCCTCCGTCACTCTACTCTCCTCCCTCATCTCTCTCTCTCTCTCTCTCTCTCTCTCTCTCTCTCTCAGTCGATATCAACTTCCTCCAAATGCAATCTTCAAAAGAAAAGTCAGATCCATATTGCCGGCAAAATAACCCTTTTCCGCCTGAGTTCTGCCGGCACTCCAAGCAAGCCTACTCGACAAAAGACTAAACCCACCCGAGCGCGCGTGAACGTAGCGTGTGGCACCGTGGCACTCAGTGACCCTGGAGGAATGGCGTCTTAATAGGCTCATAAACGAGTGCCAGGAACTCTCCCCCCCACCTCTTCTCCTTTACCCCCTCTTCTCTTTCTTGTGTTCTTCCTATTTCTTTTCTCTTACTTTCAATGTCTGTCATTTTCTGTTTCCTCCGTTTCTGTCCGTCCTGCTTTGTTTCTTTCCCTTCTCTTCCTGCTCACCTCTCTTTCTTTCCTTTTCTTCGCTAGTTCGCTTTCTCCTTCTCCTCCCCTTTCTTTCTCTATCTACTCTTTCTTTATCTCAAACAAGTAGAACGAAACCAAAGAAATATAAAAAGCAGCATCTGCAATACCAAAGACAAAATCTTTGTATCCAGAAAAGAAGAAGAAAACAACACACAAACACGCCTTACACGCCCATGAACGCCACATATACACCCGCACGCCCACGGTGATTTAAATGGAAAGCCGCCCATCTAGAGTCATGTAACTCCTCCCACTCTTTGCGCTTGATTGACGGAGAGTAGCCTGAATGGGCGTGCGGGCGCGGGCGGTATTATGGTCAGGTTTATTTATCTCCGCGTAAATGGACTGAATGGGATAGAGGATGATAAAGAGGAATGCGGGAAAAGGAAAATAGTTTAGTGTTGCTGTTTCTTTGGTCTTTGATGAAATCGTTATCGTTATGAGCGATGTATCTCTTTCCTATTTATATTATCTTTTATTTCTTTATTTTTTATTTTATCATTAATATTATTATTTTTAATATTGTCACTGTCATATTACTACCATCCTTATTAGTTTTGGACTAACCACGTTTTTTTGTTTCTTATCGATATGCAAATAGACACAATGTAGTAAAGATAATTATAATGTTGATGATAATATTAATATTGATGGTAATAACAGTACTAGCAATAATAATAGATTTCATAATAATAACAGTTATAAGGATAATACTAATGATCATAAACATAATAACAATGCTGGAGAAAACAACAACAATATCAATTTTGATTATACGCGTAATAAATCTTGGTACACTAGTAGCACACTAAAGGAAAAGGGTAGCCAAAGGTCCACAACGCCATCCCAAAGACCCTTTTTAAAGAAGCGCCTCACACCCTACACAATTTACAATATTTATACTACTTGTTTGGTCCATTGATTTTAAGGAGCTTCTTCTTTTCTCTTCTTCTTTCTTTCTTCTCGTAGCAAACTTTGAACATTGGAGGGAGACGTTTGTCGGTAACTTTGGGAGAAGAGCTAGTTATTATGAGGGAAGGAGGGAGGGAGGAAGGGAGGAAAGGAGGAAGGGAAGGAATGGATGGAGGGAGGAAGGGAAGGAATGGGTGGAGGGAGGGAAGAAGGGAGGAAGGGAAGGAATGGGTGGAGGGAGGGAAGGAGGGAGGGAGGGAGGGAGGGAGGAAGGGAGGAAGGGAAGGAATGGGTGGAGGGAGGGAAGGAGGGAAGGAGGGAGGGAGGGAGGAAGGGATGGAAGATGGGAAGGAGGAAATGGGGAGAGATGATCGGATTGATGGTGGAAAGAAAGAGGGAAGAGGGGAGAGGGAGGAAGGAGGGCAGGGAGAGACATAGGAAGGAAGGAGGGAATAGAAAATAGGGAGGAAAGGCAATATCAAGGGAAGGGAGAGGAGGAAATGGAGAAGAGGAAAAGGGGAGAAGGTGAGGAAGAGGAAGAATGAAAGGAGGGAGGGAGAGTGGGAGGGAGGAAAGAAGAAAAGAAAAAAGAACAACAAAGAAAAAAAAGAAGACGAAAGCATAGAAATAATAGAAGAGATAAGTAAATAAAGGTAGAATAAGGTGCGGTGTTAAATAAAGAGGAAACAAGAGAGAGAATGAGGAAGAGAGGGTGGAAGAAAAGTGAAAGAGTGGAACAAAAAGTTTAGATAGATAGAAGTGAGAAGGACACGAGAGATGTCTTTGCAACTATGTGCGAAGCAACAAGAAAGAGTAGAAGAAAGAGAATCAGAGCCTTTGAGAGAGAGAAAAAGAGAAAAGGAGAGAAAGAGAGAGAAAGAGAAAGAGAAAGCGAAAGAGAGAAAGAGAAAGAAAAAGAAAAAGAGAAAGAAAAAAGAAAAAGAGAAAGAAAAAGGGAAAGAAAGACAGATAAATAGATAGACAGATATAAAGGAGAAACGGTCCGGGATGAATGAATAAAGTGAGCTGATGAGGCCCAGTGGAGCGTAGGAATCAGCTGATCGCGAACTAATCAAATAAATGTCGACTCGAGACAAGGATTACGGCCGCGCCCTTGCCTGTGTACATCTGTGTGTACACCCGCGTGAGTGTGTACATCTGTGTGTACATCCGCGTGAGTGTGTACATCTGTGTACATCCACGTGAGTGTGTACATCTGTGTGTACATCCGCGTAAGTGTGTACATCTGTGTGTACATCTGTGTGTACATCCGCGTGAGTGTGTATATCTGTGTGTACATCCGCATAAGTGTGTACATCTGTGTAAGTGTGTGGATGTGCGTGTGTGTAAATGCATCTGAGGGAGTGTTTAGATGTATGTATGTGAGTGGAAGTGTGTGCTTATGCATATGCGTAAGAGTGCGTTCGTATGCGTATGTGCATTCGTGTTCGTGTGTGTGCGAATGCGTGGATGTTTGTGCATATATATAAGTGAAGTACCTTTTGCATATACATTTGTTCAAGAGCTATCGCCTGTGTGTATATGTTCGCTTTATTGTGTACATGTGTTGCATTGGGTAAATGTTTGTGTTTGTAAATGTATGTACGCAGTTCGTACGCACGTTCCTTTGAACTTAACTGAACACATTTAAGCAAATAGAAACGAAGAAAAAAATGTGTTTAATTTTGATCTAGAAAGAAAGAGAAAGGGAAAAAAGAGAATAAGAGGAGAGGAAGAATGAGAGAGGTAATGACACGAAGAGAACAAATAGGAGAACAGTTTGAAGAAGATGAAGAAGACGATGAAAGAATAATCAGAAAGAAAGGATAAGGAAAGAGAAAAAAATAAAGAGAAGAAAACGGAAAAGATGAAGAAAAAGACAAAGAAAAGACGAAGAAGGGAAAGGAGAAGACACACGGAAAAAGGACAATAAAAAGAAAAAGAAAATAACGAACAAATTATGATAAGAATAATGATAAAAAGGATTATGATAGTAATATCAATAATGATGATGATCATAATAATAATAATGATAATAATAATATTGATAACAATGTTAATGCTAATAAACAAATAAATAATAAACAGATTAGTGCTAATAAAAGAATACATAATAAACAGATGAATGGATAGATTCAAAATAAAAATCAAATAAAAACAATAAAAAACATAAACGACTAAAAACTAAAAGGAAGGAAGAATAAAGAAACAAAAGAAGAAGAGAAGTATATCAAGAGAATTCTAAGAAATGGGCGAGCTGTGACGTCATAAACACAAGAAAGCTGCCAAGATGTTTTTTTGCTGATCTCAGGAGTCGATATAGTGACCATCACTATATTCACTATCGTCATATCAGTTTGGTAACGAGAGGGTGAGGATTTTTTTATTTTAATGTTGCTATTATCATTATTGACATAGTTACTGGTGACATCACTAGCGTCATTATTATCAATATCATTATCCTTTTCTCCTTTTTAGCTTTATGTGTATTTTCTTTTCACTTTCGTTCTAAACTCATTCGACTGTTTTCTTATTAGACTGCCTTCAATTGTATTTGTATTTCCTTTCCTTAAACCTTATTCGTTTTCTCTTTATCCTTTCGTTTTTTTCTCTAATTCGTATCTTTCATTTATTTCTCTTCCCTCTTATTTTTTGCCTTTACTTTTTCTCTTCACCTAACATAACCTTACCTCTCGCTCTTTCTCTCTCTGTTTTATTGCCCACCTTCACGCGTCGAGATATATGATCTTAAACAATGAAAAAAAAAAAAAAGAGACAGGAAATTGTTCAACGAAAAGTAAAAAACATAAGCATGATAATAATAATACTAATACTAAACCTCCCAAGAAAATAGATTAAGATCTAACCCAGACAAGTCGAGATCCTTTATCTGACGTCTTAAATGTCCTGTCTCAAGAATTTATGACTTGGGGCACTTCTAAAAAAGAGGCGCCGTCAATTGTGAAGCGAGAGAAAAAGAGTAAGAAGAGAGAGAGAGATAACGATAATAATAATAAGGAATCCCCGACGTTCCCGGGTGATCTATAGACTCCACGAGAAACAAGTGACAATCGGCTCAAGCAGTTCTTATAGGATCGGATCCCCCCGCGGCCGTGGATTCCAATTCCGCGATGCGGGTTTCGATTCCCCTGACGCGATCCTCTCATCTTGTATTGAAGCGCTCCGAGCTCAAGGTATCTATTGTTTCCTTGCCTCAGTCCCAAGACGTTTTAAGAAGAAAAAAAGAATAATCAGACGACAAATATTTCTAAGAATTCAAACTATACTCGAGACTGAAGCTTTTATTTTTAGCTCTTGGAATCGTTGCGAGTGTGATCGTTTTCCTTTTGTTCATTCTTTTACCTTCTGAGAGAAACAGATATAGAAAGGGAAAGTGGACGATATTGAAGGAGGGATAGAGATAGATAGATAAATGGAGAGAGAGAGAGAGAGAGAGAGAGAGAGAGAGAGAGAGAGAGAGAAGAGAGAGAGAGAGAGAGAGAGAGAGAGAGAGAGAGAGGGAGAGAGAGAGAGAAGCAAACAGACAGAGACAGATAGATAGATAGAGACTGAGACTGATGGACACACACACACGCATGCACTTCTTCTCTCTGCATGAAATACCTAAATAAACCTGATCCGCATGGCAATATTCATGAAATAACATCAACCAAATTCTTACCAGATGTGACCTAGTCCAGCAAGGAGGGCAATTCTCCATCATTTTGTCATTTCTCTTTACGCCCGTTGTCACTCCGTCCCGCCCACAGCCCCACCGCTTAGCTTGGATTACACGTTCCTTTTATTTTTATTTTTTATTTTTCTCATCCTCTTCTTTTTATTTTTTCTCATTCTCACGAATCCTCTCCTTCTCTTCATTCGCGGGGATTCTTTATAATTTTGTCCTTTCGTTTTACGTTCGTTGTTGCTTCTTCTCGCCCGAT
>NW_028234403.1:29172526-29175026 GCF_977035675.1 Penaeus japonicus | reverse complement strand
AAAAGGGGGAAGGGGATACATAGGGAAGGGGGTATGAGAGAGGGAAGGAAGAGGAGGATGGGAGAGGAAGGGAGGAGGAGAGGTATAAGGAGGCGAAGAGGATAGAGAATGGGAAGGGGGGGGGGGAGGGAGGGGACGAAAAGGGAAAGGAAACAGAGAGGAAAGGGGATAGAGAGGGAGGGGGAGGGCGGATGATATGAACGGATAAGAGTGCTATCTTCTGTTATCTTTGTTATCTTTGTTATCTGATGTTATCTTATGTTATGCAGGTTGCACGGATCTTCCTTTTCTGCAATATGATATTAGTCTCACGCGTTATATTCCTCTTTTATCATTTTTGCTGACTATTCCTATCGTTATCACTATTACTAAAGTCATTTTTCTTTTGGTGTTATGATGATGATGATTGTTATTATACCAATGATGATGACAATGATGATAATGATAACAATTGAAATAATGTTGATGCTCATAATAATAATGGTAATGATAACAATGATAATGATAATGATAATAGCAATAATGCTAATGATAATAACAATAACAATAACAATCATGGTGAAATATGGAACGTAGAAATATGAATAATGAAAATGGCAATAATTATGATAGTAATAATGATGATAATGACAATGATGATTATGATAATAACAATAGTGATACTATTACCAATAATAATGCTGATACTGACAATAATGATCATAATAGTAATAGTAATGAAGATGACAGAAACAACAATAACGCTAATGATGACTATAATAAACACAATAACTGGAGCGATAATAATGATAACGACAATAATGATGGTAATGATGATAATAATGATAGTAATAATGGTATTGATAATGAAAATCATTACGATGATAATGATAGAAATTATGATAATGATAATGATACTACTAATTTACTACTAAAGTTATCGTTATGAAAATAAGGATTATGATGATGATAATATTGACGATAACAATAATAATAGTAACGATAATAAAAAAAAATATATATATATATAGTAATAACGATAATGTTGATAACGATAACAACAACAATAGCGTTATTACTTATAATAATACAAGTGACTACAATAATTATGCCAAAGATGATGATAACAACAATACTAAAAACACTTGCAATGATGAATGCAACACAACAACATTAACGGGATCAAAGTCAAACCCAAAAGCTGACCCGCAGTTCTAGCTATGAATGACACATGACACGCGACACATGACACATAACGCGTGACACAAAACACGTCCGCTCCATACGCTCTGAATCCATGACGATTTTCATGCCGTTTCTATGTTTGTTTATGATAATGATGATGATTAAGTTGATGATAATGATAATGATTTCTATGTTGATGGTAATGGTAATGATGATAATGATAATGAGGATGTGATAATGATAATGTGATAATGATAATGATAATGAGGATGTGATAATGATGATGATAATAATAATGATAACGAAAAATGATAACCGTGATAACATTAATAACGATGGAAAGTGATGGAAAAAAATGAAAAAGTAAAGTGATGGAAAGATTTGGAAAAAACAAACAGATAGAAAGATTATAAAATATATAAATACACAGTTAAAGAAAAAAAAAAAAGAGTAATGGCCAGTAAAGGCAAATAAAAAATAACAAAAAAGTGAATCATAAAAGATAATATAGAATAAGTAAATTTAAAGAACGGACAATGAAAACAATGAAATAATAATGATAATAATAATAATAATAATAATAATAATAATGATAATAATAATAATAATAAAATGCTAGGAAAATGATGTCTAGAGAAATAACAAAATATTAATAAGATAGGATATAAAGTATTAGAAGAACAAGAAAAAAAAAAAAAAAACGAAGAAAAATGGTCACCAGTAATATAAGATAAAACAATAATAATGATAACGACATTGATGATGTTTCCGGACTTCTCTCCTCCTCCTCCCTCCCCCCCTCTCTTCTTCCTCCCTCTCATGCCCATCGTCTCTCTTCCTGACACACTCGCACTGCTTTTCCACCCTCTCTCTCACACATATATACGTTGTCTTTTTTTTCTCTCTCTCTCTTTCCCTTCCCTCTCACCCTTCCTCCGTCTCATCTTACGCTCCCCGCCCTCCATCCCACTTTCGCCCCTCCTCTCCTCTCTCCTCCAGCTCGACCGCTCTTCCTCCTTCCCTTTCGCCCTCCCTAACTCCTTCCTTCTCGTTTTCCCTCCCTCACTCCCTTTCCTTTCCCCTCCTCCCTCTCGTTCACCCTCCCTGCCTCCCATCCCATGCTCCCCTCCCTCTCCTTTCCCAACCTCCTCTTCCTCCCATCCCATCCCATCCCCCCCTTCCCCTCCCTCTGTCTCCTTTCCCAACCTCCTCTTCCTCCCATCCCATCCCCCCTTCCCCTCCCTCTCTCTCCTTTCCCAACCTCCTCTTCCTCCCATCCCATCCCCCCCTTCCCCTCCCTCTGTCTCCTTTCCCAACCTCCTCTTCCTCCCATCCC
>NW_028234403.1:29162526-29167526 GCF_977035675.1 Penaeus japonicus | reverse complement strand
GGAAGAGAAATGAGAGAGAAGGGAGAGAAGAGGAAGGAAGGGAAAGAAAGAGAGAAAGAAGGAGGGAAGGAGAGAGAGAAGGAATAAGAAAAAAAGAAGCGAAAAAAGAGAGAAGAAAGGATGGAGGGAGAGAGAAAAGTGAGAAAAGAAAAGAGGGAAGCGGGAAGGGAGGGAGGGAATGAAAGAGAAAGAAAGAGAAGAGAAAGAAGAAAAGAAGAGAGATGGACGAAAGAGAGAACGAGAGGGAGAGGAAGAGGGAGAGTGAAAAAGGAAAATGGAAGAAAGAAAGAGAATGAAAGGGAGGAAAATTAACACACAAAAAAAAGGAATATAAGATAGAGGGAGAAATGGAAGGGGAGATGTAAGAAATAGAAACAAAACGAATAAATAAAATAAAAAGGCATTAACGAAAGAGGAGACAATTAGATAAATGAATAAGAAAAGATAAAAAAAAGCATAAATCAATAAAAGAAAATGGAGAGAGAGAGAAAAAAAAACAGACTCATAAACGTAAGAGATATAAAAAAAAAAAAATAATAATAATATAGAAAACAATAACAAACCCAAAGCCGAAAACCACTTGCATGCAACGACGGAATCAATAAAGGCAAATGACAAGCAGAGCATCAGCCATTAAGAAGCAACGCCGAATCTCACTCCTTCACTCCGGGTCGTGTAGAAACGATTGGAACGCGACCGCAATTGCTCCGCGATGTCCATTACGCAACCCTGATCTATGACCTCGGAATTCTAGCCACAGGGGAGGTAGAGAGATAAGAGGATAAGGGTAGATGGTAATGATGGAGGGTGATGGAGAAGAAGAAAGAGGAGGAGGAAGAGGAGGGGGATGAAGGAGGAGGAGGAGGAGGAGGGGGGAGGAGGAGGAAGAGGATGATGATGATGATGATGATGATGATGATGATGAAGAGGAGGAGAAGGAGGAGGTGGGGGTGGTGAAGGAGATGGTGGTGGAATAAGAGGTCAAGGAGAAGGAGGAAGAGGAGGAGAAGGAGGAGGAGGTAGTGATGACGAAGGAGCTGGTGGAGGAGGAAAAGGTGAAGGAAGAGGAGTAGGAGTAGGAGGAGGATGAAGAGGAAGAGGAGGAGCAGAACGACGGGGAGGAGGAAGAGATAGAAACGAAAGAAAAAAAACAAGAAGAGAGAAGAAGGCGGAGAAAATAGTAAAAAGAATTAGAAGTAGGAGAAGAGGGATATATATATATATATATATATATATATATATATATATATATATATATATATATATATATAGAGAGAGAGAGAGAGAGAGAGAGAGAGAGAGAGAGAATGTCATTTAGATCTTTAATGATAAAGTCCATGTAAATATACTGAAATCTTTGTATAAAATTAACAGATATAATAAAGGTTAGACTTTCAGATAGGAAACATTAACTATGAATTCCTTTATTCTGCAATAAAACAAATGTTCTGATTCTAATAAGGAAAATTTGTAACCTAAAACTATGAATGTATTTTTCAATAAAGTGTAAAAAAAAAAAAAAAAGAGAGAGAGAGAGAGAGAGAGAGAGGGAAGGACAGAGAAAGAGAGAGAGAGAGGAGAGAGAGAGAGAGAGAGAGAGAGAGAGAGAGAGAGAGAGAGAGAGAGAGAGAGAGAGAGAGAGAGAGAGAGAGAGAGAGAGAGAGAGAGAGAGAGAGAGAGAGAGGAGAGAGAGAGGAGAGAGAGAGAGAGAGAGAGAGAGAGAGAGAGAGAGAGAGAGAGAGAGAGAGAGAGAGAGAGAGAGCAGCACATGCAAAAATGATAGATAAGTATATAAATAAACAAGACGACAAGTAACTACCAAGTAACAAAGCAGTCAAATGAGAACAACTAACAAGGAGATGATAATTATCAATAACAAAGTAAACGAGAATAAGTAAAAGACAAGACACCTTATCAAACTTCTCTCGCTCTCGCTAATTACCTCTTTCCTTAATAATTTCACGCTAATCAATTCTTTTTTCATGCTAATAAGGAGCGTTGAGAGGGAGAGGGGGAGAGGGGGAGAGGGGGAGAGGGGGGAGGGGGAGAGTGGGGAGCCATGGAGCAGGAGGAGGAGCGAAAAGCAATACTGATAAAAGTAATGATTATGATAATGTTGGTGACGATATATTGATGATGATAATGATGTTGATAATGACGATGATAATGATGAGGGTAGTGATGATAATGATGATAATACCAACTTATAAGAAACAACAATAATGATAATAATAATGATAATGATGATGATAATAACAGTGATGATATAATGATAATATAAATCGTAAATAAGAGTTAATAACGACAACAATCACGACTAAGATACAGCAATCAAAGGAAAGAAGGGGAGGCTGGAAGAGGGGAGATGACTATTTAAGATGAAGATGAAGGTTATGATGATATGAAGATGATACCATCAATCACGAAGATGATAAAAACAACAATAGCATAAGTAGCGGATTAACAAAACCAGTACTTAGGAATGATAACAAAAACCACTCTACTGAAGACAAAATTACAACTCCTCGTAACGCATATCATCACAAGCATTATCGTTATCGCATAAATTTCTCATTATAATTATGCTAATCACTTTCCTAATTGCGCCAAAGTGCTCGGGAGTCAGAGAGGAATGCTCAAGCAGGCCCGTGACGTCACGCATAGGGGAGAAAGGAGTGAGAGAAAGAGAGAGAGAGAAAGGAGTGAAAGAAAGAGAGAGAGAGAGAGAGAGAGAGAGAGAGAGAGAGAGAGAGAGAGAGAGAGAGAGAGAGAGAGAGAGAGAGAGAGAGAGAGAGAGAGAGAGAGAGAGAGAGAGAGAGAGAGAGAGAAAGAGAGAGAAAGAGATAGATAGATAGATAGAGAGATAGAGAGAGTTTTGATTTGGAAAAAAAAAACTATTTACAGAACAATATTTCCATATTCAGAAAAAAAAATGCCGATCACTTAAAAGCTGCATCACAGTTCTTCACTAATTCAACGATTACCTTAAACAGTGTCTATAATAGAGTGGATACCCTTAACAAGTGATATCCTCTGGACAGTGCTATTCAGTCGATCGGTTTTTGTGCATAAAAGAAAGTAATAAATCAGATTATAAAACATGGTTGTCCTTCACATAATAGTGATGATAAGAATTCGGTTTAATCTCCCAAACTGCATACGGTACTTACTGCACAGCGTCATGATATCCTATGCGTAGTACGGCTTACTGTAACTCACTGCCTTCGAGACAGACCAATATAGACTTTATAATGTATGTCTCTCTCTTGCGTCGCAGAAATTCACTCACAGTGCCAACCGGTGCCAATCCATTTTCTTCATCATCGTCCGTACCTCCGCAAGGGAGCTGATAACGCATGTTTCTCTATCTGATTAGCAGGTAAAGGCGTTACAAGCTATGGACTGAGAGAGGCTTAAGCGACCAGAATGGTAGTCTGATATGAGATGGGATCCTGTAGAGTGGGAATGGAAGATTCTGCTCTGGAAGTCTAGAAATTAGAGACGGGATATTTCCAGATGTCAGGTTTTCTAGACTAAAGGCATTGGGTCTATTAGGCGCAGCCCGGCAGTTGCTAAAAATCAGGTAGGGTGCGTTGAGAAAGAAAAAATGAGCGAGAGCGAGCAAGAGAGAGAGATAGATAGATAGATAGATAGAGAGAGAGAGAGAGAGAGAGAGAGAGAGAGAGAGAGAGAGAGAGAGAGAGAGAGAGAGAGAGAGAGAGAGAGAGAGAGAGAGAGAGAGAGAGAGAGAGAGAGAGAGAGAGAGAGAGGGAGAGAGAGAGAGGAGATGGGCGGGGGGTTGGTAAAGAAGGGAGTGAGAAAGAGAGAACATGATAAATCTTGACTAAAGTGGATACATTAAAGGTTAAGACCAATTCGATATGGATATATCAACCGATGTTAGAATTATAAAATTATATAAAACTCTACGGGATGTGCACACCCATTTGAACATATAACTCTATTACGTAATTCCAAGCTATGAAAAACAAAAGGCCTTCTGAGTCACAAATGTACCCAAACCTGCTTCTTGAAAATTATTCATGACAGGTGATTTTGACCTGCTTTATGTAGGCAGAGCGACTGCTTTGTAATAAGCATCCTGCCCCTGCATCTCGTTCTCACTCTCTCTCTCTTGTTTTCTCCCTTTGCTTTTAGTTGCCTTGTATCTTTCGTCTTCCCTCTCTCTCCTTCTCCTGCACTCGTCTCTCTTCTCCCTCCCTCCTATTGCTTTCAATCTCTCTCTCTCACCCTCTTTCTCTTCCCCTTTTTGCCCCTTTCTCTCTCTGTCTCTCATCCACTATCTTTCTCATTTCTTCCCATTTATGTTTCTAATCTCCGTCATTCCCCTTCCACTCTCACTCTCTCTCACTCAAAGACTTTCCTTCTCCCTTTCTCCCTCTCATCTCTTTCTATTTCTCTCTCTATCTTTAGGTCACTTTCCTTGACCCTACATCTTTTCTCTCCCTCCCTCCCTCCCTCTCTCCCACCCCCGTTTCCCACACTCATTGAAAAAGGCCTTTTTATATTATATATTTTTTTTCTATTTCTCTTCTCTCTCTAACTTTTTGTCACTCTCCCTCCCTTTCTCTCCCCATTTTCTCTCTCTCTCTCCCTTTCACTCCCCCCTTTCTTTCTCCCCCTCCCTTTCACTCCCCCTTTCTATCTCTCTCTTATCCCTTTTCACTCCCACTTTTCTCTCCCTCCCTTTCATTCCCCCTTTTCTCTCCCTCCCTCCCTCTCTCCCTCCGACCCCTTGTCTCCCTCACTCACAGAAAAAACAAAGCCCATTTATCACTTACTTTTTAAAGACAGACTTCGAAATAAACACAAAAACCAGTTACTCTGAACTCGTTCTTGAAATGGGCATTCATTAACGTCTTATTTTCTAGTTTTTTTTTCACCATCTGTGTTTTTTGTCGATATTTTTTCGATGTGTCATATTTCTAGATTAGTGTTATTATCTTTAACGTGTCATAATTTCTGTTTTCATTTGTGTC
>NW_028234403.1:29145026-29147526 GCF_977035675.1 Penaeus japonicus | reverse complement strand
GTCAGGCAGACTTTTTTACTTTTCTTTATGGGGAGAGAGAGCTTATTAGTTGAGTATCTTTTATTTTGTAAATAGGCTCTCCTCCCTTGAGTAACTTGTATGGATCCTTGATTTATATGGATCATAATTCTTATAAAGATCCAAACTAAGCTGATTAAAACTGGCAATGGTATCGCTCAGCAGACCATTTCTGTGACATGCTGACTGAGTCGTAGCGTTTCGAAAATGCTACCTGTGTGACTACCTCTGAAACAAAGGGTTACACGTCAAAGGGGGTTTCATATTAGTACTGTAACTTCATTAGGTATCAGATGTCAGGCTCAGGCAAGGCCACTACATCCAAAAATATACAATATGCTTATATATATATATATATATTATATATATATATATATATAATATATAATATATATATATATATATATATATATATATATGTATATATGTGTGTGTGGTGTGTGTGTGTATGTGTGTGTGTGTGGTGTGTGTGTGTATGTATATATATATATATATATATATATATATATATATATATATATATATATATATATATATATATATACATATACAAACACACACACATATATATGTATAAATATGCATCTATATTATATATGTATACACACACACACACACACACACACACACACACACATATATATATATATATATTATATATATATATATATATATATATATATATATATATATATATATACATACATATATATATACATTATGTCTATTTACTTATTTTATACGTATATGACATTATATACATATGTATAATTTATGGCTATATTATATATATATATATATATATATATGATTTGTATATATATATAATATATATATATATATAATATATATATATATATATTATATATATATATATATATATATATGCATACATTTATCTGACATCTATGATATATCACATATAATATCTATATTATATTACATATGATATCTATATTACATCACATATATACAGTAACATATTGTATTATATATGTTACATCATATTACATATGATATCATACTAGATGTCATATTATATCATATATGATATAGATATTATTATACTATATGATATTCATATCATAGTACATAAAATATCTATATCATACTATATATGATGATTGATATATTACGTTTTCTATATCACACAAATACACACCTGTTATACAAACTATACAAAATTGGTGTGATGCTTCAATTATCATGAACTTTCACACTAATATTCTTTCAAAACTAATTGAATCCCACCGCTGCCACCAGTGTCGAATTTCAAGCTTCAGGTAACAGGACATTTACTAAAATCCAATTTAATATATTCTGTCGATGCTGAAACAATACACTGATATGAAGTGTCACTAAATTCTAAAGTCCTATTCAACATGATTGCAGTTTGCAACATTTTTTGCATGCACTGTCTAAGACTGACGGCATATATTCTTGCGTTTGTTTCACTGTAAGATATATTCAATTAATAGCTCTTTGATGCTCATAACCTCAGTCCCCTTGTATTTTCTACATTACATGTTTTACCATTTTATATGTGAATTTTGTTTGGTTTCCTTACATATGTTCTAATTACATGTTTTTTTTTGCAATTTTCCATAATTTTCACTCAAACATAATTGGCAAGTGCAGTAACTTTCAGCTTTGCTATCTATTGGACTTGTGGCAATGAAATATTCCTATTCTGGTGTGTAAATGAAACCTTTAAATACAAAACTTTGCCTTGGCGAAACTTTTCATAATTGCATGGGGGGGGGGGGGGTAATAAGCTATAAGCTATGGCTCTAAAGGTTTAAGTCTTTGTTCAGATGATGGTATTCGATTGCAATATTACTGCTAGTTAAAAAAATATAACAAAATGAACCTAGTGATCTCAAATTAGGAAAACTTAGACTGTACCTAGAAATGGCATACCAATTGTGAATGAGCAATTGCTATACTGCTTATGTATTATTCAAGCAGAAAGATAAATGAAACAGAAGCATAACAAATACAAATATTCTCTCATCACCATCACCAAACACACAATTTTCCTCAAATGTTTGAACGTGTGACCTCACTTGAAGGCGGGATAGGGACCCTCATAACATCAAAGCAGAAAATCATCTTCACAAGTTGAAAGATATTATTAGATCCTGTATCATCACCAATTCCATCAATGCTCCCATCATAAAAGAAAGCCCAAATCAAATAAACTATTTTGTAAAAGCAGGTTTACATACAAGCTAAAATAAGCCAAAGAACCGAGTCGAGTCATCCCGTTCCCACGTTGATCTAAACAGGTGGAAAAGCCTCACTTGCTGATAGCCCGAGTTCGCTCTTTCTCGCCAACCACGCGCTGTGTAACGGGGAAGGGTCGTACACGCTGCTGAGGCGCATGAGATGTAAATCAATGTAGCTGAGTGGCTGCAGATAAAAGTGAGGGTACAAACCCAGTACAGATACTATGTAATTACTACATTTGGAATTATGCTAT
>NW_028234403.1:29137526-29140026 GCF_977035675.1 Penaeus japonicus | reverse complement strand
CCCAGGGGTGGATGTCGCCGCGGGATCGTCGCCCTTAGGGCCTAGGGGTAGATGGTCGAAAATGGCTTGCGCTTCAAGGTTCATAGACCAGGACGCGAGGGCGGCACCTGCCAGAGAAGTAGTAGGAGAAGGAAGAAGAAGAAGAGGAGGAAGAAAAGGAGGAGGAGGAGGAAGAAAAGGATTAGGAAGAAGTAGCAGAAGAAGAGTAGGATGAGCAGGAGGGAGGAGTAAGAGGAGGAGTGAGGAGGAGATGGAAAGGGTGAAAGATAACTAGGAGGAGAAGGATTGGTGCCGAAGAAGAAGGAGGAAAAGGCGGAAGACTGGCGAAGAAAAGGGCGAGAAAAAGGAAGAGAATGTAGGCTGGGGAAGGGATTCAGAGAGAGGAAGAAAACGAAGAGGAGGAGGGGGAGGGAGTAGAGAAATAGGGAAAAAGTGAGGGACGAAGAAGAGAGAAGGAAGACTACCAACAGTGATGATAATGAAGATAATAGTAATAACTACATCGCTGTTACTGATCATGATAATAACAGCCATAACAATAATTAAAAGAGAGCAAAATGTTACATAATTTGGAGAAAAGGAGAGAGGTGGAGAGAAGAGAGGGGAAGAGGAAGAACGGGAGAGACGAAGAGGGAAAGAGGAGAGAGGAGAAAAGGAGATAGGGAGAGAGAGAGAGAGAGAAAGAGAGAGAGACGAAAAGAGGAAAAAAGTGGACCGAGGAAGTCGTAAAGAGAAGAAAGAGGGGAAGAGAAGGAAGAGGGAAAGAAAATGCAGAGGGAAAGAGAAGGAGGAGGGAACGAGATGAAGGAGGGAAAGAGAAGGAGGGAAAGAGAAAGAGGGAAAGAGAAGGAAGAGGGGAAGAGAAGGAAGAGGGGAAGAAAAGAAAGCGGGGATGAGAAGGAAGAAGGAAAGAGAAAATAGAGGGGAAGAGAAGGAGGGAAAGAGAAGGAAGAGGGGAAGAGAAGGAGGGAAACAGAAAGAAGAGGGGAAGAGAAGGAAGAGGGAAAAAGAAAGAAGAGGGAAAAATAAGGAAGAGGGAAAAAAGGAAGAGGGGAAGAGAAGGAAGAGGGAAAAAGAAGGAAGAGGGGAAGAGAAGGAAGAGGGAAAAAAGGAAGAGGGGAAGAGAAGGAAGAGGGAAAAAGAAGGAATAGGGGAAGAGAAAGAAGAGGGAAAAAAAGGAAAAGGGGAAGAGAAGGAAGACGGGAAAAGAAGGAAGAGGGAAAAAGAAGGAAGAGGAATAAAGAAAGAAGAGGGGAAGAGAAGGAAGAGGGGAAGAGGAGAGAGGGGATAGGCAGAAGACGCCTCGCCCTGGGAGAGAGTGGCTTCTCCCGGGCGGGGAGTCGTGGCACCAGCGAGGAGGAACCGACTGGGCTGTAACGGGATCGCTTTTCTTGGCGGGGGGGAGGGGGGGGAGGGGGAGGATGAAGGGGGGAGGGGGAGGGGGGGGAGGGGGAGGATGAAGGGGGGAGGGAGAGGGAGTGGAGGGGGAGGATGAAGGGGGGAGGGGGATGGGGTGGAGGGGGAGGATGAAGGGGGGAGGGGGAAGGGGTGGAGGGGGAGGATGAAGGGGGGAGGGAGAGGGAGTAGGGTGGAGGGGGAGGGAGTAGGGTGGAGGGAGGTGGGGAAGTAACGGAGGAAGGGGTGAAAGAAGATGGGGAGAGGAGAGAGGTGAAGAGTGAAGGGGGGAGGAAGGGGGGAATAGGAGCAGAGAGAGAGAGAGAGAGAGAGATAACACACATCAAACACACACATACACCCACAAAATAAAAAAGCAGATAAAGAGAAATAATAAAATTCGATAACAAAAAATAAACAAACAAACACACATCATAAATACCAAACAACAACAGCAACAACAGCTCAGCCCTGATACCAAAGAAGGAAAAGGCAAGAACCGCGAAAGAAGAATCAGGTAAAGGTAAAGCCTCATCCTTTTTACACCAACCTCCCCTCCTCCTCCCCTCCCTCTCCCCTCCCCCTCCTTCTTCCTCCTCCCCTCCCTTTCCCCTCCCCCTCCTTCTTTCTCCCTCCCTCCTTCTCCCCTCCCTCTCCCTCCCCCTCCTTCCTCCTCCTCCCTCCCCTCCCTCCCCTCCCCTCCCTCCTCTCCTTCCTCCTCCCCTCCTCCCTCCTCCTCTCCTTTCTTCTCCCCTGCTTCCTTCTCCCCTCCCTCCCCCCCTCCCTTCCCCGGGACATCATAAACAGCAGAAATTCCTTCGTCGTCATTCCTCCCAAACAACACACTTGCAGAGATTGGTGACCGGTTCGTTCGTGGTGCCGGGCTGTCACTGTCCGCTGACGCACGTACACACGCACACACGTACACGCGGAGATACTCGCATGCATATACATGTGCATACGCGCATACAAACCTCATACATTTGTACGCACATTTGTACGCAATTGCACACACACACACACACACATATGCAGACATAAACACGCACACACACACAGTAATGCACATGAACACACAAATAACCACACACTGGATCCCATATAC
>NW_028234403.1:29122526-29127526 GCF_977035675.1 Penaeus japonicus | reverse complement strand
GTGTGTGTGTGTGTGTTTGTTTGTTTGTGTGTGTGTGTATGTGTGTGTGTGTGTGTGTGTTTGTGTATACGTATGTATGAATGTGCGCGGCGGGTAGTGTTTTAGTGTGTGTACAAGAGTTGTTTGTGTGTGTGTATGTGTGAGGTTGGGGGGTAGGAGAGATGCGTGTACATGCATAATGATATGAATGTGGAGGTTAGCTTCATGTGTGTGTTGGGGGAGGGGGGAGGGGGGAGATGTATTTGAGGAATGATATATATTTGTGTTGTATTAGAGAGACGGTGTTTCGGCTGTGGGGGCATCCACTCGAGGTCGGGGTTTAGAGGTGTGCACGCACCCATGGGTCAGGCCGTATACATACATATGTGTATGTATATATATATATATATATATATATATATATATATATATATATATATACATAAACACATATATATACATAAATACATATATATACATAAACATAAAAAAGTTGAGGCTGACGTGGTGTTTGTCTGATTGATTACATGTGCTTAGAAAATAAGCTTTTACAATTAACATTATCATTATCGTCGATACTATATTCATCTCGATTTTTCTCTCTTTAAAACCGTTTAGAAATAATGATAATTATTCTATTTACAACTTTTTTATTCATAACTCAAATGTCATAATTTCCCTATTCTTTTCCATCTTCTTCTTCTGATTATTAACTTTCATATTTCTTTCTTAAATAAGTTCTTTCTGTAAGATATTTCGTTTCAGAAAACAAATAGAAGTGTACTACACAGTCGGAGGGTTAGTGTTCTCAAATTGCCATTTTTACTGTTACTTGCAATGTTGTTATCACAGCAATCATTATTGCTATAACTCTTACTATGTTTTATGACTCTCTCCTTTATCTTACTTTTCTCCACCTCGCACGGACGTGAGACGAATGCATTAACTTTTTGCTCTCTATTTTTTGTTATAAAAAAAAAACAAGAAAAAAAAGAAAAGAAAAAAGCCTTGCACTTTTTTGACAGGAAACACGCTCTGTGTTGTTTGTCATACACGCAAGATGATTCCGAAAGGAGATCATACAAAGATAATTTAAGATTATGATTGATTCCATGTTGAGAGAGAGAGGCCCTTCAACATGGTCGATGTGTGTGTCCCTTCACGCGGGGTTATATTATTACCATCGCACGGCATCTTACCCCCTGTGTCAGCATAGAGAGTGATGCTTTTCCTCCCAGAGCTTGAGATGAAGGTGCGGTTGCGGCCAAGTGGAAAAATCGATTGGCCAGACTTCTTGTCTTGCGTCATGCAACTTGGCCGGACGTTGGCTGATGCCATTGATTTCCTGCATCAAGCGAGGTAGGTATTCTGTGGCACACTAGATTGCTATATTTATCACGTTTATTATGATATTTCCAGATAACTAAGATGCTGTAACTAAGGTACATGTAGCTGTCCAAATATATGCTGACGACTGAGTGAGATAACTATATCTCCTATCCTCCTATCTGGTCTTGAAATTTGGTCCTATCTTAATATTTGAAACTCTCCTATTATTTGAGCCTCTTCTAAAATTTAGTTCTATCCTAAAATTTAGTCTTACCTTAACATTTGGTCTTGTCCTAAAATTTGCTCCTATCCTAATATCTGATTCTATCCTAAAATTTGCTCCTATCTTACAATCGAATCCTATCCTAAAATTTGATCCTTTCTCAAAAGTTTGAGCCTATCCTAAAATTTAACCCAATCTTAAAATTTGGTTTCATCCTAAAATTTGGTGCAATCCTGAAATTTAGTTCTATCCTAAAACTGGGCCCTGTCCTAAAACTGGGTCCTATTCTAAAACAAGGCCCAATCTAAAAATTTGGTCCAATCCAAAAAAAAAAAAAAAAAAAAAAAAAAAAACAGTCCCATCTAGCACACGTGGAACACACAATGTTCCCAAATCCGTGACACGTCCACATGACGCCTCAAACACATTTGCGAAGCTATAGGACATACTTGCTTCCCGAAATAGGAGGATGCTGATACATATTTCTGTCGCATCACTGTAGGAACTAGTGAGGAGAAATTTACATTCGTTGATGTCATGGCATTTAAGCTCCACTACGAGGAGAAAAATTCTAATAATGTTTATAATGTGGATAATGTTTGAAATTATGCATCGTGAATCAGACTAACATATCCTTCGTCTTAGTTTGCAACGCTTCCATTAACAACATCTGATCATTGGTAATTAGCTTTAATTACTCATGAACGATGGTACAAAAATAGCACTATTTTCCTCTTACGAAAGAAGATTAGGTTTTTATTTCTAAGAGATTAGGTTACTGGTGAAGGGGAGGAGAGAGAGAGAGAGAAGGAGACAGAAAGAGAGGCGGAGACAAAGAGAGAGACAGAGGGAGGGCTAGAGAGCGAGAAAGAGAATGAGAGTGAGAGTGAGAGAGAGAGAGAGAGAGAGAGAGAGAGAGAGAGAGAGAGAGAGAGAGAGAGAGAGAGAGAGAGAGAGAGAGAGAGAGAGAGAGAGAGAGAGAGAGAGAGAGAGAGAGAGAGATAAATAGATGGATAGATAGATAGATAGATAGATAGATAGATAGATAGAGAGAGAGAGAGAGAGAGACGAGAGGAGCGAGAGAGAGAAGAGAAATATATGGATAGATAGATAAGTTAGTAGCATAGATAGATAGATAGAGATGTAATAGTAGGATAGATAGATAGTTAGATGCGAGAGATTGATAGAGAGAGAGAGAGAGAGAGAGAGAGAGGAAGAGAAGAGAGACGTGGTGTGTCAGAAAGAGTGTATGTGTATGTGTTGTGTGTGTGTGTGTGTGTGTGTGTGTGTGTGTGTGTGAGAGAGAGAGAGAGAGAAGAGGAGAGAAGAGAGAGACGAGAGATGGATGACGGAGAGTAAGAGAGAAAGAGAGAGTGGAGAAAGAGAGAGCGAGAAGAGAGAGAGAAGAGAGTGAGATGAGGAAACAGAGAGAGAGAGAGAGAGGAGAGATGAAGTGACGATGAGATGAGAGAGAGTGATGGAGAGAAGAAGGAGAGAGAGCAGAGAGAGGAGAGATGAGAGAGGGAGAGGGTGTGAGAGGAGAGAGACAACCGACATAGAGGGAACAAGAGAGGGAGCGAGAGAGAGAGGGAGAGAGAAATAGATGGATAGATAGATAGATGTGATAGATAGACTAGATAGATAGCTAGGTAGAGAGAGAGAGTAAGACAGATTGGCCAGAGAGAGGGAGAGAGAGAGAGAGAAAGCTGGCCGCGAGCAGAGGGAGCGTGTGTGTCAGAAAGAGTGTATGTGTATGTGTGTGTGTGGTGTGTAGAGAGAGAGAGGAGGCAAGAGAGAGCCCGTCGAGTGCCAGAAGTGAGAGAGGGAGAGAGAGATAGAGAGCGAGCAGAGCCTGCGAGAGATGAGAGATGTGAGAGAGGCTGAGAGAGAGAGGCCCGGGAAGAGAGGAAAGAAAGCAGGGAGAGCTTAGAGAGAGAGAGAGAGTGAGAGCGAAGACAGAGAGCTCGACGGTAGAACCATCCACCCTAGCCGGATATGAGAGAGAGAGAGAGAGAGAGAGAGAGAGAGAGAGAGAGTCAGAGACGGAGAAGAAGAGAGAGATTGAGAGTGTGAGAGAGAGGAGAGAGAGAGAGAGAGAGAAGAGAGAGAGAAGAGAGAGAGAGGAGATGTGTGGCAGAAATAGTGGATGGTATAGATTAGCAGAGAATCGAGAGAGATGAGAGAAGGGGAGAGACGGATGTTGTGTCAGAACGAGTGTTAAGTGTTGTGTAGAAGAGATCGAAAAGACATATGCGAGGTCCGCCGAGAGCGAGCGGGAGCCTGGCCGCGAGCAGAGGGAGGCGCGAGTGACGTGGCCGTCACGTTCCAGCTGTGACGCGAGAGGAAAAGCCCCGTCGAGTGCCAGTGCCAAGGGAGATGCGTGCATGCCTGCCGAGAGTGCCACGAGCTTGCGTTGCTGCCGCGGGTGCCGGGCCGCGTCATGCAGTCATGCAGCTTAGCGACGCTCGAGTCACGCGGAGCTCGGCGGTAAACCATACCTTAGCAACATGAGAGAGAGAGAGAGAGAGAGAGAGAGAGACAGAGAGAGAGAGAGAGAGAGAGAGAGAGAGAAATAGATAGATAGATAGATAGAGAGTGAGAGAATGAGTGAGTGAGTGAGAGAGAGAAAGAGAGAGAGAGAAGAACCAAAGGCAGAAAGAGAGAACCACGCGAGAGAAAGAGCGAATCACGCGGGCCTCACTCGCAACATTGGCCTGCCCGTCTCTGCAAGATGACATCAACTTTCAGAGATGAATTGACGCTCAGCCATTGCAGGGGGAGAAGGGGGCGGGGGTTATGAGGAGGCGGTGGGGGTTGTGTAGAAGGTGAAAGGGGCGTAGGGGTGGAGGAAGGGGAGGGTGGAAAGGGACGCATTCATACATACAGAGATGCGGTTAATATGATACAGGATCTGAATACATTGATAGAATTGAAGAAGATACATGAATGAGTAAATTTATTTCTCTCTCTCTCTCTGCCCTACTGTTACATGGTAAATATGTATATTAAGTTTATATATTATGTATAAATATGCATTATGTATATAAATATATATATATATACTATATATATATATATATATATATATATATATATTATATATACTAAATATATATATATATATTAATATACCATATTTACATACAACCCAAACTACCACAACACACACACACACCCCAACAACACACACACACAACACACCACACACACCTCCACACACACCAACACACACAATACACAATCAACACACACACACACACACTAACACACACAAGAACACACTCCACATACACACAAACAACACACACACATATATATATATATATACATAATATAAACCCCCATATATATATATATATATATATATGATATATATATATATATATGAATATATATATATATATATATATATATATATATATATATATATTATATATATACTATCTCTCTCTCTTCTCTCTTCTCTCTC
>NW_028234403.1:29102526-29115026 GCF_977035675.1 Penaeus japonicus | reverse complement strand
TAATAATAATTAAAACAACAATCATAGTAGTAATAGTAATAATGATAGTACTAGTAATGATAAGGATGATGAAGATGATTTCCATTTCGATGACGATAATGATAAGAGTATTGATTATATTAAAGATAATGATAATGATAACACTATCACTGACAATAAAAATAATTGCAGTGATGTCAATAAAGTTGATGATAATAGTAATAATAATGAGGATAATGGTAATGGAAATCATAATGCTAATAATGAGGATTATTATGATGACAGTAACAATAATGGTGATGATAATAGTAATAATCATAAAAATAACAAAAATTATAATGATAACAATAATAAGCAATGATACTAATATAAAGTTGATTATCAAACTGATATAGAGAATAGTAATAACAATACCATTGATGATAATACAATTACTGATCATAATAGTATAATAGCAATGATAATAGGAACAATGATAATGATGATAAGGATGATTTTATGATGAATTGAGTGATAGTAACCTAATTATTAATCAGTAGACTCTAATGATGGAAATATTGAAGATGAAAATAACGTGATAACAATAATTATAATGACAATGCAAATTATTACAGTAACGATGATAATGATAATGATAATACTAATGATAACAATAATGATAATGATTAAGATAATGATGATAATAACAATAATGATAATAATTATGATGATAATGGTAATAATGAGAATGACAATGAAAATGATGATAACATTAATGATAATCATAATGATGATATAAAAAATAATGCAATAATGATGATAATTATGATAACAGTCGTCACAGTGATGATGATGATGTTAATGATAACATGATAAAGGATGATAAGGGCCATTATCAATATCATAAAAATAGTGTTGAAATTAATTGTGATTATGATAATAATAATGATAGTGATGACAAAGATGATAATGATGTTATAGATACTAATAAGGGAACTGATAAAAAACATTGGTATTGTGTATAGAATTGTGTAAATAAAAATGACGATGATAATGATACTAAACATAATAATGAAAATAATGATAATTGATTATGCACACACACACACACACACAAACACACACACACACAAACAAACACACACACACACACACACACACACACACACATATGATAAATGCATAACAAAGGAACTACAGCAGCTATGATATAAATCTAATTTCTTCCTCGCTATGAATATCCCGAAAGCATTTATCTTGTACAGATCAACAGAAGAAGCAACTGTTCGTGACTGCAAGCGGTTGATAAAGCTCATTCGTCAAGGGATTTGTTCTTCGTCTTTTTCTTTTCTTTTTCATATGTATCTAAAATTCTATTAATATTGACCGCGGTTTTATCTGGTTTTAGAGAGACTGAACTGGGGCGCTCGTCGGATTTCGCTTCCATTGGCTGAATGCGTGTGTGTGTACCTGCTTGCGTGTTGGTGTGGGTGTAGTGGTAGTGAGGGTGTGTGTGAGTGTGTGTGTGTGTGCTTGTTTGTGTGTTTGTTTGTTTGTGTGTTTGTTTGTGTTTGTTTTTGTTTGTATGTGTGTGTTTTTGTTTGTTTGTGTGTATGTTTGTTTGTGTGTGTTTTTGGTTGTATGTGTGTATGTTTGTTTGTGTGTGTGTATTTGTGTGTGTTTGTGTGTAGATGTATGTGTGTGTATGTATATGTGTTTGTATTTGTGTGTTTGTATGAGTGTGTATGCATATATGTGTACATATGTCTATGACTATGTTTTCGTATTTATGTATGTATACTCAAATATGTTTTTTTCCAATAAAGAGTTTTAACCAACCATCTCCCCTACCCCCCACCCCACCTCACACCACCACTACCCACCCACTCATGAATCAGCGAATCAAATAATCTGAAAGACTTACATAAGTTTTTTTTTCCCTCTCCTGCGCATCTTTTGAAAAATGTTTTTAGATGTGTGTGTGTCTCGGTTGCAAGCTCCATTCCATTGTTTGTTTGTTTCCTCGTGTGCATGGGACCTGCATGCGAGTGTGTTTTTGCTGTTGAGAGACCTTCTTGAACTTTGTGTGTGTTCGGTTTTCGGATGTATGTTTATGAGTGTGAGTGTGCCTTATGTGTAAGTGCACATTCACACATACACATACATACATGTATGTATGCTTGTAGGTATGTATGTATGCACTTATGCATGTATGTATGCATGTATGTATATATGTATGTATGTATGGATGTATGAATTAGTTAAAGTAATTAAAAAAAGTAAAAACAAGACAAGAAAAGAGAGAAAAATGAAACAAGAAAGAAACGAAAAATCAAACGGAGTAAATGTAAGGAAGAAAGAGAAATAGAGAGAGAGAGAGAGAGAAACGGCCAGCGAGAAAAACGAAAGACGAAAAAGACGAAAACAAACACACACACACACACACACACACACACACACACACACACACACACACACATAAACAGATACAAAGAGAAAGGAAAAATAACCTAAGAATAAAACTCCTAAAACCTTGAAACAGCAAATGAAAGAAAGAAAGAAAGAAAACAAACAGCCAGGAAGAATCGAATGACGAAAACGGAAGAAAGAGGAAAGAGCGACAAAAGCGGAGAAGCCGCCCGCCAGCCGCCCGCCAGCCGCCCGCCAGCCGCCCGCGCCCAAAAAGGAACGGGCGCAACTCACAGCCATATAACACGTCGCCCGCCCAGATACGGCGCTGCGGTTGCTATGACGACAGCCTCCTTGCTATGCGCGATCTTCCCCCTCCTCCTCCCTCCCTTCATCCTCCTTCTTTCTTTTGTTCTTACTCCCTGTGTATCCGTTTCTCATCTTCATTCAGGTCCTCTTCTTTATTTTTCTCTTATCATCATTCCTTCTTCTTCTCCTATTCCTCTTTTGTCACTCCCCCTCTTTATCCAAACTTCCTCCTTCCTCCTCCAACCTCCTTCTTCCTGCCCCTCTACCATCCCCCCCCCACTCTACCTTCTACCTTCTCCTCCCTTCTTCCCCTCCTCTCTCTCTCCCCTTCTCCCCCTCTCTCTCTCTTCTCCCTCCCCTCCTCCCTCCCTCCCCTCCTCCCTCCCTCCCTCCCTACCCTCCTCCCTCCCTCCTTCCCTCCCTACCCTCCTCCCTCCTTCCTCCCCCTCCCTCCCTCCCTCCCTCCCCTCCTCCTACCCTCCCCTCCTCCCTCCCCTCAACCCGTCCAGTACCCAACACTCGATCTTAAAAAAAAAGAGAGAAAAAAAGATGAAGGTACATAAACATGGCATGTGCGCCCTTTGCGGACAGACGGCCATGGAGGTAAGAGTGTGCGGGCGTGTGTGTGTATGTTTGTTCGTTTGCGTGTTTGTTTATGCGTGTGTTGGTGTCAGTAAGTATTTGTCTCTACATAAGTGTATGTTGGCATGTGTTGTTCCTATATATGTTTACAAAAAAATAAGGGCAAGATTTTTTCGTTTACATATATGTATATGTATATATATATATATATAATATATATATATATATATGTTAATATATATATATATATATATATATATATTATATATATATATATATATATATATATATATATATATATATATATATACATATATATATATATGCATATATATATACATATGATGAAGTGATGCCCCGGGTGTGAAGAATCTTCGAGAAATCCACACAGGCGAAAGAGCGAGAGCGAGCGAGCGAGCGAGAGAGAGAGAGAGAGAGAGAGAGAGAGAGAGAGAGAGAGAGAGAGAGAGAGAGAGAGAAAGATCCGGGCACGTTCCCCCCGAGCTGGAATTTCGTAAAGGGGAGAGGGGTATGAGGAGGCGCCCCTCCTACCCCGCTTCCCTCCACCCCTTCTCTCCTCTCCTCCTCCTCCGCCTCCCTCCACCCCTTCTCTCCTCCTCTCCCCCTCCCCCCTTCCCCCTCCCCCTTTCGCCCGGTACGCATAGCGGGTCACTGGTAAGGCACGGCGGACGAAGGGGGGTGGGGGTTGGGGGAGGGGGTGAGGGGCAGGGGGCATGGGGGTTGCAAGGACTCTGTGGTTGGACGATGGTCGCGGGGGGTAGTGGGCGAACAAACAAATAGAGACAAACCGGGTGAGGAGGAAAAGGAGATAGAGGAGGAGTAGATAGAGGAAGGGGAGGAGGAGGAGGAGGATGAGAGAGGGAGAAGGATGGGGAGGGGGAGGACGGGAGGGAGGTAGAAGGGTTTGGAGAAGGAGGAGGGGGAGGAGGGGGAAGAGGAGGAGGAACAGCGAGGGTAAAGGATGGGAGGGCGGGAGGTGGAGAGGAGGTGGGGGAGGAGGAGGGGATGGGGGGAGGAGTAGGGGGAGGAACCTCAACAAAGAAGGAGCCTCATTTCCATCTATGTGTCCTTGCCCGACCTTCAGGGTAGTCAAACGTGGTGTGCGGATCCCGTAGAGTGTTTGGAATGTGGTCCAGCGAGTTGAACGCGTCGTGGAGGGCGAAGAGAGCAAAGAGGAGAAGGGAGTGATGATGATGGAGATAGGAGGAGAAAGAGAGGTGTTGGGAGATAAAGTGGAGGAATTTCGCAAAGGGATGGAGGCGAGTTTATTAGTTGTTTTTATCCACTCAATTCAATATTAGCAGATGCGCAGACTGAGAGAATTTTAATTCAAATATAGGTGGACATTGACAAACAGCTTACTAGATGGATAAATAGATAGGTAGATATACAGAAGGGTACTGAGAAACGGACGGACAAACCAATTAGCAGCGAGAAAGAGAGAGAGAGAGAGAGAGAGAGAGAGAGAGAGAGAGAGAGAGAGAGAGAGAGAAAGAGTGAGAGAGGAGAAGAAGAAGAAGAAGAAGGAAAAGAAGAAGAAGAAGAAGGAGAAGAGAAATGCCTCAGAGATAATTTTCCCGAGACCCTTTCCAACAAATTCCATAAGTTCTCTTTCGATATTTTTTTCTTTCTCTTTCGCCTTGAACCTAATTATCATACCAGCGTCATTATCCCACATTTATTTATTTCTCACAGTGTAGCGCTCGTGGGAAATTCAACGTTGACCTTTAAGTGGAAGGAGGGAAGGGGGAAGGGAGGACGGGAAGGGAGGGAGGAAGGGAGAGGGGAAAGGTGGGAGGGAAGGTGGGAAGGAAGGTGGGGGGGGGAGAGAAGGAAGGAGGAATGGGTGGTAGTGGGGGGAGGAGGGGAAGGTAAGTGAAAGACGGGAAGGGAGGGGAAAGAGAGTGAAGCTAGGAGGTAGGAGGGGAAGGACGGGAAGGTGGGTGAAGGAGGGGTAGATAGAAGGGTGGAAGAAAAGGGAAAAAGAGTGAAAGAGGGGTGGGGAGAAGGGAGGGAGGGAGGGGAAAGAGTGAAGGATTGGTGGGGAGTAGGAAGGGAGGGTAAAGAGAATGAAAAACAGGTAGGTAGAAGGGAGGGTGGAAGGAGTAAAAAAGAAGAGGGGCGAGAGGACGAGGGAAAAGATGGAGAAGGAATATTGGAGGGAGAAAGGATGGTGGACGAAGAGAGGAAGAAGGCAGAGGAGAAGGAGATGAAGCAGAGAAGAGAGAAAGAAGAGAAGGGAGAAAGAGATAGATATGGAAAATGGAAGGAGAGAGTGGAAGAGAAGGAAGGGATAGAGGAGAAGGGAGAGGAAGGGAGGAAGGAAGAGTGGAGAAAAGGAAACAAGAGAAAGGGGAAGAGGAGGGGAAGGAGAGAGAAGTCAAGGATATGATGAGGGAAGGGGGGTGGGTGGGAGAGGAAGCAGATCTATAAGGAGAATTTAGAAAAAAAGAAAATTATAGAGATAGAATGAGATAATAGAATGAGAAAGGGTGAGAAAAAAAAAACGGTGAAAGAAAAATGGAATAGAAATAATAAGGAAAAGAAAAATATGCAAAGAGAAAAAGAAAAAGAGATAATTTGCACACATTTCCTGGAATTCCTCACTTGCTTAGCATATTGGCAACATTTTGCGTCCGTCTCCTCCTCTCTCCCCTTCTCCCCCCTCCTCTCCTTGCTGTACCCCCTCCCTATCCCCTTCCCTTCCCCTCTCTTTTGTCCTTTTCAATTCTTCTAACTCTACTCATTTCCTCTCCTTTATCCACCCTCTCTCTTCTCCCCATTCCTCCTCCTTCTCTCCTTCCTTTTCCTTCTCCTCCTTCTTTCCTAGCCTTTCCCTTCTCCTCTTTTGTCTCCTCTCCTCTCATTCCCTTCTCCTCACTCTCTAACTTAACTTTCCTTTTCCTCTCCCACCTCCTCCATTTCTCATCATCTCCTTCCTCCTCCTTCTCTATCACTTTATTTTCCTTCTCCTTCTCTCTACTTTCATTCCTCCCATTCCTTTCATCCTCCCTCTCTCGATTTTTTCTCTCCCATTCTTCTCTCTTTCCTCTCTCCTTTCTCTCCTCCTCCTCCTATCCAACCCACCTCCAATCCCCTCTCTCCCCCTACCCCACCCCCCAGCTAATCACAGCTAAACATCACATTTCGCTATCACTACCATCACAGCTTAAGGTCTCATCACACTCCTTATCATTCCCAATTACATAAAAGTTATGAGATGGGGTACACTGCCTCTCGATGGCTCAGATTCCTTCTCTTTTTCTTTTTTTGTTGTCTTACTTTCATTTTGTGAAGATGACGACCTCAAGTAAACAGTTTTGCCTGAACGACCTTGCTTTGGCCAATGAGCACAGACGAAGTTATATAAACGACCTTTTCTAACAGAGCTAAATATTAGTCCCTTAGACGACTTTCCTTTCCTTGACGAACACAAATGACTTCATCTAAGGGTGTTCTAGCTAAACGATTCTTCATTTGTGTGACGAACGCAAACAACCTAACACTAACAACGGTATCTAACAACACTAACAACCTTTTACCTAGATGATACTCCTTCTCTGGACAAACAAATACTTCGATCTCCCCTGAAGGACTAACAAAACAAAGAACCTTAAAGGCCCCTTATAATCCTTTACCCAAACGACTTTCCTCTCCTCGACAAACACACGACAAACAAACACCCTCGCCCTCACAGCTCCTAAAACAAAAACAACCAACAAGTCGAAACTATCTGAACAACCATTAAAAAAATAACCTTTCCTTCATACTGTTCCCCATAAAATATCAACATCTCCTAAATTCTTATCATATACTTCTTCCACTCTCGCATAATCTTATCTCTAAAAAAAGGGACAAATTCTCATCATATTAAAATATTCTCAACATCCCAATGGGCGTAACATATCACACCCATTCTGCGCTTGCTATAATGGCTAGATCTCGTATTACGCTGGCTTCTTATAGCCTTTGTGAAGGAGCTTCTTCTTTCTTCTTCTTTCTCGTCTTGTCTTGATTTTTTAAAATGTATTATCATCTTTGTTTATGTATTAGATTTATGTGCATTTGGTTTTACTTGTGGCATCTCTTTCTCGGTCACTTTCTTTCTTTCTTTCGTCTTCTCTTTCTCTCCCATTCTAATTCTCTTTTTAGTTTGTTTTCTCTCTCTCTTTTACACACTCTCCCTCTCCTCCCCTTCCCACTCCTTTCTACCCTTCCTCCCTTCTTCCCTTCTCTCTCCCTCCCTCCCTCTCCTTCCTTCCCTCTCTCTCTTCCCTCCCTCTCTTCCTTCTTCCCTCCTCCTCTCTCCCTCCCTCCCTCTATCTCTCCTTCCTTCTTCCCTCCTCCTCTCTCCCTCCCTCCCTCTATCTCTCCTTCCTTCTTTCCCTCCCTCCCTCCTTCTCTTCATGCCTTCTTCCCTCCCTCCCTCCCTCCTTCTCTTCATGCCTTCTTCCCTCCCTCCCTCCCTCCCTCGCACTCTCCCTCTCGCAAATTATCACTCACGCGCCCGACCCTCATTCTCACTCTCCGTCTTGATCATCAATATTTATAGCAACAGTATTCCAAAGTGGCGAGTCTTCAGAAGGAGCTCTCTGGGTCGCCTTTGGAAAAGTGGTTTGGATGGTGCGTCTAAAAGTGTATGGGTATGTTTGTGTGTGGAGAGAGAGAGGGAGAGAGAGAGGGAAAGATAGAGAGAGAGAGAGAGAGAGAGAGAGAGAGAGAGAGAGAGAGAGAGAGAGAGAGAGAGAGAGAGAGAGACTAAAGACAGACTGACAAATAGATATGTAGAAAGGTAGATAGACAAATCGATGATAAATATCTAGATGAGTAGATATAGATACATCGAGAGATAGAGAGAGAGGGGGGATAAGTTTGGAGAAAAAGAGGGATAGATAACAATGAAAGAAATTGCACATGAAATGAGCATGAATAAAATCTAAAATTGATTATCATTCAAGATTTTATTTACCAACGGAAGGAAATATGATATAAGAACGTAGATGGATAGAACACCGACACATGCACGACTACATATATATATATATATATATATATATATATATATTATATATATATATATATATATATATATATATATATATATATATATATATATATATATATATATATATAATATATATATTTATTTATTCATTTATACATGCGCGCGCGCGTGTGTGTGTGAAACCTAAGAAGATGGAAAAACAACAAATGTTTTTTCTCCTTTCCTGCTTTCAAAATTCCTTCAACTTAGGAACCAAATCTTAGAAAGCGGTTACGGGAAAAAGAAGAGAAAGAAGAATCGATACTTAGAGAATAAAAGAAGAATCGCTCTCCTCCTCTCCCTTCCCTCCCTCCCTCCTTTCCCTCACTCCCTCCATTTTCTCCTTGCCTTCCTTCCCAACTCTTCTTTTGCTCCTTGGCAATGTGGACTCTTACTCCTTCCCTTCATTCCTCCTTCTCTTCCTTCCCTCCATCCTTTTCCTTCTCAATCTCCCTACTTCAAAATCTCCCTTTATTTCCTCTTTCCCGTCGCATCTTACCTTGCCTATATCGCTCCCTGTCCTCCCTCTCTTCCAGCATTCCCTTCCTTCCCTCCTTCTCCTCTTCCTTGACTTCCCTCCCTTCTTTCCCTCCTTTTCCTCTTCCTTGCCTTGCCTCCTCCACCTCCCTGCCTTCCCTCCCTTCCTTTCCTTTTTCTCCTCCTCTCTTCCTTCCCTCTTTCTCCTCCTCCATTCCATCCCTCTCTTCCTTCTTCTCTTCCTTCACACCCCTCCCTCCCTTCCCTCCTTTAACCCCCCTCCCCTGACAAGACAGCCCCCTGTAACCCCCTCCCTCCCTCCCCTCTACCCTTTCAAAGCCGGATGTAGCCAGGTGGTTCAGGTACCCCCACCCCCACCCCCTACAGAGCCGAGGGGGGTTGGACGGACGGGGGGGGGGAGGTATCACCTAGAGATACCTGCAGAGAGAGGAGGCAAAAAGACCTGTAGAGAGTTGGTGTTTGTGAGTGTGCCTGTGACCTGTAATTGTAGAAAGTCGAAAGAAAAATAGTGACCTGTAAGTGTGGAATGTCGAACGAGCTGACCTGTAGTTTAAGAAAGTCAAGTGCAAGTGCAAAGAATTTTAAAAGTATGACCTGTAATTGTAAATGCCGAAAGTGGAAGACGTTTGACCTGCAGTTGTAGAAAACCGAGAAAGAAAAAGTCGAGGAAAATGTGACCTGTCAGTGTAGAAAGTTGACCTGCAAAAGTTAAGAGAAAAAAAGTGACCTACAATTTCAGAAAATAAAAAAGTGACCTGCGCCTGTAAAAAAAAAACGAAAACAAAGATAGCAACCAGAAGTGACCTGATAAAAAATCCATCGTGATCTTGCAATTACTTAGACGACCTGAAGAATATTATAAACCTGTAGAAAGTCTTAATGCATGTGTGTGTGTGAAGACCCGGAGATACCTGTAGAAAGTTGCGAGAAGGTAAAGTACCTGTATCTGGGATTAAGTGACCTGTAGAAAGTTCTAGACCTATAGAAAGTCCAAAGACCTGATGATGATAATGGTGAATATGATGATGAGGATGATGATGAAGTTGAAGATAGAGATAATGATGGTAATAAGATAATGATGATGATGATGATAGTGATAATGATGATGGTGATGATGATGATGATGGTGATGGTAATCATGTTGAAGATGCTGGAGATGAAGATGATGACGATGATGATGATGTGTGGACAAAAATACAAACGGTAGTGATAATGAGTGAATATGAAGATAACGAGGAAGATAATAAGGATAAAAAAAATCCCTCAGTAATTCTTCATCTTTTAATTTTCTCTCTCCTTCATCTCCTTCCTTGTTTACTTTGCCTCCCTCTTCCTCCTATCCTCATTCCTTCTTCATCTCTCCTCTATCCTCCTCCACCCATTCTTTCCCTCTTTTCTTCCTTCCTTTCAATCCTGTGGTTCTTCTTTTTCTTCTTCTTCTCCTTCTTCTTTTCTTCTTCGTGCCCTTACCCTTCCCTCCCCTCTTCTTCCTCTTATTACTATTATTTTACTTCTTATTTTGCTTTTATTTTCTCTTCTTCAATTCCTCCTTCTTTCTTTGCCTCTTCTCCTTCTTCTTCCTCGTTTCCTTCTATCCTTTCCTTCTTCATCTTCATCCTTTTCTTCTTTAGCTCTTTCTTTTCCTTCTCCCTCTTCCACCCTATCCATCTCATCCTCCCTCTCCCTACCCCTACCTCCACCCCCTCCCCTCCCTCAGACATGCGTTGTAGGAAGAGAGAAAGGTAGAGTGGGGGAGGGGGGGGTATATAGATAAGGTTAAGGTATGGCAGGAGGAGGAAGAGGAGGAAGAAGAGGAAGAGGAGGGGGAGGTGGAGGAAGGAAAGATGTAGGAGGGAGAGGAAGAGGTTAAGAAGATGGATACGAGAGAGGAGGGAAGGAGGAGATGAACGAAAAGAAAGGGGAGGAGGAGGAGGAAGAAAGAAGAGGAACAGGAAAAGGAAGAGGAGGAGGAGGAGGAGGAGGAAGAGGAGAAGGGGATGGAGGAGGAGGAGGAGGAGGAGGAAGAGGAGAAGGGGATGGAGGAGGAGGAGGAGGAGGAGGAAGAGGAGAAGGGGATGGAGGAGGAGGAGGAGGAGGAGGAGGAGGTAGGTGGGTAGGTAGGTCAGGGGGTAGGGGGATGAGGGGGGGAGGGGGGCGAGGGGCACGACACAACGTTGAGAAATACCCAGAGTGTGTCAGCGTGTAGGTTATCGCGTGGCCAGCTATCTACTCCCACATACCACACAGGGCCGGAGTGAAGGTCGCCGCTTTGCCTTGCTGTCCTCTGCTTCTTCTTCTGCTTATTCTTGTTTTGCTTATTCTTCGTATCCTTCTTCTTCTTCTCTTCTACTTTTTCTTCATCTCTTTTTTTTTTTTTTTTTTTTTGCTTCTTTTTCTTTTTTTTCTTCTTCTCCTTCTACTGTTTTTTTTTTTCTTCTGTTTTGTTTTTGTTCCTCTTCTTCTCCTTCTTCTTTTCCTTCTTCTTCTGCTTCTTCTTCGTCTCCTTCGTCTTCTTCTTTTACTTCTTCCTTCTCTTCTACTTCTTCCTCTACTTATACATTTTCTTCTTCTTCTCGTTCTTCTAACCGTTTTTCTCATTCTCCTATGTGTTCTTGTTCTTTTTTTTATTCTTCTCCTTCATCTTTCCTTCTTCTTCTTTTTGTCTCTTTTACTTTCCTTTTTCCCTTCGCACCTTACCTTGCCTATATCGCTCCCTGTCCTCCCTCTCTTCCAGCACTCCCTTCTTCCCTCCTTCTCCTCCTCCTTGACTTCCCTCCCTTCCTTCCCTCCTTTTCCTCTTCCTTGCCTTCCCTCCTCCAACTCCCTGCCTTCCCTCCTTTCCTTTTTTCATCATCATCATCATCAATTTTTTTTCTCCTTTCTTTTCTCTCTTTCATTTCTGCCCTTTTCCAAGAAAAACAAAACAAAACAAACAAACAAACACGCAAACACATAAGATAAAAAGCAAAGGATAGAACATACACAGAAAGTATGATGATAGTAATAATAATAATGATAACGACAACAAAGATGATGGTAATGATGATCATCATTATCAAAAATGTATAGGGAAAATATAACGGCAAATGCTGCAGTAAAAATGTAATAGAAGAAAATAAAGACCAAAAAGTGGTATGGATAAAATGAGGGATAGCAAAGAGAGAAAAAAGAGAGGAATGCGTGAGAAAGGTTGAAGGCTAATGTGAGTGAGAAAGAGAAAGAGCGAGAAAGAGAGAGAGAGAGAGAGAGATGCAGAAAAAAAAGATAAATAGATATTTAGATATAGAGAGAAAGAGAGAGAGAGAAAGAGAGAGAGAGAGAGAGAGAGAGAGAGAGAGAGAGAGAGAGAGAGAGAGAGAGAGAGAGAGAGAGAGAGAGAGAGAGAGAGAGAGAGAGAGAGAGAGAGAGAGAGAGATGCAGATAGAAAGAAAGAGAGAGAGAGAGAAAGATGCAGAAAAAAAGAAAGAGAGAAAGAGAGAAAGAAAGAGAGAGAGAGAGAAAGTTATGCAGAAAGAAAAAAAGAGAGATAGAGAGAAAGAAAGAGAGAGAGAGAGAGAGAGAGAGAGAGAGAGAGAGAGAGAGAGAGAGAGAGAGAGAGAGAGAGAGAGAGAGAGAGAGAGAGAGAGAGAGAGAGAGAGAGAGAGAGAGAGAAAGTTATGCAGAAAGAAAAAAAGAGAGA
>NW_028234403.1:29094666-29097426 GCF_977035675.1 Penaeus japonicus | reverse complement strand
GATAGTGGGAGTAGGACGGGGTTGGGAGGGAGGGGAGGGGGGAGGGGACAGGATTTAAGATGCAGATGTGTTAGCAGGATGGCAGGTGGAGGGAGGGAGGGGTAGGAGAGGAGGGGGACGCGGGAGGGTATGAATTATGGAGAGGAGGTATGGGTAAAAGAGAGAGGGAGGGAGAGATAGGGAGAGGTATGTTGTGGAGAGACTTTTATCATCATTTTTTTTTTTTTTTTTTTTTTTTTTTTGTTTCTTGCAATTTTTTTTTCTCTCTCTCTTTTTCACTCTCTCTCTTCTCTCTATGTCTCGCTCTCTCTTTTCTCTCTTTTCTCTCTCTCTCTTCTCTCTCCTTTTTTTTCTCTCTCTCCCTCTCTCTCTTCTCTCTCTCCCTCTCTTTGACTCTCCCTCTCTCTTTCTATTTGATTCTCTCTCCATCTCTTTCTAGACATCTCTCTCTCCCTCCCTCGTTTCCGTCCGCCTGTCTCTCGCCTCAGAACCAGCCAACCCAAAAACCACACAAACGGACACACGGAACCAAACAAACGAATCAAACCACGCAAAGATAATAACAATTACCTCATTAGTCACAGTAAATTATCTCTAATGAGTTATGGATTGTTTTGATGTTCATGACAATACCACTGGTATTAGCTGTGTGATTTCTACCTCGTTATTTCACAACAGGAACAATCGAAGCTTTGCATGCATGTCCAAAGAATTTGTAATTGTATGTGTGTGCATATATATATATATATATATATATATATATATATATATATATATATATATATATATATATATATGTATATATGTATGTATGTAATTATACATATATGTATATACACACACATAAATGTATATATGCAATATATATACGTAGATATATATATATATATATATATATATATATATATATATATATATATATATATATATTACATATATATATATATATATATATATATATATATATATTATATATATATATATATATATATATATATATGTGTGTGTGTGTGTGTGTGTGTGTGTGTGTGTGTGTGTGTGTGTGTGTGTGTTATCTTCCTCTTTCTCTGTTTCTTTTCTCCCCTGTCTCTATTTTTCTTTTCCTTGCATCCTATCCTCCTTCCCCGCTTCTGCTCCTCTCTCTTCGTTCTCTTCTCCTCCACTATCCCCCATCCTTTTCTCTTCCTTTCACACTTCCTTTTTCCTCCTCTCCTCTCCCTCTTTTCTTCCCATCGCCCCTCCCTCCAGTCCTCCACCCTTCCTCCGACGAGAAAGGAAGAAGCTAACAGAGAGAAGAATAAGAGGAGGATAACAGGGACAGAAACAGAGGAGAAAAAAAAAGTGAAAAAGAATTAGATAAAATCAAGACTTGGAAGAAAAGCCCAACTCTTGGTGAATCATCGAGGTTCAATTGGCAGCCCCCTGGAATGGTTCAGAACCTTATTCCCAAAGTGATGATATCCCCTTCCATCTTAGTCCTACTCTCCCCTACCCCCACCCCCACCCCCATCCTCCTATAATCCCCTCTCTTCCCTTTCCTCCTCCCCCACCCCCTTCCTCCCTCATCCCAGTCCCTCCCCAACCTCCCCCCCCATCCTTTTCTTCTTCCGCATCCTTCCTCCACTCCCCTCCTCCTACCCATCCCCCTACCCCTTTCCTCCTTACTTCCCCCTTCCACCTTCCCCCTCCCCCCTTCCCACATACCAACGACACACCAGTATTACCAACGCTGCAAAAATGCCCCCTTTACCCCCGCTCCTCCACCCACCCTTACCCCCCATCTCACCCACCCTTACCCCCCATCTCCACCCCCATTACCCCCTCCTAACCCTCTGACCCCCCCCCTTTTTCTTTCTTATCGGCATGCCATCGTTGCCAGAACACTCGTCCGGCCATGACACTTATGTCCCAGAGGCGTAAAGGGGATAATCGCATGTCATGGCGAGTCGAGTGGCCAATCCGCACGCGCCGGAGGAGCCCGGCTGGAACTCGGTGTGACAGGTGGCTTGAAGAAGCCCGCTGTGGACGACATCTGGTGGGGGACGGGTTGGGGGTATGTGGGGGTGTGGGTGGGTCGGGGTTGTTGTGTGTGTACGTGGTGGGGGGGTGTGTACTAGGGGGGTGTGAGTGTGTGTGTGTGGGGGGGGGGGGTTGTACGTGTGTGTGTGTGGGGGGGGGGGGTTGTACGTGTGTGTGTGTACGTGTGTGTATACGTGTGTGTGTGCGTGTGTGTGTGTGTTTGTGAGGGTCAGGGTTGCGCTGGAGGGGTTGTGGGGTTTGTTTTCAGGATAGGAAGCGTTGGTGGTCAGGTGGAAGGGATGGGGGATTGTGGGTTGTCTGTTTGATTTATTTGTGGACGTGTCTTGCGTTGTCCAATCTCTCGCGCTCTCTCGCTCCGCTCTCTCGCTCTTTCGGGCGGTGGCTCTCTTCTCTCTCTCTCTCTCTCCGCTCTCCCCTCTCTCTCTCCTCGCTCTACCTCTCTGTCTCTGTTGGGGTGAAAGAATAACTGTTAGTGAAAATAATGCTAAAGATAATGATTGTAATGATAAGGATCATAAGATGTTTGGCTTCATAGGTGTAGAAGATAATCATGGTGGAAATGGAATATATCATTAACAAGAATTTAGACGAAGATGATGATAAGGATAATAACAATGATGATAATAATGATGATAATGAAGATAATGACAATAAATATCATAAAAAAAATCCGACCCATAACAATAAATAAAATAATAAACTAATAAGAACTAGACAGCA
>NW_028234403.1:29083098-29087066 GCF_977035675.1 Penaeus japonicus | reverse complement strand
GGGGGGAAGGGGCGGGTGGGGGAGCAGGGGGAAGAAGGGAGGAGGGCGAGAGGGGCAGGGGGGAGGGTGTAGATCTTGGAAGGAACCAGGTGTTCTCATGTCCTCGGAGGCATTTCCGGACGCGGGCAGACCCTCTCGCGCCGACTCCTTCTTTCTCCTGCAATTACTTCTCCTTCCTCCTCCCCCTCCTCCTCCTCCACCTCCTCCTTCCCCTCCTCGCCCTCCTCTTCCTCCCTCCTGATCTTGCTATTACTACGAGTGACCGTACGAAAAAAGGTTACAACTCTCCTTACAAATTTTCTTCCCTCGTCTTCGCGGACCACTTCCTCTTTTCCCTTCCTCCTCTCCCTCCCCCCTCCTCTTCTACCCCCTCCTTCCCCCTCCTTCTACTCCCTCCTTACCCCTCCTTCTGTTCTCCCTTCCCCCTCCTTCTACTCCCTCCCCAATCTCCTCTTTATTTCTTCTTCCTTTTTCTTTTCCTCCTTCTACCCCCTTCTCTATCTCCTCCTCCTATTCTTATTCTTGTTCGTATTCTTATTCTTATTCTTACTCCTCCTCCATCCTACCCTCCCTCCCCTCCTTCCCTCCCTCCCTCTCTCTCTCCCCAACCCTCCCTCCCTCCGCCCCCTCTTCCTCCTCCCCCTCCTCCTCTTCCTCCACCTCCTCCTCCTCCTCCTCCTCTTTCTCGTAAGGTTATTTAGATTTTTATTCGAGGTTCCCCCATACCTCGGAACCTGCCACAACAACATGGGTTTTTTTTTTTTTTACATAATTTATTAAGTTTTCCAAGCCCATCATTTTTAACGGGTTTGGGAGTCGTTTTTTTGGTTCGATTGCGCGTAAGTGCAGAACCAGCTGTCGCTCTCCGGCTCCGCCTTTACGACACCTGCTCTACTACACTTACTACTACTACTACTACGACCACTATTACTATCACTTCTACTCTCACTCTTACTACTATTAATACTATCTTTACTACTATTATTGCGCTTACTACTACTATTACTCTTGCTACTACTATTACTACTACTACTACTACTACTACTTCTACTACTACTACTACTACTATTACTACTACTCTTACTCTCACTACAAATATTACTCTTAATACTATTACTACTACAACAATTACTACCACTTCAACTATTATCACTACTACTATTGATATTACTACTACTCCTACTCTTACTACTACAACTGCAACTTAAATTACTACTATTGCTACTGCTACTACTATTACTGATACTTCCACTACATCACTACTACAACAACAACAACATCTTCTAGTATTATCATTATCACAACAACTAACAATGATGATATTGCTGTTACTTAACCTATGATAGTTTCCATCACTGGCATCACTGCTGCTGTCACTCTTATCAATTAATTACATTATATATATTATCATTACAACTTTTTCTAATTGATGTTTCCTATAGAATATATTTTGTATATTATGACATCGCTTTTGGTGCTTCAAGCATATAAACAAACAAATAAATCGGATGAATGTGATATCATCCTTCATATTTTTGTTTATCTAAAAAAGTTATATAATTAGGGATCACGACTGTGGTTTATAACATGCAATTAGGTATATCTATAAATACAATCTCTTTGCAATTTTCTTACCATGCTCGATTGCTAAATTACGAGGTTTTGCATGATCGTGTCTTAGCAGCGGGGGCATCATGGTTCATACCGACTGTATCGTCCAGATGATGAATTTAATCATGTTACCGTCAATCATCACTAAAATCATCACTGAAAGTCATCAAAGTTATTACTCAAAGTCAACCCTCACTGCCAACACTCAAAGTTATCCTTTAGTGTCATCACTCAAGATCATCACCCAAAAGTCTTCCCTCAGAGTCATCACTCAAAGTCATCGCCCAAAAGTCTTCCCTCAGAGTCATCACTCAAAGTCATCGCCCAAAAGTCTTCCCTCCGAGTCATCACTCAGAGTCATCACTCAGAGTCATCACAGTCATTACTTGCTTCTTTCAGTCGATCAACTCATATTTCAAAATCATTATTGTATCTGTACGTGATTCCTCATACTCATTCATCGTTATTAATAATCGTATTCAGGTCATCACTAACCCCCCCCCACACACACACACACACCTCTTCCCCGTTCCCCCGTCTTCTCTTCCTCCCTCTTCATCCTCTTCCTCTTCCTCCGTCTTCTTCCTCTTCCTCCATCTTCTTCCTCTTCCTAAATCTTCTACTGTATATTCGTCTTCTTCCTCTCCCTCCATCCTCTTCCTCTTCCTAAATCTTCTACTGTATATTCGTCTTCTTCCTCTCCCTCCATCCTCTTCCTCTCCCTCCATCTTCTTCCTCTTCCTCATTCGTTTACCTCTTCATAAACTTCTTCCCTTCCCACCCTATCTATCCCCTCTCCCTTTCCCCCTTTGTCTCCCTGCCTGCCCCCCCCCCCCTCTCTCTCATTCTCTTTCTCTATCAGTTTCTTTCTCTCTCTTTTACATCCCTCTCTCCCTCCCTCTTTCCTCCTTCCTTCCCCCCCTCCTCCCCCCCTCATGCTTACACCCCCACCCCGTCTCCCCCTCCCTTCCTTAGCCAAAAAAAAAAAAAAAAAAACGTATTACCACCCCTCCCTCCCTCCCTCCCTTCTTCCCTCCACCCCCCCCCTCCTCCCCGTCCGTTTCTTAGACGTCCCTGTACTTTAGTGGTGGTAATAAAGTATTAATGTTCACAGTGACTTCCGTGAGAGAGGTTGTACAGGGCAACCGTGATAAGAAAAAAAAGAAAGAAAAAAGGAAAGAAAGAAAGAAAGAAAAAAAAAACATAAATAAGAGAAAAAGGGGAAAAATAACACGTATGATCTTTCCCTTGAATTCATAGCATGTGTGATTTTTTTCTTTTTTTTAATGTGGGGGAGGGAGGGAGGGAGGGAGGGATGGGGTGGTGGAGGAGGGCAGTGAGGGGTGACGTAAGGAAGGGGGGGGCAGAGGCGGGGGGAGGCGGAGAGGGGTTAAAGTAAGAGAAAAGTTTGATTCCCTCTCCATCTCCGCTTATTTTTCGTCCTAATATTCATTTTGTATATCTCTTTCTCTGTCTATCTGTCTATCCATCTATCTCTATCTCCCTCTCCTTCTCTCTCTCTCTCCCTCTCTTCCTCTTTCCCTCCCTCTCTCTCTCTCTCTCTCTCTATCTATCTATCTATCTATCTATCTATCTGTCTGTCTGTCTGTCTATCTATCTAACTATTTATCTCTCTCTCTCTCTCTCTCTCTCTCTCTCTCTCTCTCTCTCTCTCTCTCTCTCTCTCTCATTCCCTCATTAACCCCTCCCTTTCCACTCCCCACTCCCCTTCACCCCCACCCTCACCCCCTCCTTAAAATACGTACGCGACCGCGGGTGGACGTGACGTAGAGAGGAGTCGGGGGGAAGGTGGGAGGGGGGAAGGGAGAGGTGGGATAGAGTCGAGATTGTTAGTGGGGGAGGGTGAGAAGGAAAAAGGGGGGGAGGTTGTGGGGAGGATGAGAAAAGGGGGGTGAAGGAGGGTCAAGACCGTAGGTGGGGGAGAAGGGGGTAAGTGGGGAGAGGGGGGGAGGAGACTGTTGAAGGGGAGAGGGGGATGGTGTTGAGATGGGGGAGGGGGTGGGGGGGCACAGCGACGCGTGGGGAGGCTACTCCAAACTCGCCCCCTTTTCCAGGAGTCCAGTGACCCTGTGCAAGAAAGTAAGGGGCTTCTTCCGCCCTGGCTGCTGAGGGGGGAGGGAGGTAAGGGGGGGAGGGAGGGAGGAAGGGAGGGAGGTAGGGAAGTAGGATGGAAGGGAGGGAAGAAAGAAGTAAGGTTAGGGAGGAAGGAGGGAAAGAGGGAATGTAGGAAAGAAGGGAGGGCAGCAAATGGTGAATAGGCAAGTGGGAGGAACGAGGGAGGGAGTGATATAGAGAGGAAGAGACAAATAAGGGGGGAAGAGGAGGAGGACGGAAAG
>NW_028234403.1:29068098-29078098 GCF_977035675.1 Penaeus japonicus | reverse complement strand
CAAATAATTATGACTGACACTCAGTATAACCATATGGTTGTTAACGTTTCTATAGTTCTTTCTTTCTTTTTTAGCTTTTTTCTATCTCTCTTTCCCTTGTCTTTCTTTCTTTTTTCTTCTTTTTTTTCTTTTTTTGTCCAGACTTCCACCTCGACCCACAGACCAAAAAACAAAGACAAAGAATGTAAGTGTCTGTAGCACTTCACACTCATAAGGTGTCTTCTGCTATATTACTACTTCTACTACTTTCGTGAGATTTACTATGACTATTACCGACTGCTACGAAAACTGCGAAATTGCGAATACTAATACTACTAGCGACTATTAGTTCGACTACTAGCGACTACTAGCGATTACTATAAACGACTACTACGACTAGTAGCGACTACTAACGACTCTTACGACTACTCCGGCTACTAGCCACTATTACTACGACTACTACGACCACCACGGCTATGTTACTTAGTTTGCTCCTACTATAACCACTACTGTAATTACTGATGCTACTATAACTACTACGAGTTCTTTGGTACCACTACTATCACTATTATTACGGTTACGGCTACGGTTCAGTGCACTTACTACTACAGTGATTTACTACAGTTACTACTACTACTGCTGCTGCTGTTGCTGCTATTACGTCCAGGCACGTCCGTCTTTTTCCCTCCCCCTCCTCCCCTCCTCCCGTCCCCCCCCCACTCCCTGCTCTTCCCTACCCCCCCTCCCTTCCCTCCCTGCTCGTACCTCCTCCACCCCTCCTCATCCCTCCTACCTCCATCTTACCTCCTTCCCCCCCCCTCTCCTATCCTTCCATCCCCTCCCATCTCCCCCTTCCCATCTGTCCCATCCCCCGACCCCCACCCCCTATCCCCACCCCCCGCCCGAAGCCCGAGGGCAGTGGACGAAAATGACGAGGTTCGCTTGGCCTGTCGGGTGATTATTGTCAGGCTTTTGTTCTCTTTGTATCGCTCGGGAGGTGGGGGAAGGGTGGAGGGGGGGGATATAGGGGAAGGTGGATAGGGGAGGGAGGCAGGTGGGGAGAGGGAGGTAGAAGGGGTGGAGGGATAGGAGAATGGGGGGAGAAGGGGATATGGGGAGGGTATGGGAGGGGAAGGGAGGGAGGGGAGGGGAGGGAGTGAGAGATGGGGAAGAGGGGTAAAGGTAAAGTGTGGGGGGAAGGGGGGAGGGGAGAGGAGGGTGGTCGCATGAACTCCTTACTGTCTGTTTGGCCATCGGAGGAAGGAGCTTTCTCTCTCACTTCTGGATGGGGAGAGACTGTGTGAGGGAGATAGATAGATAAAGAGAGAGAGAGAGAGAGAGAGAGAGAGAGAGAGAGAGAGAGAGAGAGAGAGAGAGAGAGAGAGAGAGAGAGAGAGAGAGAGAGAGAAGAGAGAAGAGAGAGAGAGAGAGAGAGAGAGAGAGAGAGAGAGAGAGAGAGAGAGAGAGAGAGAGAGAGAGAGAGAGAGAGAGAGAGAGAGAGAGAGAGAAAGAGAAAGAAAGAGTGAGAGCGAGCGAGTGAGAGAGAGAGAGAGAGAGAGAGAGAGAGAGAGAGAGAGAGAGAGAGAAGAGAAAGAAAGAGAGAGAGAGAGAGAGAGAGAGAGAGAGAGAGAGAGAGAGAGAGAGAGAGAGAGAGAGAGAGAGAGAGAGAGAGAGAGAGAGAGAGAGAGAGAAAGAAAGAGTGAGAGCGAGCGAGTGAGAGAGAGAAAAAAAAGGGATAGATAAATAGAAAGAGAGAGAGGTGGATAGAGAACCAGATAGAAAGAGAGAGAGAGACAGCGAGAGAAAGAAAAAGAAAGAGAGAGAGAGGGACAAGGGAAGACAGAGAAAGAGAGAAGAGAGTAGATAGGAGACAGAAAAAAGAAACAAGACAGACAGCCATCGAATAGCCAAGCAAGCAAAAGTAAACAAACAAACAAACAAACAGCCGCAAACAGACAGACAACGCCCGAGCGAGACAGGTCACACAACCTCACCTGTTCTCCCCGCCGCGCCGGAGCGAAGTGTTACTCGTCGAACGAAACACAAAGGGAAATCTTTCGGGGGAATTGCGTCACTGAACGGTATGGAAAGACGGTGTCATGACCAGCGCTGGGGGAAAAGTGGCGTTTCCTTTGGGGGGATTTTGGGATTTTGAAAAAAGGGGGGGGGGGAATTGGGAGTTTTTTTCTTTTGGGGGGGGAGCTCTTTTGTCATGGAGAGATATATTCGGTTTAGAATCATGGGGGAGGTTCGAGTTCCTTGAGCTTTGGGGAAGTTTTGTGTTTAGGTATTGAAGTATTTAGGGAGGGAAATGGTGTTTTGTAGGGGATTTTTAAAAAAGTTTAGGGAAGTTTTGGAGTTTTGACTTTATAGAGGTATTTGCTCTTGAAATATTGAAGTGTGCTTTGAGATTTCTTGCAGAACTGAAAAAGTTCTGGACTTGAGGGAAAACCGGTGTTTCTTGGGAATTTTTTATCAAAAAGTTTTGAATTTGGGGAAGTTTTAACGTTTTTGAGGTTGGTAGAATGCGATGGAAGTTTTTAGGGTTTAGAGATTTTAGGAAGTTTTTCAGGATTAGACATCTTAGTGTTAATATTTTAAGAATTTGGGAAAATTTGGGGGAGTTTTAGATTTAGAAGTTGAGAAATTCTGGATGTCTGTATAGTTTGGATATCTAAGAGCTTGGATGTTTGATAGTTATGCTGAGAATTCTTAGATTTTACTTTTGACACATTGATATTATCCTGTCAGACTTTTTTTTTATCTCTTATTAAATAGTTTTGTTTCTTTCACTCTTGTTGAAATGAGAGAGGGAGGGAGGGAGATAGATAGATAGAGAGAGAGAGAGAGAGAGAGAGAGAGAGAGAGAGAGAGAGAGAGAGAGAGAGAGAGAGAGAGAGAGGATAATGCATAATTGCGTGACAACCGTCAGCTGTCAACTAAGCTGACCCCCCCCTCCCCATTAACCCCCCTTTCCATACCACATACCCCCCTACTTCTACTCCCTCTTACCCCCACCCCCCTACCCACACATACTCCCCCCAGAACCCAATCCTCTCCTCTCGTTTCTCTCCTCATACCACACATACCCCTTCCTACCCCCTCCCTCCCCTCCCTCCCCTCCTCTCATTCCTTCTCGCTCTCCATACTACACATATCCTTTCGTAACAACCCCCCTCCCCTTCGTCCCCCCCTCCCCTCTACCCCACTCTACCCTTTTACCCACTCCATCGTAACGAATACCCCCTTCTCTCTTACTCGCTCCCCCTCTCCCCCCTCCCCATCCCCCCGTCCGACTTCAATACCCTTACCACAATCCCCCCCTCCCTTCCCTTAACCCCCCTCCCCTCCCCTCCCTCCCCGCTCGTTTACCTTTACCTCTTCCACTCCAATACCTAATACCCTTCCAACCCCCTCCCCCCCATCAACCCCCCTTCCCTCCCTCCCCACTCCCTATCCCCCACCCCCACCCTATCTCACCCACCCCCTACCCCTACCCCATCTCACCCCCCTCACCCCATCTCACCCACCCACCCCACCCCATCTCACCCACCCCCCTACCTATCTCACCCACCCCCCCTACCTATCTCAACCTACCCCCCCTACCTATCTCAACCCACCCCCCACCCCATCTCACCCTACCCCCTTACCCCCATCCTCCCTCCCCACCCAACCCCCTACCCTCCGTCCTCCCTCCCTCCCCCACCCCACCGCACCCCATCTCCCTCAGCCCTTTCCTTACACCCAATACTCCAGACAGACGCACGCTGTACACCTGATGCCCCTCGACCACCTGTTACCCTCACACTGCCCGCCCGCTGTCACTCACGGGAAGAGCCTCGCGAACAATTTGTCGTTAATAGCTTAATTATCCTCTTGATTAGTCTGCTTAGTTCTTACTGTGGGAGAAATTGTTGCTGTTGCTTGGGCTGTCTGTCGGTATGGTTTTGTGTGTGGGTTTTGTTAGCTTTGGTAATGCTAATGCTATTGACTTATTATCTGTATTAGCTTGATTATTAATGCTCAGTCTTCTCATTATCACAGTAACTAATATTATTGTTGTTATGATAATCTTGTTGTTGTAATTGTTACTACTATTGTCTTTGTTATCATTATTATTATTATCATGAATTAGAATGAATATTCAGAAATATTTCAATGTAGAATATGTACAATTTGAGCAAGGGAATAAAATAGAAGGGAAGAAGTAAAAGATGAAGAAGTAGAAGAAAAAAAAATAAAAGAAGGAGGAGGGAGAAGAGGAAAAAGGGGGAGGAGGAGAAGATGAAGAGGAGGAGGAAACGAGATTACATAATTCATGAACGTTCGTATTCTATTCCTCTTCTCCTTCCTTCTTCCCATTATGAACGATTGAAAATTATCAGAAAAAAAACTATTTAACGCAGAACGTATTGGCTTCGTTTACATCACCCCTCTCTCTCTCTCTCTCTCTCTCTCTCTCTCTCTCTCTCTCTCTCTCTCTCTCTCTCTCTCTCTCTCTCTCTCTCTGTGACAACCAAGCTATCTAACAATCTATCATCTATTTATCTTCATATCTGTCTCTTATTATCTACCCACTTATATGTCTGCCTATCAATCTGTCTGTGTATCTCTCTCACTATCTATCTACCTACCTATCTACTTCTACCTCTCAGCCAAGCAGACTCTCTTTCTCTCACCTTGTCCCTCTCCCTACGTCCCCCCCCCCCCCCATCATTTTTCCCTTCGACTCTCCTTCCTTCGTCGACCATCCCTCCCTTGCTCTCCTCCCTCCCCCAACCTCTCCTCCCTCCCCTTAACCTCTCCTCCTCTCCTGTTTCCTCACCTTCTTCCCTCAAGGTTGCCCTTTCCTTCTCTCCAGGTACCCCCCCCCCCAAGGTGTTGCCATCTGACCAATACAGCGATCAGGTGTGTGTGTGGGAGAGAGAGAGAGAGAGAGAGAGAGAGAGAGAGAGAGAGAGAGAGAGAGAGAGAGAGAAAGAGAGTGTGTGTGTGTTTTTGTTTGTGTGTGTATAGGGTCCTACAGTGTACACGCACACACTCACTTACTCACGTACTCACTCATGTACGTAATCACTTGTCTCAATAAACTCGTCAAAGTCAAAAAAGTCACTAACACACACACACACACATACGTACGCACGCTTACAAACAAAATATATGTTCTTCAACAAAGGAACTTATGAAACAAAGCTTTATTTTTTTCTGTTCTTCATACTCTACAGACATATCAGTGTCTTTCAAATTAAACCTAATAACTGATATAAAGTTAATAAATATGAAAAACAATAAAATTAAGAATCACAATACAATAACAATTGCCATGAAATTTAACGTTAATGATAATGGTATCAAAGGAAATTAACATCAACATGCATTAATGAGAGTGACAATCATAACACAATCCATGTTAATTATAACAAATATATATCCCAAGCAACAGTACGAATGAAATAACACAATCCACAATAAACACCAATAGAAGTAACATCATCCACAAAATATAACTTTATTAATATCATTAATACGAAAATTTAACCACGACATGACACACGAATACATAACAAACAAAAAACAAATATATATATATATATATATATATATATATATATATATATATATATATATATATACATATATATATGTATATGTATATATATGTATATGTATATATATATATATATATATATATATATATATATATATATATATATATATTAACCACGAAAATTAACTCTAGTAATAACATCATTCTCGAATGAATAACAATAAAAAGAACTTCACTTACGAAATTTAACATTAATGGTAACATAGTTCACGGATTTTAACAGTAACATTTTCCACGAAATCTTAGCTTCCTTGGCGAGGCTTCTGTGGGCACTTGCGTGGCTCCGGGAGTGTGTTCCCTCGGGCTAGATCCCCCGAGGGCATGGCCAGGCTGAAGGAGGGAGGGAGGGGGGAGGAGGGATAGGGAGGGGGAGTAGGGAAAAAGGGAGGGGGGATGGGAGGGAGGGAGGGAGGGAGGGAAGAGAGGGGTGGGATAGGGAAGGGATGAGTGGGATATGGAGGTGGAGGGAGAGGGAGGGAGGGATATGGGGATGGAGGAGGGAGGTAGGGATATGGGGATGAAGGAGGGAGGGAGGGAAGGATAAGGTTGTATAATGGGGAGGGAGGGGAGGTGTGGGGGATAAGAGAGGAGTGGGAATGGAGGAAGGAGGGAGACACCAAGAGAGAGAGAGAGAATGAAGTATCAAACAGACAGATAAACAATAAAACAAAGGAGAAACAAAGATTGAAGAAACAAGGAAAATCCAAAACCCAAAACTGCCAAATAAAACAACAGATGAACCACAATAGAAGGAATCCATAATCAACAAATAAACAAAAGTTACATGAAGCTCACATAACTTATAAGTATAGATTGAGAGAATTAGATAATCTAAGTAAATGGAGTTTGCATGATGCAATACATGATACTTGCGGGAGAAAAGGAAGATGAAAAGGATGAGAAGAAGAAAGAAGGGGGAGGAGGAAGAAAAGAGGAAGAAGAGAAGAGGAAGAAGAAGGAAAAGAAGGGGGAGTGGTTAATAGAAGGAGAAGAAGAGGAGAGGGAGAGAGAAGATAGACAAAAAGAAAGAAAGAGAGGGGAAGAGGCGAAGACGAAGAAGAAGAGGAGGAGGAGAAAGAGGACAGGGAAGGTCATGAGAAAGGTGGGGAGAAGAACAAAAAAAGTGAAGAAGAGGAAGAAGGAAGGGAAGAAAGGAGAAAGGGAGGAGGGTGAAGCAGGAAATGTAAGTGATATCAGAAGGAGAAATAGGAAGAGAGGAGAGAACAGGTGGAAAGGAGAAGCAGAAGAAAGGCGAAGGAGGGAAAGGAAGAGGGAGAAGGGAGGGGGAAGGAGGAGGATGATAGAGAGGGGGTAAGAGGTAGGGCAAAGAAGGGAGGAGGAGGGAGGAGGAGGAGGAGGAGGTGTAGCGTAAGAACAAAAAGACAGCACATGGTTCCCAGCGCCCGGGGCTCCGTTCCCTAACAGGTGGGACGCTACAGTATAGCAGACCTCGCTAAGTATAGCAGACCCCGCTACGAACACCCAGCGCGTGACCAGTCTAGGGGCGAAGATGGTAGCCAATGCGCTGTAAACTGTGATGGATTTTTTTTTTCTTTCTTTCTTTCTTTTCTTTCTTTCTCCTGTATTCTGCGAGATGTCCCTCTTTTCCTAAGAGAGAAAAGGAGGAAGAGGGGACGGGGAGGTAAAGGGTGGGAGGATGACGAAAGGAAGGAGGGACGTAAGGAGGGGGGGGGGGAGTTGGAAGGAGAGAAGGAAAGAGAGAGAGAGAGAGAGAGAGAGAGAGAGAGAGAGAGAGAGAGAGAGAGAGAGAGAGAGAGAGAGAGAGAAGTCACGTGCCAGGAGTCGACATTGATCTCTTTTTGAAGTCGACGTGTAAATAAGAATCAGTGCTGGATGCTCTTTTAAAGTCAAGAGAGGGAGAGAGAGAAAGATAGATAGTTAGAGAGAGAGAGAGAGAGAGAGAGAGAGAGAGAGAGAGAGAGAGAGAGAGAGAGAGAGAGAGAGAGAGAGAGAGAGAGAGAGAGAGAGAGAGAGAGAGAGAGAGAGAGAGAGAGAGAGAGAGAGAGCGAGATTTAGGAATACTACCGGAAAATAATTTAATATAATAAAATAATAACCAGAGCCTCGTAGTAGAACGATTATAGTAACGATAGGAAAAATGTAAGCTGGCCAACTTACTGATTCTTTCTGTCTGTCTCTCTGTCTCTTCTTGACTCGTTCGCATCACCGTGTAGTTTATGTGTCTCGTTGATACCTATGTTGATAGTCTTATGCTACATGTGCTTGTAGCTCTGTATATGTTCGTGTGCGTGTCTATCTATCTACCTATGGACCTATCTCTTTATCTATTTATTTGTCTCTCTCTCTGTCTTTGTTTGTCTGCTTTTCTCTCTCTCTCTCTCTATCTATCTATCTATAAATCTATCTATCTGTCTATCTCTTTCAATATCTCTCTTTCTGTCAATCTATCTCTGTCTCTCTCTCTTTTTCTCTCTCTCACTCTCTCCCTCTCTATCTATCTATCTATGTATCTCTCTCTCTCTCTCTCTCTCTACATATATTATGTATATCATATATATCATGTATGTATAATATATACGTGTGTGTATACAATCTATATCTCTATATATATATATATATATTATATATATATATATATCTATATATATTCTCTGCGTCTCTCTCTGTGTGTGTGTGTGTGTGTGTGTCTGTGTGTGTGTGTGTCTGTGTGTTGGTGTGTGTGGCCATATGAATTTATATATAAATATATAAATTCATATGGCCAATTCCTCCGCGTGAGTGAGATAGATATGATAAAACTGAAGAGGAAAAAAATAATGTTTAGGTGAAAGAGGAGACGAAAAAGTAAGTTGATTCGGTTGTTTACGTGTGTTGGTCATGTTAAAGTGCATCATGACGTCACTGCGAGTCAATAAAGGTCATCAGAATAGATTTTTGTTTTGAAGTTCAAAGTTCTGTTGGATGTTTCTCTTCCTCTTTTTGACTGACGATCCTTGGCTATATGTCTGTCTAACTACCTATCTGTCTCTCTCTCGCTCGCTCTCTCTCTCTCTCGCTCGCTCTCTCTCTCTCTCTCTCTCTCTTCTCTTGCTTTCTCTCTCTCTCTCTCTCTCTCTCTCTCTCTCTCTCTCTCTCTCTCTCTCTCTCTCTCTCTCTCTCTCTCTCTCTCTCTCTCTCTCTCTCTCTCCCTCATTCTCACTCTCACCTTCTCTTTCTAACCATCAGTACATCTTACCCCCCCCCCCAGTCCCCCTGCACCTTTCTCCTTCACCCTAACGCAAACACATTACGAAATCTCCTTGGAACTTATTCCGAAAGCGAAAGACCGGCTGTCTGCCTGTCTGCCTGTCTGCCTGTCTGTCTGTCTGGCCACAAGAGCCACCAGAAACCGTTCTGGGAAAAAATAGTTTTGTGTGTGTGTGTTTGTGTGCGTGTGTTTTGATTCTTGATTCGCTTGTTAAAATGGTCTGAGAAACATCACAAAGGCTTTTACCTTTTGTTTATATATATGTGTGTGTGCGCACGCACACACACACACGAATACACATACACTCACACACACACACACGCACACACACACACACACACACACACACACACTCACACACACACACAACACAGAGACACACACACACATATGGACACAAGTACATAATAATGATGATATTGACGATTATCATTAACCGATTTTGCATCACGAGTAGCAGTGACATCAGCAATATTTATCAATAAAGAAAGGAAGAAAAATAATGAAATGTATATGAAAGATAAGATTAATGAATAAAACTTTATTAGGGTCGACAAACGGATATAAAAATAATGTATAGAAGAATGAAACCTGCACAGATAAGTGGAATCAATTCGAAATATGATAAAAAGAAAATGAACAGATTAGTAAAACTCATAATAGCTCCTTCGTAGCTCGCTCCATCATTTCTGACCATCTCAAGAAAAGTGAAAAAAAGGAAAGTCAATTTGCCTGATACCATCTTCGACTCCCCCCCCCATCTCCCTACTCCCCCTTCCTCTCCCCCATCCCCGTTTGCTTCCCCCCTCCCTCTCTCATCCCCCTCCCCACACCCTTCCTCTCCCCCTCCCCTTCCTCCTTCCCCATCCCCTTCCTCCCTACCCTTTCTTCTCCCTTTCCCTCCCCCCTCCTTTCGTGACCTTATTTGGGTCAAACAAGAAAGAGGCTGACCTGACCTGACCCAGTTTTTGTTGTTTTTTAAATGTTATTTCAAAGGGGGGCGTTTTATTATCGTATGCTTAATCACTCCTCTGTGATTGCTTTCTTTTTTTGTTGTTGTTTGGCTGTATATATAAGTTCACTTGTTTATTTGTTTTGGATTTATTATTTTCGATATTTGTTTATCTTTCTTTTCGAATTTTGAAACGAGTGTGTGCGATGATCTATGTTTTTGTATTTATAGA
>NW_028234403.1:29050598-29060598 GCF_977035675.1 Penaeus japonicus | reverse complement strand
CAAAAATGATAGTAATAATAACCTGATGAACATAGTAATAATAGCATTATTATTATGATGACATTATGATAATAATGAAAATGATGATAATGATATTTCATTAATAATAATAAGGGACTTAATAAGATAATGAAAGTAATGATAGTGATGATAATATTACTACTAATAATATCAATGATTATAATAGTAATGATGATAACAACAATAATAACAATAACAACAATTATAGAATTTATGATAATGATAATAATAATGACAATGTGATAATGATGAGGATTATAATAATGATGATAGTAGTAATGGTGATGATAATTATGATAGTAATAACAACAGCGATAATGATAAGGACATTGATGAACATCATAATAACAATGAAAATGATAATAATGATAATGATGATCATGAATGCTATTAAGGATTGTAATTCTAATGACAAGGGTGATGGTAATAGCAACAATATCGACAATAATGATAGTGGTAATGATCATAACAATGATAATGATAGTAATGATAATGATAATAATGATAATGATGATGATAATAGTAATAGTGATAGAAGTAATAATGCTTGAAGTAATAATGATGGTGATAAGAATGATAATATCAACAACAATAATAGTAATAATGATGATAATGGTAATAACAATAATAATAGTTATGTTATTATAACAATAACAATAATGGCAACAAGGCTAATGATAATAACAACAATAACAATGACGATGATGATGACAATGATGAGAGTAATTATGATAATGATAATGCAAACACACACACACACACACACACACACACACACACACACACACACACACACACACACACACACACACACACACACACACATATATATATATATATATATATATATATATATATATATATATATATATTTATATAAAGAAAGAAAGAAAGAAAGAAGAAAGAGTTAGAGAAGAAGCTCCAGGCGGGAGAAGAAGGCAGAGGAGGAGGAGGAGAAGGAAGAAGAGGAAGAAGAAGAAGAAAAAGAAGAGGAGGAAGAGGAAGAAGAAAAAGAAGAAGAGGAAGAGGAAGAAGAAGAAGAAAAAGAAGAGGAGGAAGAGGAAGAAGAAGAAGAAAAAGAAGAGGAGGAAGAGGAAGAAAAAGAAGAAAAAGAAGAGGAGGAAGAAGAAGAAAAAGAAGAAAAAGAAGAGGAGGAGGAGGAAGAGGAAGAAGAAGAAGAAAAAGAAGAGGAGGAAGAGGAAGAAGAAGAAGAAAAAGAAGAGGAGGAAGAGGAAGAAGAAGAAGAAAAAGAAGAGGAGGAAGAGGAAGAAGAAGAAGAAAAAGAAGAAAAAGAAAAAGAGGAAGAAGAAGAAGAAAAAGAAGAGGAGGAGGAGGAGGAGGAGGAGGAGGAGGAGGAGGAGGAGACGAAGGGGATCACGGGATCGCCGAGACAGATTCAAATGAGCCAAGACGAGGTAATGATAATGGAAAAAATCCCACGGGCCTTTAGACCTAGTTAGCGGACGGCGAAAACGACGCGGATTGATTAGCAGGCAGAGTGGTAGGCCTATGCCACGGGTGTATGGGGGGGGGGGGGGGGGGGGACGGAAGAAGGGGGGGGGAAGAAGGGGGAAGAAAACAGAAGGGGGAAAGGGACGGGGAGAGAAACAGAAGGAGAGAGAGAGAGAGAGAGAAGACGAGAGAGTTGAGAGAGTGAAAGAGACCACACACAGAGAGAGAGGGGACACCCCAACATATATACAGCACACACACACACACACAACATTATATATATATACTATATATTTATATATATATATATTATATATAATAGAGCTGAGGATATAGAATGTATGTATGTATGTTACAGAGAGAGTATAGGAAATATTTAGAGATAGACATTATATAGAGTATGAGAAGGAGATTATATAGAGATTTATATATAAACAAAATATATCTATATATACATACTTTATCATCAGAGATAGAAAGTGTCGAGTGTTTGGTGAAGAGATGAGAGAGTGAGAGAGAGAGAGAGAGGAGGGAGAGGAGAGAGAGAGCGAGAGAGAGAGGAGAGAGAGAGAGAGCCGAGATGAGAGAGAGAGAAGAGAGAGAGAGAGAGAGATAGAGAGAGAGGAGGGAGAGAGAGAGAGATGAGAGAAAGATACAGAGAGAGAGGGAGAGTCCGGAGAGAGAGCGAGAGAGAGAGAGATGAGAGCTTTAGATTAAGAGAGAGCCACAGAATAAGAGATTTTAGAGTAGAGAGAGAGAGTGAGGAAGAGAGAGAGAGAGGGCGAGAGAATAAAGAGAGGAAGAGAGAGAGAGAGGAAGAGAGAGAGAGAGAGAGAGAGGGGAGGAGAGAGAGGAGAGTGAGAGAGACGAAGAGAGAGAGAGAGGATGAGAGAGAGCGAGCGAGACAGAGAGAGAGCACAGAGAGAGAGACTAGATGAGCGAGAGAGAGAGAGCGGATGATGAGAGAGAGAGAGAGAGAGAGAGAGCGAGAGAGAGAGAGAGAGAGAGAGAGGAAGAGAGAAGAGACGACTGAGGAGAGGAGAGAGAGAGACGAGAGGATGTAGAGAGTTGAGAGAGACTGAGAGAGGCGAGATGAGGAGATAGAGAGCGAGTGTGAGAGAGAGAAAGTTATAGAGACAAACCACAGAGTTGAGAGAGAGGAGAGAGAGAGAGAGAGGAGAGAGAGTGAGAGAGAGCGAGAGGAGAGAAGAGAGAAGAGACAGAGAGAATCACAGAGAGAGAGAGAGAGAGAGAACGAGAGAAGGGAGAGAGAGACAAACACAGGAGAGAGAGAGAGCGAGAGAAGAGAGAGAGAGAGAGAGAGAAGATGAGAGGGGCAGAGAGAGAGAGAGAGAAGATGCGAGGCGGGAAGAGAGAGAGAGAGAGAGAGGAGGAGAGAGAGAGTAAGAGGAGAGAGGAGAGAGAGAGAGTGTGAGAGAGAAAAGATACAGGAGAGAAACACAGAGCGCTATTAAGAGACACACCCAGCGAGGGAGAGAGAGAGGAAGATGAGAGAGAGACGAGAGAGAGAGAGAGAGAGAGAGAGAGAGAGAGAGAGGTAAGAGAGAGAGAGAGAGAGAGTTTGAGATGGAGGATGCGAATCGAGGAGAGAGCCTTGCTGATGAGAAGAGAGAGAGAGCTCTCCGCGGAGAGAGAGAGAGAGAAAGATAGAGAGCAAACCAGAGAGAGAACCTCTCTTAGACACCCCCCCCCCCCCCCCCCCCCACCCCCGAGAGAATAGAGCGGAGAGAGAGAGAGAGCACAGAGAGAGAGAGGAGGAGAGAGAGCCTTCCTCCCCGAGAGAAGCGAAGGAGAGAGAGAGAGAAAGAGACAGAGAGAGTGAGAGTGAGAGAGAGGAGGAGAGAGAGAGAGAGAGAGAGAGACAGAGAGAGAGAGAGAGGAGAGAGAGATGAGAGATGAGAGAGAGGAGATGAGATAGAGAATGAGCGAGAGAGAGAGAGAGAGAAGAGAGAGTGAGAGAGGAGAGTTTGAGAAGGAAAGGAGAGAAGAGAGAGAGAGAGAGAGGAAAGAGAGAGAGAGAAGAGAGGAGAGAGAGATGAGAGAGAGGAGAGAGAGAGTAGTCGGGAGATGGTGAGCGAGGAGAGAGAGAGCGCAGGAGAGAGAGAGAGAGCTGGAGAGGAAGAGGAGGAGAGAGAGTGAGAGAGAGAGAGAGAGAGATAGGTGATGAGAGTGACGAGAGATACAGGATTCGAACACCACACACACATAATATATTTTATTTATATTTTTATTTAGTTTTATTGTGTGATTTTTATATTGTGTGAGAGAGAGTGTGTGACGGAGTGGTGTGTGTGGAGAGTGAGAGAGAGAGAAAGAGATTGAGAGAGAGGCAAGATTAGAGAGAGAGAGAGAGAGAGAGAGTAAGGGATGAAGCGAGAGAGAGAGAGAGAGAGAGAGAGAGAGAGAGAGAGAGAGAGAGAGAGAGAGCAGAGAGATGTGAGAGAGATGAGGAGAGAGAGTGCTGGATAGAGAAGAGAGGGAGATAGGAAGAGAGAAGGGATGAAAGAGAGAGAGGAGAGTGGAGAGAGGAGCGAGAGAGAGAGAGAGAGAGAGAGAGAGAGCCGGAGCGACGGAGAGAGAGAGAGATCCAGAGCCTGGGAGAGACCGCCCGAGAGAGAGAGAGAGGGAGAGAGGAGAGAGGAGAGAGAGGGGGAGAGAGAGAGAGAGAGGGAGCGAAAGGAGAGAGAGAGAGAGAGCGAAGAGAGAGAGGGGAGGAGAGAGAGAGCGAGAGAGAGTGAGGTGATGAGCGCGAGGAGAGAGGAGAGAGATGAGAGGCGAGTGAAGAGAGAGTGGGGGGAGGAGAGAGGAGAGAGAGTAAGAGAGAGATGGAGGGGAGAGAGTGAGGAGAACGAAGAAGTGAGAGAGAGGAGGAGAGATGGCGCGCGACGAGAGAGAGAGAGAGAGAAGGAGAGAGAGAGGCGAGGAGAGCGAGAGTGAGATGGAGAGGTGAGAGAGAGGAGAGAGGAGAGGATGAGGAGAAGGGCGTGAGAGAGCGGAGAGAGAGAGAGAGAGAGCAGAGAGATTGAGAGAGGAGAGAGAGAGATGAGAGACAAAGAGGAGTGAGAGAAAGAGGAGAGAGAGAGACTGTTTTTGAGGAGAGAGAGAAAGATGAGTGGGAGAGAGAGTTGAGAGAGCGGCGAGATCAGAGAGACATAGTGACGAGAGAGAGAGAGAGAGAGAGAGAGAGAGAGAGAGAGAGCGAGAGAAAGCTCCGGCGAAGGAGACCGATTACTCTAGAGAGAAGAAGAGAAAGGCCCATAGGGAGAGAATCGCCCAATCTGTCTCCAAAGAAGCACGCAGATTAGCCAATCTTTCCCACCTGGCTCCAGGCTGTGGCAGGGAGAGGTCACCCAGCCCCTCCCCCTCCAACCCCCCTCATGGGGTGATGAATGGGGGTTAGAGGGGGAGGGGAGGGGACGGGGGAGGGGGAGGAGGAGGGGACGGGGGGGAGGAGGGGGAGGGGGAGGGAGAAGGGGATGTTACTACCCTTGTTTTCATTATCATCATTGTTTGTACTATTATCATTATCATGATCATTTTTATTATCATTATTATCATTATCATCATTATCATTATTACATTGCTATCAAAACTACTACCATTATGATTATTATAATCAACATTATTATTATCATCATCAACATTATCATTATCATCAGTACTATCATCATCTTATGTTTGTTGTTATCATTATCATTTTTAATATTATTATTATCATTCTTAACATTATTATCATTATTAAAATTCTCACGATTATCGTCATCGTTACTAATATTATGGTTATCATTATTATTTCTAATATCCTTATCGTCATTCTTGTTATTATCCTCATTATTATTATCACTATTATTATCATTATAATCGTTGTCATTGTCATTGTTGTCATCAGTATTATCTTTGTCTTTATCTTTATCATTATCAGCATTGTCATCATTATCATTATAATCATCATTATCATTTGTATCATTGACATTACTATCATCAATATCATTACCATTATCACTGTCATCATAATTATCATCATTACTATTATCATCATCTCTATCATTTTTATCCTTATCATTATCCTGATAATTATTGTCATTTTTATAATTAATATTACTATTATCATCATTTTTAGCATTATTATTGATGTTATTATCATTATCATTGTTATTATCATCATCATTATCATCTTCATTATCATGATTATTATTATTATTGCTATTATCATTACTATTTTAATTATCATTGTTATTAACATTGTCATTATTACTGACATTATCTTTCTTACCATCATTACTGTTGTTGTCTTAAGTATCTTGGTTATTATCATTATCATTGTTATCATTATCATTATCATTATCAGGATTACTGTTATCACCATCATTATCATTATCATCACTATTATTACTTTCATCATAACCCTCACTTTCATTAGCATCATCATCATCAAACAGACAAGTAGATAGGCAGGCAAAAGATTGACAGAGTGTAAGGCACTGGTATTGAATATTATGCGACGAAGACATTGATTTTAAAATTCAATGTATACCGTTGGGAGTCTGTTTTGACCTGATGTGTCCTGTTTCCTGTGTTCGTTTCCGCCTCGAAACTCCAGCTTATCCAGCAGCTGTATTTGTTAATGGAAGGCTTAAGGCGTAGAAAGTGACTCAGGATTTGTACTTAAGAAGGACACAGAAAGAACTCAGGACAGATCAGACAGATCAAGTCAGACAGACAGACAAGAGAACAGGCAGAGCGAACAGCTCTGTCCTCCGGCCTTCGACCGGAGCCTTGTGTATTAACAGAGTCCACAATAAAGACCATGACACGTGAACGTCTGTCTGTGTATCCACCGGATCACAACCAGGGCCCCCAGTGGTTTACAGCCACACCCAGTGGTGGGTTACAACTGGTGGCAGCAAGCAGGTTAGAGAGAGAGAGAGAGAGAGAGAGAGAGAGAGAGAGAGAAAGAGAGAGAAACAAAGAGAAAGATAGAGACAGAGATAAAGAGAGAGAGAGAGAGAGAGAGAGAGAGAGAGAGAGAAAGAGAAAAAGAGAGAGGAAGAGAGACATAAAAATTGAGAGAAGAGAGAGAGAGAGAGAGAGAGAGAGAGAGAGAGAGGAAGAGAGACATAAAAATTGAGAGAAGAGAGAGAGAGAGAGAGAGAGAGAGAGAGAGAGAGAGAGAGAGAGAGAGAGAAAGAAAAAGAGAGAGGAAGAGAGACATAAAAATTGAGAGAAGAGAGAGAGAGAGAGAGAGAGAGAGAGAGAGAGAGAGAGAGAGAGAGAGAGAGAGAGAGAGGAGAGAAAGAGAGAAAGAGAGAGGAAGAGAGACATAAAAATTGAGAGAGAGAGAGAGAGAGAGAAAGAAAACAATATCGTCACAGTCAAAATCAATAAAATATTCTCTCTCATAAAATTGCATTTACTGTTTTCTCCCTTCTATCTCTCCAAAGGTCAAACGTTATGGTGTTTACAGTGTTATTGTCAAGATCTATTGTGGTAGATGATCATATATTTTTTCATGAATATCGTTTTTCATTTTTTTTTTGTTTTTCTTACTTTTTGCCTGTTCATCGTATGGTAATGCTAATAACTATAATGATAATGAAAAGTGTATTACAATAGTATAAAAAATGATGATATTGATGATGATGATGTGGTTGATGATGATGGCGATGATTAGGATAATGATGATAGTAATCATAATTATAATAATGATAATGCCAAAATTTAGGATAATAGTGATGATGATAATAACAATAGTGATAATTTTTATTTTGATGATGATGACAATAATGATAATGGTAATGTTGATGATAGTCATGATATTGATAATGATGATAATGATAATAGTAATGATAACAATAATGATAACAATGATAATGATAATAAAAATGATGATAATTATAACAATAATTACATTAACAATAATAAGGTTAATAATTATACTAATAATGTATAGAAAATTAAATAGTACTGATAATAATAGTAATGGTAATGATAATGATAATAATGATAACAATTATGATAATATAAAAAATAATAATGATAATGATAATGGTAATAATAATGATTTAAATCATATTAATAGTAATGATGATAGAAATGATAAAAATGATAATGATGATAGTGATACCAATTATATCAATAACAAAAATGGAGATAGTAATGATAATGATAATGATAACAATAAGCATGATTATGATAATAATAATGATAATAATAATTATGATGATAATGATAATAATAATCATGATAATGATAATGATAATAATAATCATGGTAAGGATAAAAATGATGCTAATAATAATCATGGTAATGGTAATAGTGATGATAATGATACTCATATAGATAATAATGATAATAGTGATCATGATAATGATAATACTAATGATAACGATAATGATAATGATAATAGTAATAATAATAGCGATAATAGTATAGATAATGATAATAACAGTAGTAATGATAATGATAATAAAAGATATAACAGCAATAATAAGAATAATGATAATGATAATGATGATGATAATAATGATAATGATGATAATAATAATAACAAAAGTAATAAGAATAAGGATGATAATAATGGCAGCAATAATGACAATAATGATGATGATAATGATAATGATGATAATGATATAAATGATGATGATGAAATGAGGATAATGATAATGATGATGATAATGATAACAATAATGGTAATGATAATGATGATAATGATAATAATGGTAACAATATTAATGATAGCAATGCCAATAATAATGATAATAATGATAATAATAGTAATGCTTATATGATAACATCAACTATAACAACAATAACGGTAATGATAACGATGATAATAATAATAATTATAATGATAATAATGACAATAAAAACAATGATAATATCAATAACAATAATAAAAGTGATAATAACCATAATAAAAAAAAAATAACAATGATTTTATTCATGACTCAATCACCATAATTTCGAACATCAATACATCATATCTCTTCTTTTCATCCTTATTCCTAAATCATTCCTTAAATGTGGACTTTAATTCACTCAATGAATAAGATTGATATGAATATACCGTACTTAAAGAATCAATAAAAATCAACCGAAATCACACAGCAATTGCATGCAAGCAAATTTAAATTCATGTAAGGTAATGATGTAAAGGTTATTGGGGTGAAGCTGTTGGCATATGACGAGTCCTCTTCTTTTTTCTTCTTTTTATCTTCATTTATTTATTTTTGTCTATTTTTTATTGGTACTGCTTTTGTTGCTTGATTTTTTTTGATTTTTTTTTTTTTTTTATTATTTATTTTTTTTATTTTTATTTTTTTTTTTTTGCTTTTTCGTTTAGTGTTTTTTTCCTTTTCTTTTTTTTTTCCTTTTTTTTGCTTGTTTTTCTACGTCTTCCTTTGTATGCATTTTCGTTTTTTATATATATACTCAGAGTTTTCTTCTTGTTTTTATTTTGATTTCCTCTTTTCCTTCTTTTTTTCCTTGCTTGTATGTGTGATGATATGCATGCACGTGGCCTACATATGTATATGTATGTATTCATGTTTGCTTATTCTAAGTTATTCTACAGATGTCTACATGAATGTATGTGATTTTTTTCGGTACGTGTGTGTGTATAATCTTTACATTTACATCGTGTCTCCGTATTAAGTTCTGCATAAGTGTGCTTCAATCCTCGCATATGCATATGTACATATATACATACTATATGAGGACATACATATTTCAACAACCAATTCGTAAGTAAGAGTCTCAAACTTATATGTACTCACACGTGTACATAAATTACATGCATAATCCATACGCCCACACGCACGTATACCCAAACGCCTATTCAGATGCGTGTCGCCATCCAACAAAGACAACAAGAACACCAAGAGCAATTAAGGCCATTAAAACAAAAACACTAAAAGCAATATCTCTCGTGCCATCAGCGACCAATGGCACTCGTGACGTCACTGACATCACAATGAACAGCACAATAGCGATTAAAGAGAAAAGGATTCTGTGATCGTAATCAGCATTCTACTGTACGTTACTGTTACGTTATGGTGAAAGGCTGTTTTTTATGGGTGGTTGGGTGGGTGGGTGGGGGTGTATAACTATAACCATATCATATAACATGCAGCTGGGACACACACACACACACACACACACACACACACACACACACACACACACACACACACACACACACACACACACACACACACACACACACACACACACACACGAAATAAGCGTACATGCAAAGGCACGTGCATCTATGTACAATTACAAGCACAAGCACACACACACACAAACACATTGATAATAATGACGATGATAATGATAACAATTATCATCATTATCATTACTGTAGTAAGAAGAATACGAAATATAATAAGGAGAATATTAGATGATGATTATGATAATGATGAGGATAGAAATTATAACAGTAATAGTAGCAACAGCCATAATAATAAGGGCAAAATATAATAATGTCAATAATGATAATGATAAT
>NW_028234403.1:29017225-29022225 GCF_977035675.1 Penaeus japonicus | reverse complement strand
CTCACTCTTGACAGGGTCACAGTAATATCTGCTTACAAACAAAGTATGTTCCAGAATCTAATATGAACTGTACAAATCATTTAGAGACAAAGTTCCTATGGCCTATTCATGTGAATACAATGTATATAGTAGAATAAACAATATCAAAATCAAAATCATCTCTCTCTCTCTCTCTCTCTCTCTACCCCTCTCTCTCTCTCTCTCTCTCTCTCATGATAATGCAGATGAAAAAAGGAAAAGGATAATAGTAAAGATAATAATGATTAGGTGAGAATGTATGAAATGATAACAATAGATAAGATATATGATATATTCTGTTTCATGAGCATACATCTTTATCAATGATAGTTCCTTTCAAATGTAATATCTCTGAGTCATATTAACATTCTGACATTCATATTCAAACAATTTTACCATTTAAACAATTTCATACATGTCCATTCTCGTAATATTCATTCATTTTCTACATTTTTCTTGCATACATTCCTATACATTTCTTTTTTTCTTTTTTTAATTTGCTTACGTTTTTCTTCTTAGTTTTGATAACTTACATTCTTATTCATTTCTATATCTATTCACCTTAATTATCATTATCATTAAGAATTTTTGAATTTTGCTCTAATTTTTTTCGATTTTGAAGCGGATTTTGAAGTGTGATAAAGGTTATCTGTTTTGTCCAATTCCTTCTCTTTGTTTCGTTACTTTCTTTCCTGTTTGGTTTTTGTTTTTTGTTTTTTTGTTGATATGTTTTCTCTCTCTCATCTCATCTCTCTTCCATCAAATCCGGTTCGCGTGTGTCTGCTAGTCAGCTTCACTCTTTACTTTCCTCTCTCTCTCTCGCTCGTCTTCCCTCTCTCTCTAAAAAACCCTCACCTCTCTCTCCCTCTCTCTTTCTCATCTTTCTCATTTTCTCTCATCTCTCACTCCTCTCTCTCTCTCTCTGCTCTCTCTCTACCTCTCTCTCTACCTCTCTCTCGCTCTCTCACTTTCTCTCTCTCTCTCTCTCCTCGCTCTTTCTCTTTCTCTCTCATTTTTCTCTCTCTACCTCTCTCTATCTCTCTAATTACCCCTCTCTCCTCTCTCTCTCCTCTCTCTCTTAAAAAAAACCTCTCTCTCTCTCTCTTCTCTCTCTCTCTCTCTCTCTCAACTCCTCGCTCTCTCTCTCTCCTCCTCTCTCACTCATCTCTTTCTCTTTCTTCTCTCCACTCGTCTCTCTTTATTTCCCTACCTCTCTCTCTCTCTTGACAGGTCACAGTAAATATCTGCTTTACCAACCATGTATGTCTCAAGAATCTAATATGAACTGTGACAAATCATTTAGCATAGTTCCTATGCCTATTCCATGTGTATACAATGTTATAGTATGAATAAACATAGCAAATCAAAATCTCTCTCTCTCCTCTCCCTCTCCTCTCTCTCTCTCATCTCTCTCTCTCTCTCCTCTCTCTCCTCTCCACTCAGCTCTCTCTCTCTCCATCTCTCTCTCTTCTTTCTCTTTCTCTCCTCTCCTCTACCTCTCCTCTCATCTCTCTCTCTCTCCTCTCTCTCTCTCTCTCTCTCTCTCTCGCTCTCTCTCTTTTCTCTCATCCTCCTCTCTCTCCTCGAAAAACTCTCTTCTCTTCCCTCCTTTTCTCTTTCTCTCTCCTCTCTCTCCGCTCTCTCTCTCTCTTCCCCTCTCTCTCTCTCTCTCTCTCTCTCCTTCTATCTCTCTCTCTCTCTCTCTCCCTCTCTCTCTCTCTCTCACTCTCATCTCTGTCTCCGCTCCTCTGTCTTCACTCCTCTCTCTGTCCCTCTCCTCCCTCCCTCTCTCCTCTCTCTCCACAATCTCTCTCCTCTCTCTCCTCTCTCTCTCACTCTCTCTCTCTCTCTCTCTCTCTCTCTCTCTCTCTCATGAATAAGCAGATTAAAAAGGAACAGGATATAGTAAAGATAATTTGATTAGCTGAAGAATGTATGAAAGGATAACAAATAATAACTATATATATATTCTGTTTCAGACATACATCTTTCTCAATGTAGATCCCTTTCAAATGTAAATAATCTCTGAGTCATAAAAAACAATCAACATTCATATTCAAACAATTTTACCATTTAAACAATTTCATACATGTCCATTCTCGTAATTTTCATTCATTTTCTACATTTTTCTTGCATACATTCCTATACATTTCATAATTTTTTAATTTGCTTACGTTTTTCTTCTTAGTTTTGATAACTTACATTCTTATTCATTTCTATATCTATTCACCTTAATTATCATTATCATTAAGAATTTTTGAATTTTGCTCTGATTTTTTCGATTTTGAAGCGGATTTTGAAGTGTGACAAAGGTTATCTGTTTTGTCCAATTCCTTCTCTTTGTTTCGTTACTTTCTTTCCTGTTCGGTTTTTGTTTTTTGTTTTTTGTTGATATGTTTTTTGTTTGTTTTTTCTTATATCCGGTTCGCGTGTGTCTTGGTTTGTTTCTTTACTTTTGTTCGCTTGTCCCCTGCTCTATTTCCCTCTCTCTCTTATTCTTTCTGTTTCTCTTTCTTTCTCTCTTTCTCTTTCTCTCTCTCTTTCTCTCTCTCTCTCTCTCTCTCTCTCTCTCTCTCTCTCTCTCTCTCTCTCTCTCTCTCTCTCTTTTTCTCTCTCTACCTCTCTCTCTCGCTCTCATTCTCTTTCTCTCTCTCTCTCTCTCTCTCTCTCTCTCTCTCTCTCTCTTGACAGGGTCACAGTAATATCTGCTTTACCAACAATGTATGTGTCAGAATCTAATATGAACTGTACAAATCATTTAGACATAGTTCCTATGCCTATTCATGTGTATACAATGTATATAGTATGAATAAACATATCAAAATCAAAATCAATCTCTCTCTGTTTCTCTCTCTCTCTCTCTCTCTCTCTCTCTCTCTCTCTCTCTCTCTCTCTCTCTCTCTCTCTCTCTCTCTCTCTCTCTCTCTATCTCCATCTCTCTCTCTCTTTCTCTCTCTCTCTCGTCTTTTTCTCTCCCCTCTAACCTCTCACTCTCTGCCTCCATTCTCTTTCTATCACTCTCTCTACCTCTCTCTCTCTCTCTCCTCCTCTCTCTCTCTTTTTTCAGCTTCTCCTCTCATCTTTCCTCTCCTCTCAGCTCTCCTCTCTCTCTCTCTCTCGCTCTCTCTCGCTCTCTCTCTCTCTCGTCTCTCCTCTCTCTCTTTCTCCTCATCTCTCTCCTCTCTCTCTCTCTCACCTCTCTCTCTCTCTCTCTCTCTCTTCCTTACTCTCCCTCTCTCTCTCTTCTTCTCCTCCCTCTCTCTCTCTTCTTCCTCTCTCTTTCTTTCTCTCTCCTCTCTCTCTCTCTCACCGAGGTCTCCCTCTCTCCCTCTCCTCTCTCCTCCCCTCTCTTCTCTCTCTCTCTCTCTCTCCTCTCTCTCTCTCTCTCTCTCTCTCTCTCTCTCTCTCTCTCTCTCTCTCTCTCTCTCCTCCCTCTTCCTCCATCCCCTCTCCACCCCCTCCCACCCCGTGTCTCTACCCATCTCCCTATCAACCCATTTATCCCCGCGTCCTCCCCTTCCCCCATCTTCATATACGTCGAGGCGGAGGTCCCGGGGATAAGGAACAGGATGCCCAGATAAGGAGATAAGGAGCTGAATCTTCCTGTGTGATAACGGGAGAGAGCGAGGACCCACGTGGCTCGCTCGTGCGTGCGGCTTCGTCTCTTTCGACTGCGAGATTATTTTTTATTTTTATTTATTTATTTTATTTATTTATTTTTTTTTTTTGTGGGGGGAAATCTGCTGTTGTTTGTTTTATTTGTGTTTGGTTGTTTGTTCTAGGCTTTATTTCTTGATCTATTTTTTTATTTTCTTCGTTGTTGTTGTAATATTTGTTTGTTGCTTTTTTTTTGTTTGTTTTTTCCCATCTCCAACTCCTTCTCCTTCCCTCTCCTCTTCTTTTCACCTCCTTTCCTCCCCTCCTCCTCCCGACTACCTCTCCTCCTCTCCTCTCCCCCCCCCTCCTCCCCCCCCTCCTCCCCCCCCTCCCCTCTCCCTCCTCCTCCTCCTCCTCCCCCTCCTCCTTCTTCTTGTTCTTCTTCTTGTTCTTCTTCTTTTTCTTCTTTTATTTGCCATCTTCGTCGTCGTCTTTCTTAGCTTATTTCCCCTCTCTCTGGTTCGTCATTTTTTTCCTTCTTTTATATTGTTTGCTTTGTTTTCTTCATTCATTTCTTCTCTTTCCTTCGTCATCCATTGTTGTTATTGTTATCAATATCTGCCGCATGATGGAATGTATATGAAGGAAGGAGAGAAAGAGGGGAGAGGAGAGAGAGAAGGGAATATATTAACACAATCTAGAAAACAAAGGGAATGATAACAAAATTCTAGAAATTACATATAAAGATTATATTGTTATCTAGCGGATGTGCGTCGGTAAAAGTTAGACGGGTGTGTTAGGACATTCATACAGATATGCATTCATACGTCTATGTATACATACACACACACATATAAATATACGTACTCACATATACACAAACATACATGCATACTTACATGTACACATACATACCTATGTGTATGTATTATGTATTTCCCATCCATTCGTACATATACAGATATATATGCATGCATATATATTTTTTTACTATTACATGGAAATGTATTTGTAATAACAGCTGCTACAATAAGAAAAGTAATAACAGTAACAGGAATGATGATAAGAATAACAATAAGCATGAATATTATGATAATGAAAATAACAATAGTGGGAATAATTGTAATGATAATGAGGATATTAAGGAAAATGATAATAAATTGATAATAACTATATAATAACAAAAAAAAGAAGAAGAAAAAGAATAATGAATATAATGATGATAACGATGATAACAAGGATTATAATGATGATAATAATTCTCCCTCCTTTTCCTATCTCCTCCTCCACCCCTGCCCCTCTCCCTTCAACCCCCTCTCCCCCTTCCCCCCTTCCCTCCCCCGCGTTCCATACCCATTCTTTTGTTTTGTATTGTGAATTAAACT
>NW_028234403.1:28994725-28997225 GCF_977035675.1 Penaeus japonicus | reverse complement strand
AAACGAGGAAGGAAGTACACAGAGAGAGAGAGAGAGAGAGAGAGAGAGACGTAGAACGAGATAATGGGAGAGAGGAAGAGAGAGAGGGGTGGGGAGATAGATAGATAGATAGATAGAGAGAGAGAGACACACACACATACACACACATACACACACACACACACACACACACACACACACACACACACACACACACATATATAACATATATATATATATATATAATATATATATATATATATATATATATATAATAATATATATATATATATATAATATTATATATATAATATACATATGTATATATATAAATATGTATATACATACATATATATATATATAATTATATAGAAGATATATATATATATATATATATATATATAATATATATATATATATATAAAGAGGGAGAGAGAGGGGGGGGGACGAGAGAGAGAGAGGGAACTAGAGAGAGAGAGAGAGAGGATGCCAGTGCCAGGCAGCTTGAATGTTTATGTTTGTTTGTACAGTAGTTCACACAAACTCTCCAGGCTAATTTTGGAGTCAAGAGGCAGCAAAAAAAGAATTTATCTTGACTTAAACGAAGGCAATCTGTCAAGCTGTATTGTCTTGATGGATGATCATAGTAACAGGATTTTTATCTTTAAAGAAAGAATATAATATATTTTTTTTGTATGTATGTGGATATATAAATGTACATCGTTGTACATATAGAGAAAGGGAGAATGGCAGAAGACACACATACACACTCCAACAAATAAACGAATAAATAAACACCACAACACACACACTGACAAAAATGCGCCCTCCCACACGCGCAAACACACAAGCAAATAAACAAACACACGCCCCACCACATATTCATAGACGAACACAAGAAACACTCCACCCCATCCACCAATCAACAAGCTAGCAAATACAAACACACACCACCATACACATGCACAGAAAAACACATGGCCCCACCCCAAGACACAAACAAACAAACAAATCCGTGCCCCACTACACACACGCATAAACACGAACATACATACACACAGACACACACACACACCAAACACAGACACACACACACACACACACACACACACACACACACACACACACACACACACACACACACACACATACACAGAACACCCACCCACGCACATGCTCACACACAGAAACACACACAAATACAAACAGAGAAACACACACAAATACTCACATAGAAAAACACACACACAGACACCCACCCACCACCAACCACCAACCACCAACACACACAAATACACGCATACACACAATAACCCCTCCCCCCAACACACACAACCCCCCCCCCCCCACCTTCGCCCCAACACCTTCGCCCCTGTTCCCTTCTCCAACAGACAAACAACCACACGCCTCCACGCCTGCAGCCGTCACATGATCTCCGTTTCCTCTAAAACTGATGGAGTTTGATGAGAACTCCAATTTCCTCCATTGCTGACACAAAGACACACATTTCCGAGCTTCTTTTCTCTTCTTGTGTGTCACCTGGGGTTTTGGTGGCAGTGCTGGGGGGAGGGGAGGGGGTTCTGTTGGTGGGGAGGGGGGTTGGTGGGGGCGGGGGGGATGGGTTGATGGGGAGGTTAGTGGCGATTGTAATTTGGATTGCCTTCTTTTTTGTTTTTTGTTTTTGTTAGGGGGGGGATTTTGGTTGGCGGTGACGTTGGTAGTGATGTTTTTGTTTTTGGTAGTGGTGATGGAGTTCTGTTGGTGGTGGTGTGTTTGTTATTGGTGGTGATTTTGGTTGCGGTGGTGATGTCTTTGTTGGTGTTTGTTAAGATGGTGGTGGTTTTGGAAGTTGGTGTTGGCAGTGTTTTATGGTGATTTTTTCATTTGTTGGTGATGGAGCCGGCATTGTTGTTCTGACTTGTTTGTTTGTGATGGCTTTAGTTTGTTGTTTGTATCGTTAAAACTCACTATTATCTTACCTTGTTCCCGCTTTGTCTTGGTATCTCTGTTGTTAGCAATTATGCATATACATGCGTATGAATGACGATAATATCAGTTGGAAAAAATAAACAGTAAAGTAAAAATAATGACTATGATGAATATGTATATATAATATATATATATATATATATATATAAATATATATATATATATATATATATATATATTGAATACATATATATATATATATGTATATATATATATATATATATATATATATATTCTACTATTATTTCCATTGTTATTATAATTATCTACCTTCAAGATGTTTTTTTCCTTGATATCCACTACCTTCCTTATTGTGATCTTATCATCATTATTTTGAATTTTCTTATCATCCTTATTATCATTAATGTTCTTGATAATCTTCACTTAGGTTAATATTTAGGATAATTATCATTAATGATCATGTTGGCCGTCATTTGCCTTATCAGTATCATCACTATAATCTCTCCACCATTTCCATCATTACCTTCGTTATCATTGTTTTCATATTCGCTATCATTTTATTTTCTCCACT
>NW_028234403.1:28982225-28989725 GCF_977035675.1 Penaeus japonicus | reverse complement strand
CTCTCCTCTCCTTCCCTCTTCTCTCTTCTCTCCTCCTCTCTTCTGTCTCCTCTCTCTTTCCTTCCCTCCTCTCTCTCTCTCTCTCTTCTTTCTCTCTCTCTCTCCTTCTCTCTTATCTCTCTCCTTTTTCTCTCTCTCTCCTCCTCTTCTCTCCTCCATTCTCTCTCTCTCTTCTCCTTCTCTCTCTCCTCTTCTCTCCTCTCTCTTCTCTCTCTCCTCTCTCTCTGTCTCCTCCTCTCTCTTGTCTCTCTCTCTTTCCTCTTCTCTCTCTCCTTCCTCTTCTCTCTCTCCTTCCTCTTCTCTCTCTCCTTCCTCTCTCTCTCCTCTCTCTCTCTCCTCTCTCTCCTCTCTCTCTCTCTCTCTCTCTCTCTCCTCTCTCTCTCCTCTCTCTCTCTCTCTCTCCTCTCTCTCTCTCTCTCTCTCTCTCCTCTCTCTCTCTCTCTCTCCTCTCTTCTCTCTCTCTCTCTCTCTCTCTCTCTCTCCTCTTCTCTCTCTCTCTCCTCTCTTCCTCCTCCTCTTCTCTCTGTCTCCCTCTCTCTCTCTCTGCTCCTCTCTCCTCTCTCTTTCTCTCCTCTCTCTCTCTCCTCTTCTCTCTCTCCTCTCTCTCTCTCTCTCTTCTCCTCTCTCTCTCTCTCTCTCTCCTCTCTCTCTCTCTCTCTCTCTCTCTTCTCCTCCTCTCCTCTCTCTCTCTCTTCTCTCCTCTCTGTCTCCTCTCCTCTCTTCTCTCTCTCCTCTCAACTCTCTCTCCTCTCTCTTCTCTCTCTTCCTCTCTCTCTCTCCTCCTCCTCTCCTCTCTCTCTCCTCTCTCTTCTCTCTCTCTCTCTCTCTCCTCTTTCTTCTCTCTCCTCCTCTCTCTCCTCTCTCTCCTCCCTCCTCTCTCTCTTCTCTCTCTCCTCTTTCTTCTCTCTCTCCTCTCTCTTCTCTCTCTCCTCTCTTCTCTCTCTCTCTCTCTCCCCTCTCTCCTCTCTCTCTCTCTCTCTCCTCTCTCTCTCTCTCTTCCTCCTCTCTCTCTCTTCTCTCCTCTCTTTCTCTGTCTCCTTCTTCTCTCTTTCTCTCTCTCTCCCTTCTCTTTCCCCTTTCTTCTCTCTTCTCTCTCTTGTCTCCTCTCTTCTCTCTCTCTCTCTCTCCTCTCCTCTTCTCTCTCTCTCCGGTTCTCTCTCTTGCTCTCTCTCCTCTCTGTCTCCTCTCTCTCTCTTCTCTCCTCTTCTCTCTCTCTCTCTCTCCTCTCTCTCCCTCTCTCTCTCTCTCCTCCTCTCCTCCTCTTCTCTCTCTTCTCTCTCTTCCTCTCTCTCTCTTCCCTTTCTTCTCTCTCTCTCTTGCTCTCTTCTCCTCTTGCTCTCTCTCTCTTCTCTCTTTTCCTCTCCTCTCTTTTCTCTCTCTCTCCTTTCTTCTCTCTCCCCTCTCTCTCCTCTCTTCTCTCTCTCCCCTCTCTCTCCTCTCTTCTCTCTCCCCTCTCTCCTCTCTTCTCTCTCTCCTCTCTTCTCTCTCTCTTCTCTCTCCTCTCTTCTCTCTCTCCTCTCTCTCCTCTCTTCTCTCTCTCCTCTCTTCTCTCTCCCCTCTCTCCTCTCTCCTCTCTCTTCTCTCTTCTTCTCCTCTCTTTCTCTCTCTCTCTTCTCTCTCTCTCTCTCTCTCTGTCTCCTCTCTCCTCTTGCTCTCCTCTCTCTTCTCTCTCTCTCTTCTCCTCTCCTCTCTTCTCTTCTCTCTCTCTCTCTCTCTTCCTCTCTCTCTCTCTCTCTCTCTTCCTCTCTCTCTCTCCTCTCCTTCTCTTCTCTCTCCTCTCTCTCTCTCTCTTCTCTTGTCTCTCTCTTCCTCTCCTCTCTCCTCTCTCTCCCTCTCTCTCTCTCTTGTCTCTTCTCTCTCTCCCTCCTCTTTTCTCTCTCTCCGCTCATCACTCTCTCTTCTCTCTTCTCTTCTCCTCCTCTTCTCTCTCTCTCTCTCTCTTCTCGTCTCTTCTCTCTCTTCTCTCTCTCTCTCTCCTCTTCTCTGTTCTCTTCTCTCTCTCTCTCTCTCTGTCTCTCTCTCCTCTCTTTATCTCTTCCTCTCTCTCTCTCTTCCTTCTCCTCTTCTTCTTTCTCTCTCTCCTTTCCTCTTCTCTCCTCTTCTCTCTTCTCTCTCTTCCTCTCTCTCTCCTCTCTCTCTTCTCTGCTCCCTCTTCTCTCTCTCTTCTCTCTCTCTCTCTCTCCGCTCTCTCTTCCTCTCTCCTCTCTCTCCTTCTCTCTCCTCTCTTCTCTTCTCTCTCTCTGTCTCTCTCTTCCTCTCTTGTCTCTCTCTCTCTCTCTCTCTGTCCCTCTCTTCTCTCTCTCTTCCTCTCTCCTCTCTCTTCTCTGTCTCGTCCTTCTCCTTCTTCTCTCTTCTCTCTCTCCTCTCCGTTCTTTCTTTCTCTCTTCTCTCTCCTCTCTCTCTCTCTCTTTCTCTTTCTCTTCTCTCTCTCTCTCTCTCTCTCTCCCTCTTCTCTTCTCTTGCTCTCTCTCCTCTCTCTCTCTCTTTCTCCTCCTCTCCTCTCCTCTCTCTCTCTCTCTCTCCGTCCCTCTCTTCTCTCCTCTCTCCTCTCTCTTCTCTCTTCTCTCTCTCTCCCTCTTTCTCTCTTTCTCCTCCTCTCCTCTCTCTCTTCCTTTCTCCTCTCTCTCTCTCTCCTGTCTCCCTCTTCTCTCTTCTCCTCTCTCTCTTCTCTCTCTCTCTCTCCTCTCCTCTTCTCCTCTCTTGTCTCTTCTCTCTCTCTCTCTCTCTTTTTCTCTTCTCTCTCTCTCTCTTCTCTTCTCTCTCTCCTCTCTCTTCTCTCTCTTTGTCTCTCCTCTCTTCTCTTCTCTCTCTCTCTCTCTCTCTTCTCTCTCTCTCTCCTCTCTCTCTTCTCTTCTCTCTCTCTCCCCTCTCTTTCTCACTCTCTGTCTCTTCTCTCTGTCACTCTCTCTCTCTCTCTCTCTCTCTCTCTCTTCTCTCTCTCCTCCTCTCTCCTTCCTCTCTCTCTCTCTCTCTTCCTCTCCTCTCTTGCTCTTCCTCTTCTCTCTCTCTTCTCTTCTCCTCTCTCTCTCTCTCTCTCACTCTTGTCTCCCTCTAACTCTCTCTCCTCTCTCTTTCCCTCTCTCTCTCTCTCCTCTCTCTCTTCTGTCTCCTTCCTCTTCTCGTCTCTTGCTCTCTCTCTCTCCGGCTCTCTTCTCTTCTCCTCTTCTCTCTCCTCTCTCTCTTCTCTCTCTCTCTCTCTCTCTCTCTCTCCTCTGTCTCCTCTCCTCTTCTTCTCTCTCTCTCTTCCTCTCTTCTCCTCTCTCTCTCTCTCTCTCCTTCTCGTCTCTCCTCCTTCTCTCTCTCTCTGTCTCTCCTCTCTCCTTCTCTCTTCTCCTCTTGTTCTCTCTCTCTCTCTTCCCCTCTCTCTCCTCTCTTCTTCCTCTTTCTCTCTCCTCTCCTCTTCTCTCTTTTTCTCTCCTCTCCTCTCCTCTTCTCTCTCTTCTTCTCTCCTCTTCTCTCCTCTCCTCTTCTTCTCTTCTCTCCTCTCTTCTTCTCTCCTCTCTTCTTCTCTCTTCTTCTCTCCTCTCTTCTTCTCTCTTCTTCTCTCTTCTCTCTTCTTCTCTCCTCTCCTCTTCTCTCTCTTCTTCTCTCCTCTTCCTCTCTCTGCTTTTCTCTCTCTCTCTCTCTCTCTCTCCTCGCCCTCTCTCCTCTCCCTCCCTCCCTCCCCCCCTTTCTCTTTCTCTCACCGCATACTCAAGCGCGGTAAAACACCTCCATGGAAATCATCGCTGGCTGACCTTTGAAGAGCGTAGCAGCTCCTTCTAGCGGACGTGACGACACCATTTTGATATAATAACCGCTCCAGAGTGTGTGCGCTGAAATCGAATTTACTTTCCATTCTTTTTTTCCACCTCTCTCCCTCTCTTTCCCTCTCTCTCTCTCTCTCTTTCTCTCTCTCTCTCTCTCACTCTCTCTCGTTTTCTTTTGTCGCTTCTTTGGAGAGGAGGGGCTAGGAGGGGGAGGGGAGGGGAGGGGAGGGGAGGGGAGGGGAGGAGCGACCTTCAAGAACTTTAACGTCATAAACAATGAAGTTTCAGGATGTCGTTTGTGGAATTTGCTTGTTTGTTTGTGCTGTTTGTGTCTTTGTGTTTGCAGGTGTTTAGTATGAATGATAGAGGAGATAGAGATACAGGGTGGGAAGACTGAGAGCGATGAAGGGAGGGACAGAAAGAGAGAGAGAGGGAGGGGGGAGGGAAGAGAGAGACAGAGAGAGGGGGGGGAGAAAGAGAGACACAGATAAAGAGGAGGGAAGAAAATGACAGACAAACAGAGAGGGGGGAATAAAGAGAGAGGGGGGAGAAAGAGAGTGACAGAGAGAGAGAGAGAAGAAAAGAGAGAGGAGGGGGAAGTAGAGGAAACCACACACACAAACAACAAATCAAAGAAGAAACTGTGAGAACAAAATGAAAAAGAAAGTAAGAGAGAAAGAGAGAGTGAGAAAGAGAATAAAAAAGAAAGAAAAAAGACAAGCCAGAGAAACAAAAACAAAAAAAGCGCTAGAAAAAGAAACAGAGACAGAAAAGAAAAGTAAATGAGAAAGGAAAAGTGATGCTTGAGAGACAGAGAGAAGAAAAATAAAGAAAAATAGTAGTTGAGAGAGAAAAATGGAGCGGAGGAGAAAACGAAAAGCAAAGAGAAAGGGGAAAAGAAAAAGTTGAGGGGAAAAAGGGAAAAGGACGAGAAGAAAATATAGAGAAAGCGAAAAAAGAAATAGAGGGAGACAAGGCAAAAGAAGAGAAAGAAAGAAAAAGAAAATTGAGAGAGGGAGAGAGTCAGAGAGAGAGAGAGAGAGAGAGTTGCAGGCACGTGACCCCTCTTAACACAAATTACAAGAAATGAGCAAGTGGGGACAGCGAGCATAACAGGAATTCGAGAAGGAATGACTTTGAAATTTATTTTTTCCTTTCGCTCCTGTCGCGTGATTATTTAATAAAAGTATTTATTCTGTTATTCATGTTGATGCATTAGCATTGGTATTTTTGTTATTGTAACTGGTATTGGCATGATCATTATAGTTGTTCATATGATTATTATTGTTGTTATTATTGTTATTATCATTACGGTTATCAGTACTATTACTTTTATCATCACTATTACTACTACTACCACTACTATTACTACTATTGCTACTGCTGTTGTTATTGTCATCATCGTTATTGCCATTACTCTCATCTATAGCATAACCATAATTACCATTTTTATATTACCATCAATATTAATAACAAAAGTATGAATATTGATCACAACAAAAAAAAACAGTTGCTATGATGATAAGAATAACAATATTAACAACGATATCAATTTTAGTTACAAGCACAACTGAAACATCTAGAATTATTCCAGTAAAATATATATAATTTTATCGAAGCCACAAAAGGAAACCGCTTTGATGTTTAAAAAAAGTATCAAGTACAAAGTCTTCATGGCTTAAATCTTTAAAATTTTGAGCGAAGATTTTTTTTCTCTCTATCATAGTCTTATATTTTTGTCTTCATTTATTGGAATGTAAGAAAAAAAAAGACATGTATATATCAAAAACGGAAAGAACAGAGAATGAATTGAAGGTTTCGAACGCTTGATTCGTTCGTTCAGATATCTCCCTCTTTTTACCTAAATATTTCATTGGAAAGTTTGTTTTATTTTCCATTCAGAGGAATTCTGCGAATATTTCGGATTTTGACCTTATGGGCCTGGCTTTGATATGCCTCTTTTTTGTTTGATTGTTTGTTTGTTTTTATATTTTGATGTTGTTGCCTTGCGCGCTCGATCAGATCCAATACTTGGCGGGATTCGAACCTTTTTTCACTCTCTCTCTTTTGCCTTTCGAATTTATGTTTGATCAATTGGTTGCCATTGTAAATAAAGAATTACATATTATATGAATAAAAATAATAGTGTCTTTAAAAAGAACAAATTCAAGACGCATTTCTTGGAAAGAACATCCAAAGAAGGAAAGATATGGAGAGCATCCTCAAGAAAAAAAAAGAAAAAAGAAGAAACAAAACGGCATAACGCCATCATTAACATAACCACATTTTCTCTCCCGGGCATCGCGTGGGAGTGGACCGGTGACGTCATTCCTTCCTCTCGTGTTTCGTCGACTTCCTTGCGTCTTGTGAGCGACAGTCATCTCATTTCCCGAAAATTAACTTTCGAGAAGTTTCCATGCATTCTGGATTCAAATCGGATTTTGGTGAATCAACAAGAAATGAGGATGTGGATAGAGAAAGAAGTGGTAGGAGGGAGGGGGGGGAGAGAAGGGAAGGACGTGAGAGAGAGAGAGAGAGAGAGAGTGTGTGTGTGTGTGTGTGTGTATGTGTATATGTATGTGTGAGAGAGAGAGAGTGAGAATGTAAGAGAGAGAGAGAAAGAAAGAGAGAAAGTGTGTGTGTGCGTGCGCGTGCGCGTGTGTGTGTGGGAGAGAGACAGAGATGGAGACAGAGAGAAAAAGAAAGAAAGAGAGGGGGAGAATTAAACCGGCAGGAAAAAGAGAAAGAGCAAGAGCGAGCGAGAGAAATGGAAAATATCCAACCTAGCAGATAAAGAGAAAACCCACGAGACGAACCCGAAGAACTATATTCCCTTCGTGTCGCCTATGTGTCTTTGTTATGCATTTCCTCTCTTGGCGCCCATTGTGTCTTTCCAAACTATACGCCTCCTGCGAATTTGTTTTGTTGGGAGTTTTTTTTCTTGTTGTGTGTTTCTGTGTCACGAATACATTTCTTTGGATCATCACCTTAACTGTTGCTATAATGTTAATGTGAGTATAGTTGGTCTTATTATCATCCCCATTATCGTTATTGTTATTCCTTATGTAACCATAATTATCAGTATTATCATTATCGTTATTATCGCAGTTGTCATTAGCATCATCATTATCACTGCTATTATTATTATTATTATTATTATTATTATGTTATCATTACATCATATTATCATTATATCATTATTATCATTATCATCGTCATCGTTATCATTAGTGTTAGTATTATCATTATCATAATTATCTTTAGTACTATTATTACTCTTGTTATCATCATCATTATCATTATGATATTATTTAATCATTATCATTATCCTCATGTCATCATTATTATCATTACTGTTATTATATATAATTACTAGTAGTAGTAGTAGTAGTACCAATATAACTACTACTACTACTACTGTTAGTATTATAATTGCCAATATCGTTATTATTACTACTTTTGTTATCATTTTTATTATTTTTATTATCAATCATATAATTGTTGTTGTTGTTAATATCATGAGTATCTTTATTATCACCCATATTATTATCATTGACATCATTGTCATTACAGTTATTATCATCAGTATCATTATCATCATATATAATATATATTCTTATCATTATCACCATTTTTTATCATCATGATCATTATTTTATCATTATTATAATTTTCATTATAATAATCATTAGTCTTATTATTATCATTGTCATCATTATCAGCATCATCACCATCACATGGCAATGATGGT
>NW_028234403.1:28974725-28977225 GCF_977035675.1 Penaeus japonicus | reverse complement strand
GACGTTGCATCAATCTAATGTTGATATAAACCTGGCATTACTGTAGAGCAATGTTTACAACTGATTTAAGACAAGTACAATCCTTACTGGATGTTATTGTTATATCGATATGCCATTGATATACGCAAATGTAATATGAATATAACACGAGACCAGCAGAACAAATATATCAACACTGTAACAAAATCACAAATAATACACATACACACATGCACACAGACAAACACACACAAACACACACACACGATATGGATATGGATATGAATATATATATGTATATGTATATGTATATGTATATATATATATACATTTAGATATATATACAAATATATATATATATACATACATACATACATATATATATATATATATATATATATATATATAGAGAGAGAGAGAGAGAGAGAGAGAGAGAGAGAGAGAGAGAGAGAGAGAGAGAGAGAGAGAGTGAAAGCGAGAGAGAGAGAACGAGAGTGAGAGAGAGAAGAAGAAAGAGAGAGAGAAAGAAATAGATACATGTGTACCTATATATATATATATATATATATATATATATATATATATATATATATGTGTGTGTGTGTGTGTGTGTGTGTGTGTGTGTGTGTGTGTGTGTGTGTGTGTACATATATATACATACATATATATATATATATATACATATATATATATATATATATATATATATATATATATATATATACAAACACGCACACACACACACACACACACACACACATATATATAGATAGATAGATAGATAGATAATATCAATATATGACATATTCTCAACAGCCTATTGTCACGGAGTCGACTGATCAATGCAGTATTCATAGAAATAAACAGAAAAAATAGGAGGAAGCGAATAATCTTGACCCTAATTACAATCGAATAAATAAACACAAATCTCATTACTCTTCAATATACTTATTCTTGCCTATATTCATAACATAAATTAATATAAACTGATGTAAGATCACTTCTGACACTGGATATGATAACAAGAAAATAACAATAACAATAATGATGATAATGAAAATGATGGTAATAGGAAAAACGATAAAAGCAATAATAATAACAGCAGCAATAATATAAAATAATCATAATAACAATAATGGTAATAAAAATAGTAATAATGTAGTTAATAAGTATGACATAATGGTTATGGTAATAATAATGATAAGGGCAATAAAAGTAATAATAATAATGATGATAATGATAAACATAATAATAATTAAGATAATAACAATAACAACAACAATAATAATAATGATGATGATGATAATCGTAATAAACACAATCATAATAAAGATAATAATAATGATAAAGGTGATAATACTAATAATGTTTAAAATATATATAACTATAACAACAATGATAATGATAAAAACAACAATAACGATGATAATAAGGATGATGATAATAATGGTAACAATAATAATAATGATAATGATAATAATAATAACAATATTAATGATAATAACAACAGCAATACTAATTATCATCATCATTATTGTTATCATCCTCATTATTATCATTAACATTATTATTATTATTACATTGATGTTATTATCATTATAATGACATGATAATAACACCAATAATGCTGATGATAAATGATATCATTATTGATGATAACAATGTTAACAACAATCGTAGTAATGACGACAATAGTAATAATAATGAGTATGATAATAACACTAATAATAATATCAATGATAACAATAATAATAGCATTGGTAATAATTATAATAATAATGATAATAATAATAAAAGCAATGATAATAATATTAATGATGACAACAACAACAATAATGATAATCATTATTATCAATGGTGATAATTTCCATTATCATCCCACCAGCATCATAATCATAAGTAATGATGATGATAATAATAAGATTAAATATAGTAATTATGGTAATGATGATAATCATAATAATAATAATATGGATAATTATGATAATAATGATAATAATATTGATAACAATAACAAAAACAACAACGCCATTAACAGCAATGATGATGATGATAATACTAATAACAAATATTATGGTAATGATAGTATTAATGATAATAACAACGATGTCAAGAACAATGATAATGAGGACCATAATAATAACAGTAACATTAATGATAATGATAATGATAATAACACCAACAACAAAGGCAAAAGAACAACGAAGCAACAGCAGTGAAAATAATACAAGAATTCTTTAGAATATCACTATCTTGCACCTGTCGTGGAACACCTGTATCGAAGGCAGACAGAATATGATCATGGAAATACTTATGGATAAAAATTAGCATTGTGGAAAACTGTAAAGGCAACAATAATTGCTAGATTTTGGTCGTGGTTATAATTCAACATCTGAGGATTATTATGGAGGAATTGAAAATATTTTGAATTATGCTGACGAGAACAATAAAAATTATATAAAGAGAAAAGAAATATAGTTATTTTTTAATCATCACTTGAATAAGTTACATGACACAAAAG
>NW_028234403.1:28949725-28959725 GCF_977035675.1 Penaeus japonicus | reverse complement strand
TTTAAAACTTTTATCCAATCCTTCAGATGCGCCCTGTGCCACCCCCCCTAGACCTGAGCAAGCGCACCCTGGAGCCGGAGGCTATGATCCCAGAGTTCGCAGCCATCACCACTACTAGCCCCAAGTCGCCCATCACACAGAAGAGTCTCCCTCTCAGGAAAAGGTAAGGGGGCCATCTGTCTCTTGTTCTCTCTCACTCGCTTGCTTGCTCCCTTGCATTCAGTCACTATCTTTCTCATTGTTTCCATTTTTCTCATGTCCTGGTCTCTTGCTTCCTCCACTACTATCCCCTTTCTGATCTATCTTCAATTGTTCTCTCCTTTCATTTTCTATTCTGTTCTATCCCTTTTCCAGTGTATTCTGGACTTTTTCTCTTTTGGTGTCTTTATTATATATCAGCCTCTTGCCTTATTTATCTTTTTTCTTCAGTCATTTGTTTCCACATGTGATTTTTCCCATTTCCTTTTTAATCTGTTTCTATCTTTCCTTTCCTCCTCTTTTCTCTTTTTCCAATATGTTTTCATTGCTCTCTTCCTCCTATCCTTTCTTCCTTTCTTATTCCATATCTAACTTTCATTTTTCATTCTGTTATGATTACCTCTTTTTTCCTTATTTTTAGTCATAATATATATATATATATACATTTTATTTCTTGATATAATAATTGCTACTGTAACTCCCTTTTGTACCTTCCGTATCTGCCCTGCTCTTCTTGCTGCTAATGTTATATTAACTCATTATCTGCCCATGCAATGGTAAGATGACTTAAAGCAGAACCATCCCCTTCCACAGGGCACACAGCTGGTCATTCCAGCTGGAGGCCCAAGGGCTGCAGCTGCCAGCCGGAGCAACTCAAGGGGTGATCAAGTCCACGGCAGAAATACGTGAGCACTCAACAGAAATCCCTTCCTCCTCCTCCTCATCCTCGTCCTCATCCCTAAGGATTCCAGGGCTCCCCACCCCCCACACACCGCACACACCACATCCCCACTCAGCCATCCCGGTCATCACCAGCAGGTTTCCCTTCAGTGAGGGGGGCTCCAATGGTTCATCCTTGGGAGCAGGGGGCATGTCAGGAGGCAACCAGGGTCCCCTCAACCTGTCCACGGCCCCCCTTGGTGGGCTGCCCTCCTCCCTCCTGTCCCCAGCCCCCTCGCACCCCTCTACCTCCTCCCTCAACTCCTCAAGGGAGGAGCTGGAGAGTGAGGGCATGATGGCTGATTGCCATGTGTCCTACTCCCATGCCCCTTCACCCCACATGCCCTCCCCACACCATGTCTCGCCACACCTCCCCTCACCACACCTGCATGGGGGGCCCTCAGGGCACCAACTCCATGGGGGGCTAGGGCCAGGTGACAGACTAGGCCATGGCTCCTCCCCCTGCCCCTCATCTGTGTCTCCCCAGCCCACGTCGGGGCACCAATGGCCTACAAATGTCTGGTCTGTATTTATGTCAGGCGTGCGTGTGCACTTTGTCCTGGGTGGTGGAGGCCAGGTCACAAGCGCAAGGCTTAGTGAAGAATTGGGCCAGCTGGAGCGCACACATCAGCAGCGCTATGCCCCCCATGGCCTGCACCTGATGCGCATCTTACACGAGGCACCCTCTTCGCACATCCCAGGTCCCCCCAGTTACTGCCAGCTGTATTTCCGACCAGTCAGGGTCCAGCAGGAGGACATTATGGTCATTACACCACCCGACCACCCCTTCTATGTCCATGGAAAAGGTGAGTTGGGTGAGAGCATCATCAACTGTTGACATTGTATATTTAAGTTATAGTATAAATGAATGGTCAGATATAGTAACAGATTAGTCTTTTGTCATTAAAGCAAATGACTAACCAAGTTAATTTCAACCAGGTTGGTGCAGTGTATTCCCTGATCGAACAACTGAGAGATACAGCCTCCCCTGCCAACAGCTACAGGAGGGAGATGTATGTCTACCACCCTACCATCCAGAGACAACCCAAACCCCCATTCCCGTTGTCACACCGGATCTGGCTGATGCCATGAAAAGGTAAGAGATAATGCACTGCACAGAATGACATATATATGTATGTGCGTGTGTGTGAGTGTGTGCATGCATTTGTGTGTGTGTGTGCGTGCGTGTGTGCGTGCAAGCAATATATATGTATATATATGTATATATATAAATATGAATACACATACATACATGCATCCTGAGCAGCAGTAAGTTATAGAATCATAATTTTTTATGATTCTAAAGTAGCACATAGCTTTAGTCCAGCTATAACACTTGGAAATTTGAATGACCCAACCTCTAAGTCTTGCACAGAGAAAGGACCAAGTAGCTTTCACAACACCAGGGCCCTAAATGACTGGCACACTTGCAGGTTTGATTTTAACGACGACCTGGTGGAGGGAGGCCCGGGAGCTTACTCAGCACCCCCCAGCGCCACCTTCCCCCCACACACACACAGAACAGTCTTCCTCTCGCCACCAGCCTCGCCCTCCAAGAAAAATCGCGATGGCCGCAGCGGAGGGGGAGGGGGAGGGGGAGCGATGGGAGGGGCAGAAGGCGGAGGTGGCAGTCGCGCAAGAAGGCCCATGAATGGATTCATGCTATTTGCTAAGCACCATCGTCTCAAGCTCATCCAGCAGTACCCTGGAAAAGACAACAGGTGAGAAGAGGTTTTCTGTGGATTTTCTTTATCTTTTCCTCTCTTTACTGTATTACCAAAGATCTATGTGATTTCTCTCCTATTTTCTGTTCCTTATCCACACACAGCAATTTTAATGTTTGTTATCAGCATGTTTACTGTGTTGATCTTGATTTTTAGGGAAATTATGATATTCCTATTCCTATTCAAAATATAAATTATTTATACTATATTTATTATTTCAGGTTATTCTGTTTATTCCACTTAATGATATGGAGAGCTTGTTCATAATATCTAAATTGTTCACAAATAACACATGCTATTGAGGAGAACCTGAATATTAAGCTTTTAAACTTTAAAGACTGTAGAGCTTTCAATATGCCTGTACCACTATCCACATTTAGGGTATGATTTTTTCAAGTTTCACTAAGGCAAATTTTAGTCTGGCTTTTAACCCATTCACGCCGGTTGACGTGATAGCACGTATTGTGGTTTTCGCGTCAGACGCCCTGGACGCGCTATGAGGGGAAGCCGCTCGAGAACCCCGGTATTGCGACCGCGCAAAGCCGGAACTGCCCCGGCGTGAATGGGTTAAAGAGCTTAAATTTACACACCAGAAAATGTCTATATCATTACCGCATATCAAATATAGACTGTGCAGTAGAGTATCATATATCTTTCTTACTCACAGTTTCAAAAATGAATGCACTAACCCCTCCAATAGAAAGGGAAATGGGAAAAAGCTTCCATGCCTTTAAAATACCAGTATATAAAACATGCAAATATTGCATAACTAAAGCAAAGAAAGGAACATGTTCCTTCACGGAAAACAATGAAATTCAGCAAAGGTATGAATAGTAAAAAGTCAATAATGTACTATAAGGCATTGTAAAACAGAGGGTGAGGTAGAGGAGGACCTAACAGGGGCATAGGGATATGTAGCTGATATAGTGGGTGTGGCTTGAGGAAACTTGCCAAAAACTACTAGTAATATTAGCAGACACACAGTTGGTCCCATTCTTAACAAAAAGAAGGTTGGGATAAAGCCTGACAGTTTTTGACAGGCCTTCCAAGATTGTGGCAGATAGGACTGACACACGCGGCAGATAGGACTTTAGGGGTTACACTGTTTATGAGTCATCGGAAGTTATATATACCTGACCATACATACAATTAATCAGTCACTGACCATTGACAAGGTTATGTCAGATGGTAATGAGACTTTCTTTGCTTCCAGGGCTATCTCTGTCCTTCTTGGCACTATGTGGAAAGCCTTGCCTGAGGAAGACCGTGAGACATTCAATGCAGAAGCCAGAGCACAAGCAGAAGAGCGGAAAAGAATTGATCCTGACTGTTGGAAGAGAAAGCGCTCGCACTCCACCAGTTAAGAGGGTGATGGCAGCAACAGAGCTGTTTTTGTAGGCTTCTTCTAATTTTATTCTTTTTTTATCAGTACTATAATATGTATATGTTCTATTGTTTTCCCCATGTGATTTCAGGACTTCCTTGTTGACCACACTTGATAGGGAACGAGAAATACAGTAATGAAAAAAGAGGAAGTCCTGATGGGGATGTAAAGTCTGAAAAGTGTTGAGAAGTGTAGTTTCTCACAGTTTTATGAGATGCATTTCTTTTTTTTTTTCTTATTTCTCAATTCTTCCTCCTGCTTCTATCTTTTTTATTCTCTCATCAGTTCGTTGCAGGATTTTGTTCTTTCTCTCTCTCATAATGTCCCTCTCTTTCTCTGTCTTTTTTCCTTTTTTCTTTTCCCATCAATGATGACATATGTAAGATACTAAAATAGCTGCATGTGCCTGTACAATAGCAGGGAAAGCGCTGAGCAGCTAGTACAGTATAGGGTTTAAGGAAAAGAAAAAAAAGGATATATCTCGTGTGATATAAACACACTATTGTGCCCTGATCTCTCAATTTTTTTTCTGTTTTCCCACATTGTTCTTTGTTTTACATTATTTATATGTTATCATTTTTAATATCATTAAAGTTATCATAGATATTATAATTATTTTTCTTTTTTCTTATTTTTATTTTAGTATTTTTTACCAACCTTGTGTATAGACTGAAGGAGCAAGTAGAGAAGGAAGAGTGTGTCCAAATGCCAGTTTTGGACTTTGGCTGAAAGGCTATCAACCTGTTATGTAAAATTGTCTGCCCCGTTTCAAGCTAAGGTCGCTAATGACTGTCAAATGCGACTCAGGTTATATCTGACCCAACAATTTGGTCAGATCACACAATGGTTTGGTTATCAGTGGAATGAATATCTGTTATTTAGTATTATTATTGATGTTAATGAATTATTGAATTATTAGTGAATTGGTCTTTGTGATATTATTATTATTTTAGATTTAAAAAGGAATTAATATCAGCATTACTATAAACATTAATTAAGAGAATAATTATGCCTCTCATTAATTTTTTTTTTTTTCATAGTTTATATGTGCAATAGTATATTCACCCCCCCCCCCTCCCCCTGTATGTTCTACTTCATTTTTATAAGAAAAAAATATAGTTATGTCCCTTTCTATGTATCTAATTTTTTTTTTCTGTCGTATTTATGAGTGATGCTGCAACGAAAGTATCAAGGATCAAGTATTATCAGCATATTTATATTTAGTCGATAAGGTTGAAGGTCTCTTTTTAAGTAATTTTTTTTTGTTGTTTTTTTGTTTTTTTGTTTTCTGTCTTGCAGTTGGTAAGTGATCTCTGTATTTACTTTGTCCAGGGGTTAGAAAGCAGTCTAGACTTTGCTCTTAATTTATTTTGGTTCAATTTTAAATCTTTAGTACTTTTTTGGTTTACTACTTTTACTTCCTTTTTTTCTGTTTCTATTACTTTTCTTCTTAGTCTTGGTTTGATATTTAAATCATTTTATTGAAGAATGATGTTAGTTCAAGAAATATCTCTACTTGAAAAGGACTTTGCTCAGCTGTTCAATTTACGTTTTTGTTCCTTCGTAGCCCTTGTTTCTTTTTCTTTTCCTTCTTCTTTCTTCTGAATATAAAGAGGCAATTTTAAGAAGTGTTTCTCATTGCAGTATTAGTTTTTATGCTATTTAAAAGAATGAGGTGTTCAGGTAGGCACATGTCCCCCCCCTCCCCCATACCTAATCCCCCTCCCTCTTTTCCCTTCCCCTCCTGCCCCTTTTCCTCCTTCTGAAATTTTGTCAGGAATGGCAAAGCCTTATGGCAAGCTGGTAACCATTTAGGGGCCATGCAGGTTAGATACTCTTCCTCAATTATCCCAATATATCTGCTCAACCTGAACTGCAGCTGCATGTCATGTGCATCGGCATGTATGTCTTAGGAGCTGCATAGTTCTCTCTCTCTTTCTCTGTCTTTCTCTGTCTTTCTCTGTCTTTCTCTCTCTTTCTCTCTCTTTCTCTCTCTTTCTCTCTCTTTCTCTCTCTTTCTCTCTCTCTCTCTCTCTCTCTCTCTCTCTCTCTCTCTCTCTCTCTCTCTCTCTCTCTCTCTCTCTCTCTCTCTCTCTCTCTCTCTCTCTCTCTCTCTCTCTCTCTCTCTCTCTCTCTCTCTCTCTCTCTCTCTCTCTCTCTCTCAGAAGTAATCAATCACTAGAGGAAAAGCCTTACTCAGATGTGATAGGATAGGCTACAGGATAATATGTAGATGTAGTATTGGGCCAGTTGCCGAGACAATCATTTCCTCATTTCTCTCTGTCTTTTTTTTTTTTAGGTTCCTTTAATCTTACCTTATCTCTGACTTTTGAGGAGGGGTATTTGTTTGATCTTGTTTTAAAGGGTATTTCATTAAAGAATATTTTCCCTTTGTAGAAGGTATTGGATCATCCATTGAGAACTGCGTCATGGGGTGAGTTTTTACATAGTAGGATAGCTGAGAATAGGTCCTCCCCTCACCCCTCCCACTAACAAGCGTCTGCACAATCTCTTTGTTTTAAGAGAAAAACAAAACAAAAACAGAAGTGATATATCTTAATCTCATCTTCTCAGATTTCTATCAGTCTATGTACACGGATATATATTATTATAGAGATTGATATTCATTCTTAAAAGAATCTAGAAATGCACTGGTTAAGGCAAAAATTTTCAGGAAGAATATTTTTTGTAGGTATGGTTTGTGTTCACACTCCAAATTACAAGTGTAATTTGGCAGCTTGTTGAACAGCATTTTCGCTCTCATCTGAAGCTTTGCTGAACTCCACAGTGATCAAAAACGGCTCAGTATTTTAGTCTCATTTAAGGTCGCAACTCATGTAAGGATGCTGATTTTCATTCTTGAAAACTGCATCTGAAAACTTCTTTTGTGTATGACATTTAGAATTTCACTTTTCTTTTCTTTTCTTTTCTCTTACTATCTCATCAGTTCATAAGTACACAAAACAATCATTTCTGTCTATTCTATTCCAAGTCACACAAAAAGTGAGTTGTAGTTTTGGAATCTGCAGATCAAAATCTATGGTAGGAGACTCAAAAACATCACAATCAAAAGCCTTAAGTTCCGACATCCTGTGGGAATATCAGTACAATTTGTCCTCGCCTGAGTATGCCTTTAGGGGTCAATAAGTGTATATATGTATGTATGTACATATACATATACATATACATATACATACATACATGTACATGTACATGTATATATATATAGATATATATGTATATGTATATGTTTTTGTATATATATATATATATATATATATATATATATATATATATATATATATATATATATATATATATATATATAATATATATATATATAATATATATATAAGACATACATACATACATAACATATATATATACATATATATATACATATATATATATATATATATATATATATAATATATATATATAATATATACATATATATATACATATATATATATACATATATATATATATAATATATATATATATATATATATATATATATATATATATATATATATACATATATATACATATATATACATATATATTCATATACATACATACACACATACACATACACATACATATTTTAACATACACATGCCTGAACCTGTCCACACACACACAAACACACACATACATACATAGGTAGCCAGTGCAAATCTCTTGACTTCAACTTAACTGACATTTCTGTTATGCCAAATGAGCCTCTTAGGTATGATCTGAAGCGGATGAGATTAAAGATAAACATTCAAATAAAGGAAAAGAAGAAAAAAAGAAACTTTGAGTGATACACACAAGGGGAACACTTGCCCTGCCACTTAGTGCTCGCGTGTCGTAAGTCTTTCAAAAGCACAAATATAACATAGAGAACAAGCTATTTTTGTTCGTAAAAAAAAAAGTTTTAAAAAAATGCCTATAAAGATATCGAGAACTATTTTTCTACTCTTGCCTCGAACTCCTTCCCTGTTATTGTGCGACTATGTTGACTGTAAATTATTACTGTTACAAACAAGGTCTCTTCCTCCAATTTAAGAGAAAAAAATAGATAGATAAAAGAACTGTTACATACTGTAGCAGATATATAGAGAAATTGTATTATGTTTTTTATTGGAAAGAAATTTTAAATGATAGGTTAAGAAGTATTAAAAATTTGCTCATGAAGAAAAGTAAAAAAATGTAGTAGTCGGATAGGTAAGGTTTAAGCTTGAACTATTAAGAGCTGTAGCACCTTTTTTTATCTAGCCTTCCCTGGGGTGGTCCCAGGGGGCGGCTGCTGCGTCTTTCATCTGTCCTCAAAAATAAAAAACCCTGTCAGGAACACCAGGAGAGTATATGCCAAGCTTCTGCCATAGACGTAACCCTGTCCACCCATCTTCTGTGTTAAGCACCCACCTATGGGCATACTGGCTAAAACACACATGCCTTCACCTCTCCCTTTCATAGAGAGGGATTTCAGCCAGGCATTGTGGAGGCGCAGGAAGAGGTGGTCGGGTTTTGCTCGAAAGCAGAAACTGGCGCAGACATTCTCACCAGCAAGCACACACAAGGTTGTTGAGACGTGGGTGTCTGTGCATGTGTGAGCACTCCTTCCCGTTTTAGGAGAACCAAGAAAGTATCGGGAATCCCCAGTGAAATTAGAGATGTCTCTTTATCTCTCTCTCCTATGCCTAGACACAGTAGGTGTAGGAGAAGCAATCTTGCAACATTCAGTGGCACAGCATTCTGCGTCTCAAATAATTCTTTCAGGAGGCCTGGGTCTGCTCTGCAGTGAGGATGTCACACTAGTGTAGTTCACGTGATCTCAATATAGAGGAACATAATCCATGTTGCTGATTGCAGTAACATGGGTTATCTGTTTATATTTTACCGTGGCATACTGTGGCCGAGGCAAACGCTTGTATCTGTTTTATTCTTATTTTTTGTTTTATATGTTATCTTATTTTTGTGAGGGTCATATCTGAAAAGTGAAAACCGTCCCTCCCAATTTGCCAATATTTGGTGATGAAGTAAGATCAGCCATGATTGTGTCTATTTTAATTGTATGTTTTGTGCCTCGACTGCATTTGCCATAGCTATGTGGTATGCTTTAAATGTTTGATATAATCAATTAGAAATTATTTTGTAAACATTACAACACATTTTGGATAATGTGGTTAATATTTGTATAAGTTTTCTTTTTGGACAATCACACAATGTAAAGGTAATTTATTTTATTCTTATCATTGTGATTTGAGTGTGATTGTAAGTGGCCTGGAGGAGAGTCTCTGCTGCACCTGAGGCGAGTCTGATGTCCATGATATATATATATATTAAAGGGTCTCGCCTGTGCTGGCAGTCAAGCCTCCTCCTGCCGGCAAATTCTTGTGACAGCCCCTAAGGTGGGAGTCCAGGGCTGGGAGGAGAGGGCAGTGTAGGGGGAGGGAAAGGAGGAGAAGGAAGAGAGCACAAACCTCCCTCCCACCCTACTCTCTGGCTCACGCTCCTCTATCAGCATGCGTTGGCCTCCCTCCAAGCCTCCCTCCACTCCCTCTACAGTGGTCTACCATACCCCTCCCGGCCGCGTCCGAACTCTCGTCCCCAGCACCTGTCCGTTGTAGACAGCCTTACATACAAACCTACATACATATATAGTACAGCGCTTCATGGTGCTGTATGAAGCAACTGCTCAACTTGGCCACAACTGGAGTGCAGCAACACCACAGTTTTTCCACCGTGGCTACAGTGTTGTGATGTTCACGGGTAGTGACTGTGGGGGGAGGGAGGGGAGGGTGTTGTCCAGTCTCTGAGTTGCTGTTGTCAAGGGAAAAGATAAAGAAGGAAAAAATAAAATAAAAAAGAAGAAGGGTCTGTCTGATCTCACTACTCTAGGCTAAGATTGAAGACCGGAGTGATAGCCAATTATAAACTAATGTCTTCAGTGTAATTATTATTATTATTGTTATTATTAGTAGTA
>NW_028234403.1:28929725-28939725 GCF_977035675.1 Penaeus japonicus | reverse complement strand
TTATACTATCAACTAGACCAATACATCTGGTATAAAATCGTGACACACATCAGGTTTTAAGAAATCAATGCCTTTTGCCGTCCATTGCCATTCGTACCATCAGTGCTCAGTCCATTTTTAGCCGTGTTTGATATTAATATAAGAAATACCTCTTCTAGTATTCCTCTGGCTAGCCATTCTTGATCTAAAGTATAGAAGAAAGTAAGGTGGGTAGAGGGGTATTTTGCCAACAAATCACTAGGGTTGTTGGCTGGGGTCACAGCTGTTTGCAGAAATTGTGGTATTTCAGTTTTGTAATCAAGAATTTTTTCAATCTTTTTTTGTATTATATAAAATTGTATGAAAGAATAATGGAGTTTTATAGAAGAATAATGGAATCTCTCCACAGATGCAAAAGTTTTGTGGAAGCCTCAGGAGGGGAGGTTTGTGTAATTCCTGGTAGCACAGTAACCCCAGGCAGTCCCCAGACCACTATTCGTCTGCCGCAGTACCAGCCCAACATCTTCAGACAGGTCATTTGCTACATTTACACTGGCAAGGTACATTACATATTTTATTCTTTGGGGAAGGAATAAGGCTATTTTTTGTTGATTGATTATTGCATTTTATATATACTTTTCTCTCTCAGTCTCTTACTTATATTTATGCATGTTGTCTCTTTATGTACATACTTACAAATAACCTCTGATATGTGATAGTATGCATTCCATGAAAAATGATCACATGGTCTCTAACTAACATCATGACCTGAGAAAAAATAGGAAAGAGTGGAAAATATAACATTATTTGAAGAGAAAATAGACTTTGTAAATAGCAGGACAACAAAATGTTGGGTAGCAAGCAGTCTGATAATTTAGGATACCTGAACCTATGCTGTTGTTGTTATTGGTATTAATGTTATTATTTTTTTTCTTTCTTTCTTTCTTTTTCGCTTGAGAATGGATAGCATATTTCCATCTCCATCTCTATAATTACTGCACTTTTGTAATGAGTTTACTTATTTCCTATGACATGAAACATGGTACAAAGGTAGAATGTTTATTACCTTTATTCAGTATTTCCTGCATTGTAGATACCTCACCCATACCTCTTTTACATGATTTACCAAGTGTCCATATCCATTAACCCATTGCAGACGGAGATAAATTTGCTTGCCCAGCCTCCTGGATAGGTTTTATTTTAGAGAGAGACCGCTTGAAGCAATGTAATTTGAATCATCCCACTCTCTTTCAGTCATTCATTGTAAAACTAGAGCGGTTTTTGTGTTTTATTTTTTTGTGTGTTTTATTGAGTTTAGAGACTTATATGTGCCATATGACAGGCTTTATCAGTGCTGCAGTTGACTAAAATTATAGTATATTATTCATATTAGCTCATTATTTTCTTTATTCTCAATGTGATAGAAGTATTGCTGTTTTCTGGGAGGCCAAAAGGCAACTTTATTTTTTTTTTAGACTTTATTTTAGACACTGGGTATGGATTGAGTCACCTTCCTCTTCTCGTTCTGCCTGCATAACCTTCATCAGCGGTACTTTAGAGCAAGGGTTCATCAACTTGGTGTGTGCTATGGCTCTATAGAGACAGTGCTTGCTAGAGACCGTGGATGGGTGCCATTCAAGGCTCTCTCTCCTGCTGGTGCTAGGAAAAAGTGGTGCCATCTAGGTTTTGGACGTTAAGCTAGCACGATATTACGGTAATTATAGTAATTATGACTGCAGTGGCCATCATCACTCACTCCTTTTTCATAGCAAAATAAATTAGCACAGTGATCCAAAATCCCCGAACGTCATGTACGTCATGATGCCCGTCGTCAGGCCAAAGCTCTTACATCATGTATGTCATGACACCCGTACGCAATGGGTTAACAAACTTTTAGTATTAATTCACCTTCACCTGTTTGTCAGGCCTGAATGATCGTTTATTGTTAAAACCTTTATTATTGGTCAGTGCTTTGAAAATGTTTAAAAGTGTGACCAAGATAGTAAGCCAAATAGGCTAGGTAAATTATTGAACAATTTTGAAATCTGGTCAAAATTGAATACTGTAAGATCGGGGAACTTTTAAAATTTCTGGAGAAAATGATTCAGCTACAGATATGGCTCTGTATTTTATGTAAATAAAGATGAAGACATCTTGGATGATTTTTCAAATATTTCATGTATAGCCTGTATGGAACTAACATAGGCATAAGTGCACAACAACAACAACAACAAAATCTTTTTTTTTTTTTACAAGCTTGGAAAAGTTAGTTTTCAACCTTTGCAGTACCACAAGAGATTGCAATGTAGATATAAGTCTCATGATTTTTATTTTTATTCATTGTAGATAATGCCAAATTATTTTTTGGAATAGCCCTTTATGATTGCAACAATAACAATGGCAATATCTTTCCTTCCCAGAAAAAAATGTTTAACTTCAGACAGCAGAACTCTTATACATAAACTGCAGAAAGTCTGTATCTTTACAGCAGACAAATGCCACAATCAACGACAATGGCAATCACTATTATGGCTGCGTTCACACTGGCAGGGAGTAGGTGTGGGTGGGAGCTGGTTTATTATGGGTTCTTACAGAATAAACATTTTATGGTAAACTTTGAAAGCTTTTCCATTATTAATTCTTTCAAATGCTGTCAATAAGTGAGCACTTGAACCACAAGCAAGGAAACTTAGCTTTCGGCTCTTTCTGCACTGGAGAGTGCAGTTATAAAATACAGTGTTATAAAATTTCTTGCCTCAAAAAGAAGATACACCAGACATATGTTCAAAGGAGGAGCAATGATTTTTTTTATACTGTTGAAAGCAAAAATATGAGCCCAACAAGCAGCTACTTTGCAAAAATTCATTAAAATTGTCCTCAGCAAATCATTGGGGCACCAAACAGCTTTAGATCATAAGGTTGACCAGCTATTGTGTCAAAGGAAATTTGCTATAGCATTGTAGGGCTCCCCATCAAGACATATAAGATCTATGGATGCCTGTTAACTCATTATGCGGACGGGTGTCATGACATACATGACACAGGAGCTTTGGCCTGACGATGGGCGTCATGACGTACATGACGTTTGGGGATTTTGGATGACTGTGCTATTTATTGTGCTATGGTAAAGAGTGAGCGATGATGACAAGTGCAGTCATAATTACTATACTTACCGTAATATTACGCTAACTTAAAATCCAAAACTTAGATGGCACCACTTTTTTCTAGCACCAGTAGGAGAGAGAGCTTTTTGAATGGCACCCATCCACAGTGTAGCAAGCACAATCTTTATAGAGTGGTGGCACACAGCAAGTTACCAACCTCTTGCTCTTAAGTACCACCAATGAAGTATATGATAGCAGAATGAGAAGAGGACGGTGACTCAAACTATACCCAGTGTGTCTAAAATGTGCTTCTGTGCCAATAGGGATGCCTTTTACTGTGACTCACAGTCATAAGCACAGGTTTCCTTCCTCTTCCCTACTTCTTCTTGTTATCTTCATTGTAAATGGTTACATGGTTCGTATTCGTTTATGACAATACATAAATGAAAAAAAGAAGTTGCTCTTTGTCCTCCCATAAAACAGCAATACTTTTATCACACTGAGAATAAAAAAAATAATGAGCTGACATGGATCCTATACCACAATTTTATTCAACTGCAGCATTATAGAGCCTGTCATATGGCACATATAAGTCTCTAAACTCAATAAAACACAAAAAATAAGACACAAAAATGGCTCTAGTTTTACATGAGTGACTGAAATAGAGGGGGAAAAGTCAAAGTATGAGTGTGAAGTTGCCTCTCTCTGAAATTAACCCATCCTGGAGACTGGGCAAGTGAATCTATCACCCGTCCGCAATGGGTTAAGATGTGGTGTTTCATTTTAACGTTAATGATTGAGGTCAGGAACAAGGATTTTCATATCTCAAGTGGGACAGAGTAGACCTCACAAGACGGATGTTGTAAAAACATAACATAAACAGTTAAAGAAGTTCCAATAACATGAAGGATTCACTGTTGTCAACAAGAGTCTCAAGTCAGACTTATGTGAAGTTACCTAAACTCAAGGGTTACTTTAGATGCATTGATATATTCAGTAATACTCAGACTATTGCAACTATATTTTTCCCTTTGCATGAGTTCAAATGCCACATCTGGCTCTTCTCGTACTAATAGTATAATTTCTATTAATACAGCTGTTGACTATTATGCACTAAAAACCTTCAAAACTGTATGAAGATATTTTCAATCATTTATTCTCATTCATATGAATGATGCTTGTCATTCATCCATTCATCCTCAGGTTGTTATGAGCGACAGCGGAGTGTTCGAGGTGTATGGTGTAGGCCACGACCTGGGCCTGGAGGAGCTGTGCCAGCACTGTGAGGACCACATAGCCACCACCATGACCCCCCACAATGCCTGCACGTTCCTCATGGCTGCTCTCAAGATGGAGCAGAGGACTGGGGGTGAGTTTAGGGCCCAGTCTTATGGGTTTACTCTCTTGCTCTTGGTTGGTCTGTATGTGGCTTTTTCTTCTTTTTTTTCTTTGTGTTAAATTATTTTTTATTTCACATTTTGGTCAATTTTCATTTTTAGAGGAGGGTCAAAGTTCATGCATTACTATTTTTTCTCTAATTAGGTGATTAATCCATTGGTTGCAGTTTTAATAAAATGTGTATATAGTCATGTGGCGGGTTTATCTTGTATGGCACAGTGCCATCCATGTCTACGACTGACTCTGCCTTGGCAGCAAATCATGCCATCCACTGTCAATGGGTTAACAGCAATGTTGTTCATGTTCTTGATTGTCATATAAAACAGTCATTATTTAATATTTTATGCAAATGATTACAACTTGTATATAGTGGTTGTAGATTTATTAATTAATGATTCCTATTTTATGCTCTCACATTATTATTTTTTTTAACACGGCTGCCTCCTTCACACTTCCAGGGAGTAAGGGTAGTCGCTCTTTTGTTGACCGTTGTGTGGCGTACATAGGAGAGAACGCACTGGAATGCATGCAGACATCCTCCTTCCTCAACCTTTCCAGAGAAGCTCTTATTAGGCTCATCTCCTCTGACAACGTAAGTAGGAAAGAAGTTGGTTTATATTCTAAAATCTGAGGTGAATTGATAAGAAAAAAAATTCTCTCTTTTCTATTTGATGGAGAAAGAAAAGTGTAGAGGTTAAGACAATGAATTAGTATGTTTATTCCCCAGAACACTTTAGTTTTAATAGTAAATTATTTCTTTAGTAACTTTTCATCCACTTTCTTGTTAAGTATAAGCATGGATTCTTTTCATTCAGTTTACCTAGCCATAAGATACATGAATAAACATCAGTTTAACTAAATCATACATCCTTTATTGATAATGCAAAGTGACCCCATATTACATTTTCTTATTTCTGCAGCTTGCCCTGGAAGAGGAAGATGTGTGGCGAGGAGTCTTGAATTGGGCGAAGTACGGAGCGGGAGTCACACAGCCCACACCCCACTGGACGGAGGAGGAGAGGCTGCGTGTGTGCCAGCAGCTCCAGGGGGTCATTAACCATGTCCGACTCCTACTCATAGGTATGAGCCAAATGTGCTTTTTCTTTTCATACCTTCAGTTTAGTACAACATAGAAACATTTTTGTTTATATATATATATGTGTATGTATGTGTGTGCGTGCGTGCATGCATGTTTATGTATGTATATATGGATGCATGTATAATTTCAATGACAAGATATCTCCAAAAGTGCAATCAGTTGCTCTTGGCCTTCAGGTGTGGGGTTGCCATACCTGATTTATGGTAGGCCAATCTGAGCTATACAAAAAATTCACCTCAACTTTTGCCTTGCAATTGAAAACTGCAAACAAGAACCTCTTTGTGTAAGTGTAAAATCACTCCAAAGACTGTTATAAATGTTATTAATAATGTGATTATATAATTTTCATAAGAGTGTGAGAAATTATCTAGGGATCATTTTATATCCTGAGAAACTATAATCCTCATTACCTTGCATGGTGACTAAGGGAAAAGTGAAAAACCTCTAAGAAGCTAATAAAGAAGACCTTAATAAACAAGTATAAAGGAAACTCCCCCCCCCCCCAAAAAAAAAAAAAAAAATACAGATAGCCAAGTATTTGCGGAAGAAGTTGAGCCGACTGGAGCTGTGCCCATGGAGCTGTCTCTGGAGAGATACCGCTATGCTGCACTGCCCAACAAGTTCAAGGACAACTCCACCAATGAGGACAAGCGCCTCCAGCCAAGGGTCTCTCTCAAGCTATTTGCTGGCTCACAGATTCTTGTCAATGTGAGTTTTGATCCTTTTTTAATTTACTTTTTTTCTTTCTTTTTTTCTTTTTTCTTTTTTTTACTTTTCCTCAGTTGTCTGTATAGCTTTTTTTTTTTTTTTTTATTATAAATGCTTTCTTATGTAAGAAGGGTAACATTATTGGCCATTCCAGGAGAAAATGTCACTGCAGAGGGTGTTAAACAGCTGGTATGGCGTTAACAAACAGATGTGGCGACTTGTGTACCGTGCCTCTACCCATGGCTACTCTGCAGACGCTTTTCACCGCCATTGTGATGGGGTGGCTCCCACATATACGATTGTGATGGTATGTCTATCTAAGTATATTTAGAGTTTGGAAAAGGTTTGCTTTTGTGTGTGAGCGACTTTTTTGGTTTTCTATGTTTGTTGGTTGTGGTGGTTGTGTTTTTCTGTGTGTTGTTCTTAGGAATGAGAGGGAACAAATTTATAGGGAATTCAGCATGGAGTCTTATAGGTCAGAGAGAGAGAAAAAGAGAAACAGATATGGGGAAGAATGACAGGAAGAGAAAATTAGAAAGATAAATAAATTAATAGATCAATTAACCCTTTCCCGATGGGGCACGCGCTACGCAAAAACCCCTACGCCGGGCCATTGCAATATTGCATTGGAAACGTCACACTGACATGACACCCCAGCATCGGGAATTTAGCTGTGTCACATGAGTGTGACGCACCATCGTCATAGAGTTAATATCCTCCATCTTCCCAACAGGGCCAGCATGGCGAGATCTGCGGGGGCTTCAGCGATGTGCCGTGGGGCAAGACGACCATGAAGGGGCGCTACGTTGCTTCAGACAAGGCCTTCCTCTTCACGCTTGTCAACAACCAAGACATTCCTCCTGCCAAGTTCCCAGTGGTCAAGAAAATGTTTGCCATATGTTATCATCCAGAGTAAGTGTGTTTCAAATTCACTTTTTTATTGAATTATTTTGTCATATCACTGCATCTGTTTTTTTGTAATTTGGTATTGTACACAATTCATACTAACTTGGCTTGGTTTAGTAGTTGAGCTCTGCTCATTCTGCTCTCCTTCTCTAAATTCAGCTGTGACTGGTTCAGGTAAAATGTTCTTTAATAAGAATAAGATCATAAGAAGTAATGATTTTTTTTATATATCTGTATTTCCTTTTTTTTATCAAACAATTTATTGATGTACTGTAAATTTATGTTGTGAGTTGAAATACTGATTTGGAAAATCATGGCAATTGGAAATTCTTTTTATTTTAGCTACAGTCCATTATTACCAAATAAGTTTTACTAACAAGATCTTCTCTTAACCCATTTGCGCCGGCTGACTTGCTGTCACGTTCAGTGGTTTCTGGGTCAGACGCCGGAGACAAGATATTTAGTCAAGGCTGGTGTGTTGGGTGAGCAGGCGTACAGCGCTCGCTCGCTGCTAGTGCACCTGAGAATCCCAAGGCGTTAGGCTTATGCGTTCAAATACCCCAGCATTCTGATCACTTAGAGCTGAAATAGCCCCGGCGTGAATGGGTTAACTTACTGAAATGGAAGTGTTTGAGTGATAGTTGGTGCAAATTCAGGCCAAATTCTTTGTGTTCACACATATCATATTGTCATGAGATTTATGTTTATAGTCGCATATTTCTTCTCTTTCAGTTGTGGGCCTATATTTGGTGCTGGGGCTGACCTTTTCATTGCCGGCAATTGCAATCAAAACCTGGAGAGTTACTCCAACTTGCCCCACTCCTATGATGGGGAAAATGCATCGTGCAATACACTAATGAGTGACTACAACTTCACGGTTTTAGATTACGAGGTCTTCACTCCATATGGAAAATAGTTTGGGGGGGACGAAGGCATTTATTTGATGGGCTATGACACTTGTTACAATCTCACAGTTACTTGATAAGATTATTATGTACAATTAAAATTAATGTTTTGATAATTTTCTTTTTTCTTTTTGTTGGCACATGAGCAAAGGTAAATTTATGTAATTATTTATTTTCTCAGAAAAAATAAATATTGAATTACTCCACATCAAATATTTAGTATATAGATGTAAGACATTCCAGCAATATGTCATTATATTTCTAAAATGTAGCTTATAGTAGCATTCATGAGCTAGATGTGAAAGAGAGAGTGTATGTGCAAGTGTGTGTGTGCATGGGCGTGTGCATGTGTATGCGTGTGTGTGCTCATCTTTCTCCTTAACAGAATCTATTGCATTGTTCTCTAAGGTTCTTGAAATTTGTTCATGTATTCAGTTTTGGAGAAGAGAACAGATTGGGTTGTTTGATGAATTTGTTTTCTATCTCCCTCTCTCTATTTTATTGTAAGATGACTGTTGAAGTGTTGCTAATGTGGAAATTGGAGCTTAGCTCCTTCATTTCATTTCAGAAGAAATTATTTTTGTACGATACTATTTTTCACATCAAATTATTCCAAAGAAAGGCACCTGAATGTCTTTTTCCAATGTATACATCCACTATTTCTCCCATTTTCATATAAAAATAATGTGTAATAATGGTAATTCACTTCCCCCCTAAAAGAAAAAGAAAAAGAAAAAAACATGTGCAAGAACATCTATAATAGTAATGACAGCGCCCTGGAGAAGTATACTGTTAAGTCTTATTATTATCAGGGAAGGGGAAAAAATCCGTCCGTATGCACTTAATTGTTCCTACTTGTCTTTCCAGTTTCCGTTTTGGGGTTGGTAATATCTTGTTATATGTTTTAGAGTCACGGTGACAAAGAAAGACTAGTTGTCTAGCTACAATAAATGCAAGTGGGTGACAATGCATAAGTGAAATGGTGCAATAGTAATGTCATGAAATTTTCTCGATTCTCTCTCTGTGGTTTTGCTCTCTCACTCTCTCCTTTTTGTCTTTCTCTCTTTCTCTCTTTTTCTCTTTTTCTCTTTTTCTCTTTTTCTCTTTTTCTCTTTTTCTCTTTTTCTCTCTTTTTCTCTCTTTCTCTCTCTTTCTCTCTTTCTCTTTTTTTATATCTATATATCTTTATAAATGTATATATGTTTTATATGTGTGCTCTTGGGTGCGTGAATCCATGCATATGTGTATGTGTGCGTGTGTGCATGAATGTGTGTATATGTTTTTGTGTGCATGAATGCATGTGTATGTTTGTGAGTGCATGTGTATATTTGTGTGTGGGTGAGTGAGTGTCTGTATATGCATGAATGTATGTGTATGTTTCTGCATGCCTGAATGTGTGTGTGTGTGATTGTGTGTGTGTGTGTGTGTATGTGTGTGTGTGTGTGTGTGTGTGTGTGTGTGTGTGTGTGTGTGTGTGTGTGTGTGTGTGTGTGTGTGTGTGTGTGTGTGTGTGTCTGTGGTTGTGCATGTATGTGGTTGTGTGTGTGTGTGGGGGGGGTTATGTTTTTTTTATTTTTCATTTGCAGAAACCACTTGCATTTATATTCATTTCTATTCCTTTTTTCAACAAATCAACAATATCCCACTGATATGATTCTGTATATGATATGTGATGGTGTATATATATGATGTTTTTCTAGTGTATAGACTAACTCTAAGTAATGTCGAGATTAGATCAGGAGCCACTCCTGCAAAACCCACAGCATGGTACAAACAGTGCAAGATGTGTGCATGGACACAAAAGCATGTCAGTGAGCATCTCTAGAGAGTATTTACTGAATGTCAGCTGTGAATTTAGGCATAATTAGTTTATTTTTATGCAATGTTATTTTTGTGCTATG
>NW_028234403.1:28919725-28924725 GCF_977035675.1 Penaeus japonicus | reverse complement strand
TTCTGGATCGCTGGCTGGGCGTTGGGGTCCTTGGCCAGGGCGAGGGCGTAGGCCTTCAGGGCCAGCGTGTAGGGGTCGTTGGAGGAATCGGCCAACACGCAGCGCCCTGCGTCCATCACGATGGGCATGTTGATGTCGATGCCGGCCTCGAGGAGGGCTATCAGCACGTAGGCTGTCATCGGGACGGGAGAGCTTCGGCCTGCAAGACCGCCCTGCAGGGGAGAGGCAATGGTTTGGTGGTACTGATTGAGTGACAGAAATCATACATAATGCAGGTATCATTCTAACGGCACACGACTTCGAGTCGTGTACACTAAACATACTTGCAAAATAACTCGAGCCCCATTTTCCCTATACACTCATGCATCTACAACAAATGCAATGCCTAAAACATATATAAGTACATATAACAAATGCAACATCTTAATTTTACTCTATAGTACATCCACAGAAGTACCATACAATGGAATGCACCAACAGCACAGCCAGGCAATCACTCGGAAATGAAGTCCACAGTATAACAAGAGTTGAGGCTCTCACAGTACACCCATGCGCCACAGCGAATACAAATGAACTCTCGTACCTTAAGACCTTTGCTGAAGACCTTCCCGACAGGGACGATGCAGCCGTCGCGGTCTCGCGGCGAGTCGCTCAGCCAGGCGAGAGTCTGGTCGAGGCCTTTCGTGTCGATCTGAGGGAAGGACAAGTGCGGAATAGTGAATCCATTTTAGTCTGAAGAGAATGGGAGGACACAAAAACAAAAACAAAGAGCTTACAACAACATTCAGTGAAAGAGAAGAAAAATTTCCGGTTACATGAAAATCAAAATCGAAACCATAACGAAATAACGTACAACCAACTCAACACGCAAATAAAGCAATGGCACTGACGGATTGCAACAAGATCATCGGGAGCTTTTTTCCCAAATCCATCTCTCAATTTGGGGTACGTGAACCCCCAGGGGTACGGAGGAGGAACTTTGGGGTTAAGTGACTGGTTTCTCAAAATACTTCGGTTTTGAATGAGCAGACCTATATGTGGGTAAGTGGCATGTATGTGTTAGACTAGACTAGACCAGTAGATTTATATATCGTTCACTAAGTGACAACAAAACAAGGAAACTTAGGGATTTCTGTAATACCGAGAATTAATATGAGAAGAATTTATGAATTTGTATGAAGGAATTAGTATAAAGATATACATCACTTTAGAGGAAATGTGGACCAGGCAGGAAGGTATGTGTCCTTTTCGATTGTTTCCCACGCTCGTACCCGTCAGTAATGGAAAATGTGTATGTACTCCACATATATATTACAATTTATACTTCACAAACCAAGTTGATAAACGATGCATTTCCTTTCAACCTTCTTAGTGCTGCATTCTGGGCTCGGAGCACGGGAGCAGCACTGGAACACTCCAAGGAGTACATAAGATTAAAAAGGTCAAGAACCCCTGATCTGCATCACCACTCCTCACTCCTTGCAGCATCTGCACCCACCGTGATGAACCGCCGGGCCTGAGCGAAGGACTTGAGGACGAAGGCCGTGAGCCACGTGGAGCCGGAGTCGTCGGCGTTTCCGAAGGCGCTGTACGAGCCGTTGTCCCGTCGGTAGAGCAGCTCGCGTTGGTAACCTGCGAAGGAAAATACTCTCGTCTTTGGCTTTTTGTTTTCGTGTCGACCGGAGAAAATGACGAGTGTGGAGTAAGGAATCCATTTCAGTCTGTAGTTTCTTTTTCTTTTCTTAATCTTTTTTTTTTTTTTTTTTTTTTTTTTTTTTTTGAGAAGAGAGAGAGAGAGAGAGAGAGAGAGAGAGAGAGAGAGAGAGAGAGAGAGAGAGAGGAGAGAGGAGAGAGGGAGAGAGGAGAGAGAGAGAGAGAGAGAGAGAGAGAGAGAGAGAGAGAGAGAGAGAGAGAGAGAGAGAGAGAGAGAGAGGAGAGAGAGAGAGAGGGAGAGAGAGGAGAGAGGGAGGAGAGGGAGAGAGAGGAGAGAGGAGAGAGAGGAGAGAGAGAGAGAGAGAGAGAGAGAGGAGAGAGAGAGAGGGAGAGAGAGAGAGAGAGAGAGGAGAGAGGGAGAAGGAGAGAGGAGAGGGAGAAGGAGAGGGAGAGGGAGAAGGAGAGAGGGAGAGGGAGAGGGAGAGGGAGAGGGAGAGGGAGAGGGAGAGGGAGAGGGAGAGAGAGAGAGAGAGAGAGAGAGAGAGAGAGAGAGAGAGAGAGAGAGAGAGAATGAGAATAAGTACAGATTTCTAGAATAAGTACATGGAATTGGATGAAGAAGCGAAACTCCTCCTCGACTAGAAACTCCTTCTCTCTCTTTTTCTACAATTAATCAAACTATTTATTGCTTGTTGTGTCTCTCTTGAAACGTCATTTATTTTACGTTTCTACCCGAGACATCTTCCGTACGTATATTTGCCTCATTTCAAACGGCTTCCCAACTTCTGCACAGTATTCTGTAATAATAATTAACTCACCAGTGCAAGGAATTAATTATTTTTAAGAATGATTGGTAATGAACAACCTTCTCGATTTGATATATCCACGGATGCGATTCAATCATCCGGAATAAGTAGCTTACGTGAACTAACAACTAAGTGGTATAAACAATCGACCTGTACAAATAGCTACTCACGATTAACATTCTCTTGTAACTAATCTCTCTAAGTAACTTATCTATACACTTGTGGAGAAAAATCCCGCACAGGCAACTCTCTGCGCTAAAACTTACCTGGAGAAGTAAGTCACCTCTACAAATTACTTACCTGCCATCTCATGTCTATAAGTAACTAACCATGACAGTAAGTATCTTATATCTCGAAGCACCTTCCCGAGACGAGTCACTGACTCACCTGTCCTCATGAACCTCAGCAGTTTCTCTGTGCTCGCCGGCGTCCCCTGGTTCGTGGCCGTCAGGTACTGCATTATGTAGATATTTGGAGCGAAGTTGACCATGTTCTGTTCGCCGCAGCCGGACGGATGGCGGATGAGGGAGCCGAGGTTCTGTGCAAGAGTCGAGCCTTTGGAAATGTTTCTGGCAGTGATACTTCTTTGTATTTTTATGTATATCGATTTTTTGTTTGCTTGTTTAGCTCTTCATCCATCTATTTATTCATTCTTTGATGGGGTAAGGGAAGCTGTTATTCTTCCTCTGTGAAAGATGATAAAAGACTTATATCTATTTTTTCTCTCTGTCCTTCCGTTTAGTGCCTTGTTATCATCCCCTCCCCTTAACTCCTTAGGAAAAATGTCAGAAGCGCCACCACTCATCTGACGCAAGCGGGCGAACAGGCAGTGACCTAACAGTGAAATGAGCCTCATACACCTCCTAAGTCTCATTACTTTGAAAATGCCTTCAGGCTCTTACCTCGAGCGAGAGAGCCAGCAAGTCTCCCACGGCTGTGACCCAACCCCGGTCAGAGTCTGGCACTATGATGGCTGGTGGCACTACTTCCCACGTCTCCGGAGCGTCCTCACCTGATGCCACCTCTATGGGGGGTGGGGGGTAGGTAGGAAGGAGGATTAGCATTGAGGGTATCATTACTCTGCCATCAATACTGGCTTGTATATCTAATGACTGCTGTTATTACTATCACTGTTTCAAACTACATGAAAGCATCATGACCGTTATACCATTAACATCATCACTACTAATCATCACATCAACGAAACACTCCATGAGAGGCAAACCAAGAATGCAACAAATGCAACTAAACCCCAGAGTCTGACCTTCAGCACAGAGGTATTTGGTCCACGTCTGCTCTCTGGGGAAGCCCTCGGCCTCGACCTTGATGGGCTTGATCAACGTGTCTCTGCAATGGAGGAGAGGTTGGTGGTTGCAATCAAGAGGCGCGCGTGGGGCATGGGCGAGGAGGAGGGGAGTCGGGACGGCCATTATGAGGAGAATGAGGAGAATGAGTAGCAAAGGAAGAGGAGGGGGAGGCGGAGGAGGAGGAGCAGGAGGAGGGGTAGGGTGAGGGTGAGGGTGAGGGTGAGGGTGAGGGTGAGGGTGAGGGGTGAAGGGGGAGGAGGAGGAGGAGGAGGAGTAAGAGTAGGAGTAGGGGTAGGAGTAAGAGAAGGAGGAGGAGGAGGAGGAGGTTCTGGTGGCGTTGGTGATGACGTGAAGCTAGTGATAATAACCATTGGCATCGTCATTGCCATAGTAATAACAAAACTAGCGGGGGAATATCTCAATGGAAAAAACTCGCAATGGTAGGCAAGGCACCTCCGCGTCACACGCAGCGCCGCTCCGCCGCAGATGGCCGCGAGGTTCGAGTCCACGAACGCCGACACCGTGAGGTTGACGTCTCCGAGGGCCAGCGTCCGGATCTTGATCGTGTGGACCACCTTGTCCTGCGGCGCTAGGCAGGACGTCCTCTGGTTGCCTGCTCCTCCTGTGGCAGGATCTTCTACTACCTGGTACTCAGCACTGTCTTGTAGGATCACTCGCACCTGCAGAGGAGAGAGAATCGGAATAGGAGTCGTATAGCAGAAGGGGGTAGTACGTTCATGGCGGACTGAATACCACCGATCACCACACCTTAAAAAAGGAACTGTCAGTGTCATCGCCTCATCTTATGGGCCTACTTTTTGTCTCGTTCCCTCATATCAAGAGAAATACAAGGCCTTGAAGACCCTCTGCCCTAGGTAACCGTCAACACCATGGCAAGGTAATGAGTCACTTCATTTTAGGAATAAGTCTTGGGCTAAAACAACACCCGAAAACCTCACTTTGTCTCTTTTTTTTTGTGTGTGTGCGTGTGTAACTACGTATTTTTCTTTGCGTGTGCACGTGTGAGACCCACCGGTAAGCTCTCCTCGAGATAATTGAAGACGGAGATCTTGACGGGAAGGATCTCTCCGCGCTTGACGGTGGGCGGGAGGGTCAGGTCCGTGAAGAAGGGCGTGAAGGCGGTGATGGACGCCCGCTCGGACAGCCCCACGCCCTTCTGCGGGTGGGCGCACACGGCCTGGCCCACCCACTCCGTGATCGTGTCGGGAAGATT
>NW_028234403.1:28876091-28878591 GCF_977035675.1 Penaeus japonicus | reverse complement strand
CGTCAGAGAGATGGCGATGGCTCGGGGCATGTTCCTGTAAATGATGGTCATTTTTATTAAATCTAAAAACAAATTATCATACGTTAGTAAATCTACCAATCTATTATCGATCTATCTACAGCATGGTTTATTTACAAAAACAGGGTAAATCTCTTTCTCTCTCTATATATATATATTTTTATCACAAGTTTTTCTTTCGTAAATGATTTGTAGATCGTTTTTTCTTGTGGGTGGGGGTGGGAGGCGTCAATCATTATGATATCAGTTGAAAATAAAATCGAAAACTCGGACACGAAACTCACTTGAAAGGATCCTTGAGTTCTTCCATGATGGAGTTCAAGCTGCCCCTGCGAAGGAGACGGTTCTGTGTCAGTCAGATTTAAAATGTTGCAGCACTATCATCATTACCAGAATAAGCATCAAAATAAAGTTAACAATGATAATAGTTGATGATGATAGTAGGAATAATGATAGGATAACAATATTAATAATAACAATCATAATAACAACACTACTTCTGCTATTACTACTAACTTTGATTATAATTATAACAACACAAATACTAGCAATGATAATGATAATAATCATAATGATAATAATAACAATAATGATACTATTACTACTGTTAATAACAATAATAACAATAGTAATATTGATGATAATAACAATAACAATAATAATAATGATGATAATAAAAATAAAAATGATAATAATGATAATAACAACAATGAAAACGATAATAAAACTTCAATAATGATACCATGCTTCTGAAACGCCCATCCAAACACCTGACCCGCTCACCAGCCCGCGTACGCCCACAGAGTATGGTAAAAGGTCGTGGCGATAAGCGCAGGGTGCCAGTTAGTGCCTTCCATCGCGTTCTCGAAGTTCTCCGTGTGTCCTTGTGCCAGGTGGTGCATGCCCCCGACGATGATGATGACGAGTGCCAGCACCTTGGTGAGTGCCAGAGCGTCCTGGAGTGTGGTGGCCCAGGTGACACGCCGGCAGTTGAGCCAGGTCAGGAAGACTGGGGAAGGGGGGGGGAGTCAATGCGGGGGGCGGGGGGATGTCTTCGTAAGGGGACAGGGAGGATTATGATATGTTGGTTGACTAACTGATGATAAGGATTCTAACTCACTCTATCGATCTATCTATCAGAATGTAAGAAAAGGTTGAAGGTGCCGGTCGGAGACAGACATGGCTTGACTTGCCTTGACACTGTGCAAGTTTTTTCTTTCATTTTTTTTTGTCTTGACGTATAAACAAGACACCCTATGCTTCTGTATTTCGAATCCACGGTCATTAGGTCTTACTAAAATTTATGCGTACGTATCAGTAATAATTCTGATTATCTCATTAATAACTATATACATTTTACAATGTGTGTGTGTGTGTTTTAGTGTGTGTGTGTGTGTGTGTGTGCGTGTGTGTGTGTGTGTGCGTGTGTGTGTGAGCGTGTGTGTCTGTGTGCGTGTGTGTGTGTGTGTGTCTCTGAGCATATGTGCGTGTAAGCCCTCATGCATACATACATGGAAGTGCTAATTCCTCACTAGTCCAAGGTTTGGGATTTCCAACTCACAGATGAGGGCGATGGCGATGAGTTTGACGGCGGGCTGTGGCATCTCGGCGCAGCCCGGGAAGAAAGGCTGCACCAGGTAGTTGGCGAAAGTGAGAGCTCCGATGGCACGGCTGCACGGGATGCCGATGGTGACGCCCAGCCACAGGTCCAGGAAGGCCACCGCGGGCCCGAACGCCTCGTGCAAGTATGTGTACGAGCCGCCGCTTTGGGGAATCATCGTACCTTTAGCAGCCAGAGGGGGGCGGGTAGGGGGATGGGGTGGAGAGGGAGAGGGAGGGGGGAGGAGGGGGTGGGGATATATAGAGGGAGGGACAGGGAGGGGGAAGACAGGGGTAGAGCAGAGGCGAGTGGAGAAGGGCGAGGGGAGATCAGGAGTTGAAAGTCAAATATCATAGTAACAGTAAAAACAAAGAAATAATGAAAACAAAAAGGAAGCTGTAGGATATTATAGTGATATAGTGTGATACACGAAATAGTGTCCGTAATACTTAAAACCAATGAGGCAACAGATAATGCCTAATACTGTGATATTAGTTGTATTATGATTTACTTTACCGCAGTGATATTATTTCCAAAGTTACTGCATGTTACATGAAAGCACATGCATTGTTATTTACATTGTTTGCTATATTTCCGATTTCCTCGTGGCCTGACGAGGAGACCAGACCCAGAATGTCCTGTTATATTTTGATGTGTTTACACCTCCAAAGAACCTACTTTAGTTTCAGCTCGGTGTTTAATTCTCCCACTAGTTTAGAGGATTCATCATAGAACACAACAGAAACAATGCCACTTTCTTTTTTTCTGAATATAAATTAGATGCACATACAAAGGGAAGCGTATGCTACTAACAGAATATCTAAAGAATAAAAAAAAAGACAATTTTTACATTAAAATTGAAAAAAGATAGACAAGGATAGA
>NW_028234403.1:28863591-28868591 GCF_977035675.1 Penaeus japonicus | reverse complement strand
AAGAACGACTCACCTCACTGACGGAGAACTCGGGCTGGTAGTAGTCGTAGACGACCACCGTGCCCGGCTTGGCGTCCTCGATTTCCACCTCGCGCCTGGCACGGAAACTGACGCACACTTCCTCGGCCGTGAACTCCTCTATGTAGAAGGTCACTTTGCTGCCGTCCACTTCGTAGCGCTTGACGACCTCGGGGTTTCGACTCACGGCCGCCTTGAGGTCGTCCTTCTCGGGAATGAATCCGGACACGAGGTTGACCTCGATGACGGCCATGTTGGACTTGCCGTCGGGGAGCAGGTAGGCAGCGCAGGCCTCGAGGCGCTTCTCGACGCAGCCCCCGCTCGGGTCGTTGCGCGGGGTCACGCGCAGGCTGAAGGCGTCGCTCGGCTCCGCTTCCGGGATGTTGTAGCGGAGGACGGCCTGCAGAAGGAGAGAAAAGGAGAGCGGAATCTATGATATCTCTGGGAATCGGAAACATTATTATGTAAGGAAACCAGAAATTATTTTTCGATTTTTGCAAGATTTGATATATCAGAATAACATAACATAATCAGAATATTCTTTACATGATTCTACATACTCGTATCCATATGCACAAATAACATACCGCAAAAAATCACACACACACGCACATAAGATGATGTTATTAAATAAGAAACCAGTCCCCAATACTCCTACCTGCAAAACAGCACATCCTTGACCCTCTACGCTGACGCTGACTACAACAGGGAACTTGGGGAGTGTCTGTAGCTGCTGCAGGAGTTTGTTTTCCTCACTGATTGTGAAGACGTGAGAGAAATCTTCGGCGGTGATTGTGGCAACGGCGTCCAGTGGTGGCCGGTGCGTGTAGGTCTCGTAACTCGCCATGGCTTGTAGGGCGACCACTGTGTCCTGCGGGAGACGCTGGTGTCACTCAGAGTTACTGATTCTCTTTCGCACTCTCCCCCTCTCTCTCATCTAACTACCTTATTTCTCTGTCTAAATCCATTCGCGACGATATGTTCTTGGATTCGAATCTTTTAAAAAAACGGCATGCAATTATATTAGCATTTCATCATCAACAGAATCTCATTCGTTTATCTTAAATTAACCGCACTGAATCAAACGAAACGATCTAAACAGCCCCGAATTGACTTCAGATTTACAGATTTTGCACAGAACAGCTTTCCCTCCGACCTGCGAGGAACAGAATCCTCCTTGACCATTCCTTTGCCAGGTTATCCACTTGATCACTTCCCTCGCTTGCAACGTGTGCAACTTCGGGTCCAGGCTCATCATGGCTAACACAGCGTACCCGGCTGTCTCGATGACCAGGGAATTGCTCCAGACTGTGCTCAAAGTATTAAAGAGATTAGCCTTGTCTATTAGCAAATCTCAGTGTAATGGTAGTCAGTATGTCATTTTGCTTCTACATAAGGTGTCAAAACTATATGTATATAATTATGTATCTATGTAAGCGTCAAAACATCATGAGTATTTGTGTTATTTTGTGTATGTGTTAACAAATTACACAAATCAGTCATTGTGCATCTATGTCATTGTATAATACATATCTATATCACAATGTACCTATCCAATGTAAATTTCATAGCATCACTAATATCAGTATCATTAGAATAATTAATGGTGAAATGAGGCATAAAGTAATGCAGACTTTAAACTCTTACTCAAGAGGTCATTTATAACAATTCAAGCAAACTCAAACGCTGATATTTATAGTTATATACACAAAAAAACGTAATGATGTTACACCCTTTCCAACAACCCAAAACTCTCTCTCTCTCTCTCTCTCTCTCTCTCTCTCTCTCTCTCTCTCTCTCTCTCTCTCTCTCTCCCTCTCTCTCTCTCTCTCTCTCTTTCCCCTTCCCAACATTTCAAGCTACAGCAACTACAGGAAACTCAAAAGTGCAGTACAATAAGCACCAAACTTACAAGTTTCTTCTGGCAGTTTCCAGTACATAGCATTCTTCTCCACGACGGCGAGATCGAGCAACTTCCGCAGCAAGATTCCTCCTTCGGTGTGTCTGGCCAGGGCGAGTGCGTATGCCTTGAGGGCCAGGGTGTAGGGGTCCGTCGAGGAGTCAGACGTGATGCAATGGATGGCCTTTTTGACGACAGATGTGCTAGTCTCAGTTCCTGCTTCTAACAGTGAGATGAGGACGTAAGCTGTCAGGGGGATCGAAGCTTGTTTGTCCGGTGCGTCAGCCTGGGTGAAGGGGGAAAATACGAGGGGTATTTTGGGAATTCTTTCCGACTCAGGAAAGAAAATGGCGTAAGCGTTTTCGGAATGAATTTTGGATGAAGATGTGCGTTGTGATAGTTTTCTGACTGAGAGAATTAAAGTCAAGCGTTGGATTAAAAGGGTTTCTGACCTAGTGATGTGCAATGCGATTCCTTGCAATGAATGACTTGTAGCTTTGTGAATAAAGGGTGAATTATATGGAAATGATTTGTAACTCACTGAACAATGTGGCCCATATTACACTAACTTCTGAACCACTGAATAAACAAAGAGTAATACTAAATTGATAAAACGTATGTGTTATTAGAAAATAAACATGCATTCAAATGAATCAAAGCCAGTCACCCACAAAAAATAATAAATCTTGTTTGAGACATGTTTATGGAGGAAGAACATCTTACCTGTAGACGTTTTTGGAAAAACTCTCCCTGTGAGACGAAGCAGCCATCGACTGTCTCTGCCTTGAGAAGCCAATTTCGTGTCTGCTCTAGAGCCTCTTCGTCTATCTATAAAAGGAAGAAAAAGGAAAACACAATTGAAACAAAAAAAGCAAATAGCAAACAGATAAGATATACAGGAAAAACATCAAAATACTCTATTGTATATTGGAAGTTATAAGCAAAATGACAAAAACTTTAACAACAAATTCGATGTGTGTGATCTTAAAAAAATGACTATAATTAGAACAAAATCTTTGATGATCTACAAGAACATACGTTACATTGCAATGATTTGCAAAAACGGAGGACAAATGACACGAAAACGGAAAGTGGTTCCGAAATATAAAACTAAATCATAAATAAAAATAAATATAAAAAGAGAAAGAAACAGAATAAAAAAATCCAAGAAAATCCTTCTCTTGTCTTTAAACGTGCGTTAGGCTGAGAACAGGTTTGTAGCGACTCGTTTACACTTAGATTTAATAAGTCAATCAATCATCTTCACTGATTTCCTTGACGACCTGAAATTTATTCACCAAGTAATATTCCACAATAACTTTCTCTCTCATAATCGTAACCACACGGAACACTCCCTTCAAGAAATAAGGACACTCACAGGCAAGAAATCTTTAGCCTGAGCGAAGGACTTGAGGACGAAGGCCGTGAGCCACGTGGAGCCGGAGTCGTCGGCGTTCCCGAAGGCGCTGTACGAGCCGTTGTCCCGTCGGTAGAGCAACTGACGCTGATATCCTGTATTGGGGGACAGGGATTTTTTAAATATTTAATATTTTGTTGGTGTTTGATATATTTTGACTTTTTCCGGTTGTCATTAGAAGGCGTTGGAATATAGTGGGTGGAAGGAATGTTGATTGCAAAGAAAAGGTGTTCACATGCACATAGATACGCATATAAACAGATATAAACGAACTCGCAAGCACTAAACGAACCCCATCTCCACTCACACCCTCCCTACCCCTACCTTCCCCCATACCATCCCCTACCCCCTCCCTCTTCCCCCTACCTGTTCTCATAAACCCGAGGAGCCTCTCTGTGTTCTCCGTCGTGTTCTGCCCCGTCGCCGCCAGATACTGCATGACGAACACGTTGGGAGCGAAGGTCACCATGTTCTGTTCTCCGCACCCGAAGGGCATGCGGATAAGCGACCCTAGGTTCTGTAAGTATAAAAAAAAGATAGATGATCAATTCATCACTGAAAGATGGTATAAAGAAGCCAGTGATTATGATAAGGTTACCATGTTCTATTCACCGTAATCGAAAGAAATTAAAATATAATGGTGGATGGATGGTGGAAGGAAGTTAGAAGAAGGATAAAAAGGAATAATTGAAATTTCGTAAAGGTACTGATAAGGATAGATTGCCGTGTGTGTGTGTGTGTGTGTGTGTGTGTGTGTGTGTGTGTGTGTGTGTGTGTGTGTGTGTGTGTGTGTGTGTGTGTGTGTGTGTGTGTGTGCGCGCGTCATTTGTTTCTGTACTTTTAAAATTTGTTTAGAAAAAAAAAAAAACAAGGAAGTAATAAGTAAGCTTTCGAGAATGATACTGTCCTTAATTAACTTCGACCGATCTCAATAAGTTAAGAAAATAGCATACTATCTAAAGTGACAATATCTTAACATAATTTCGTTTTTCCTGTTCCCAGTGTTTAGCATCATCATGCAAAATAACAGATCTGTATAAACAGCGAATCACGCACCAATCATCTACTTGTTATGGGAGAATGACGTGGCTTCTCTGTCAGATTAGCATGCAGTGACTATAGTTACTCACCCCCCCCACCAAAAATAACATTAGCCAACCCCCTTCAATAAACAAAACGATAAACCAAAAGAGTCAATCAGTTTACCCAAGATCTCCCCCGAAGAACTGACCTCGATCGAGAGGGCGAGCAGGTCACCTTCTGCCGTGACCCAACCGCGGTCAGAGCCTTCCACGATGTTGCTTGGAGGCGCCACCTGCCACGTTTCAGGGGCATCCTCACCTCCTGTCAATTCAATGGAAATAAATCGTCTCGAAATTATCCTTAAAGGACTTTAGAATAGAAAGAAAGAAATCGTGAGGTCAAGTTTAGGTCTAAATATTACCCCTAAAATTAAAGAAAACAGATTAAAAGTTTGAGATTGGTCTTTAAAAATCTTAAAGACTTTTCTAAGAATGATCATGGACTTTGAATGATTTTCAAATCAATCTTCAGAAAGAATACAGCGAATTTCGTCTTGAGATAACTACTTTTGAAGCATTGATATTCCCGAACTTACTCTGCACCTCATTAATGACCTACCTACCTACCTACCTACCTATCTAT
>NW_028234403.1:28838591-28841091 GCF_977035675.1 Penaeus japonicus | reverse complement strand
CACAAGTAATAGTTGCCCTGCGTTTTTATGCAAGTGGCACTTTTCAGAGTGTGATAGGGGACTCTGTAGGACTGAGCCAGTCCAGCGTGTCTAGAATAATAAATGCAGTCACCAGTGCAATTTTCAACCTGGCTCAGATGGGCATAAAGGTGCTTTGCACAAGGGATGAAATTCAGAAAATATAGTAAGACTTTTTTGCAATCAAGGGCTTTCCCGATGTACTAGGGTCCATTGACTGTACACACATCCCTATCAAACCTCCGAGGCAAGAGCATATTTACCTGAACAGGGAGAGGGTTCATTCTCTAAATGTCCAGGTAGTGTCAGATGAGTTTTTCTGCTAAATTTCCAGGAAGTGTTCATGATTCTTACATCTGGAATGATAGTAATTTGCGTCGACACTTCCTTGTACAACAGTTTGGCCACTCATACATACACGGTAAGTATGCATTTATTGTATCACTGATATATATTTGACCTCTCATATTTTCTGTAAAGTATATTACAGTATTTAAAGTATGCATATCATATTTGCTTTATTGTTTTGCAGGAGACTCAGGATATCCTCTGGAAACTTGCCTCATGACACCTTTGGCAGAGCCAACAACACCAGCAGAGAGACGCTATAATAGCAGCCACGCTTGCACAAGAGCAGTTATTGAACAATGCTTTGGGGTGCTCAGAAGTAGGTTCCGCTGCTTCCACAAGTCGGGAGGTGCACTCCAATATGCACCAGAAAAGTGTGCAAAAACAGTTGCTTCCTGCCTATTCCTCCATAATCTGTGTGTCAAAAGGAGTATTCCTTTTGATGATTTACTTGAGGTTGATGATCCACCAGAGGAAGTCGTGATGAATTTCATGACTGAGAGAAGTGCTCAGCAGGAGAGGTTGGCATTCATAAACGGCTCTTTTTGATTATTTGATTTACTTTTTTTTTTATTGATTTACCTCTAGTATTGATGGAAATATTAAATTTTATATAGCATGGAAATGAAGAGAAGGGGGATGGGTAAGGGTGAAGAGAAAGAAAAAGAAATACAGTAGAAAAATATGAAATGAAATACACAAGAAGAAAGAGAGAAAATGAGAAGGAAAGAAACAAAATGAGAAAATGAAAATGAAAGTAGCAAAAAGAGAAGAGAGAAGGAAGAAATAAAAGAAACCAGGGATTAGGAAGAGAGAAGAGGGAGGAGGGGTAGAGGTGAAGAGAGAGAAAAAAAGATATACAATATAAAAATACAAAATATAATACTATAGTTTTGATAATTAGTGTATGGCATTTGTCAAGCCAAATATGGATTCATTTATAGATAGTAGGGCTGCTGTCTGGCCCTCCAATGCACTGCGGAGAACAGCTGTCTGGTCCTCCAGTGCACTACGAATTTCCTTGCACCTCATCGAGGATACCTTCTTGTATCTCCAGCATGCGAGATCCTACTGCCTGGTGTGTAGTGCTGGAACTCCTGCTGCCTGGCCTACTGTGTGCTGGTGTTTCGCAGGGACTTTGATGTGGCTGACTCCGCTCTTCGTCTCAGGTCCAGTTGGAGCAGGCCCCAGAGGTTCATTCTCCTCTATAATGACCGTTGCTGAATGATAAGAAAGTTTAATTAATCACATATACTGTGTATGTTATAAGAGCATGTACATAATTCCTTGAACAATAAATAAATATAGATAATATTAATATTAATATTAATATTATAAAAAAAATATTAGTACCATAGTTGACAATGGTCAAAGAATAGCTAACAGATGGAGATGGAAAATAATTCAAGCTTTAAAAGAATAAAATTTGAATTATATTTGGCCAAACTTTGGTTATGAATAAGTTTGGTTCAGTCTACTTACCAAGATAAGGTAGAGCTTCATAGGACTCTGACTGCAGTGCATCCGAGATGCCATAAATGACAGCAGGGTCTATCAGCTGGGCCATGGCCTCCTCAGCAGGAGTCAGAGGTGGAGCAGTAGGTGGACCTCCCCCTGTAAATATCATTACATTATTATTTTCAAGCCCAAGACCAGGTTCATGGAAATAATGCTACATCCTTTGAGATTATATCATATAAATTAATTTGCAAAACAGTTCAAAATATTTTATAAAATACTACAGTATTACAGCTTTTCTAAATAATTTTCCTAAATGTGTGATGTCAGCAACAGTTAACAATCTTTACAAAAGTTTGATATTTTAGTTTCATTCTGCACTGGATTATGCAAATAGACTATTGAGAGAAAATTACAAAGTAAGGCTACCAAATACAAAAATGATTAATTCAATCAAAACTCTCCTAGTTGTTTAATAAATCAACGTTATTTTTTTTAAAGACATTTTTCATTAAATTTCATAAGGTTTTGTAATCATAAATAAGGTACAGTGAGAATGCTCAGACTGGCAATGGTTAAAGGCCCACACTTCATGCATGTTTGGCATGATAGATCATGTCAAAAAAGAAGCACTCCCAGATCTAATTTGACAGAATACATAGCTCACACGGTGGTA
>NW_028234403.1:28803591-28808591 GCF_977035675.1 Penaeus japonicus | reverse complement strand
TTTGTTTGTCCGTCTCTCTCTCCTTATCTCTCTAGCTCTATTTCTCTCTCTGTTTCTTTCTTTATCTGTCTGTTTGTATCTCTCCCCCCCTCTCTCTCTTTTCTCTCTCTATCTATCTCTATCTTTCTCTATCTCTCCCTCGCTCCCCCCTCTCTCTCTCTCTATCTCTCTCACTCTCTCTCCCTCCATCCCTCCCTCCCTCCCTCTCTCTCTCTCTCTCTCTCTCTCTCCCTCCCTCCCCCCACCCCCCTCTCCCTCTCTCTCTGGTTCTCTCTCTTTCATTCTCCTTCTTAACCGATTGACTGCAACCATATTACCATAATAATAACACCGGCTATAACACCAATATCACCAGGAACAAAAAGCAACAGCAAAGATAACGAACGACAATAACACGACACATTCCAGCGCCACGATTCCCGTTCCTAGAATCACCTTCAGGCAAAGCGTAGATGGGAATTCGTTCCAGGAATCCGACGGCTCCTTTAAAGACATGGAATATGGGAATCAATGGAAGGTGAGAAGGTGAGGAGTCAGACAATGAGATGAGGGTGATGATGGTAGGAATTGCTGTTGGTGTCTTTGTCAATGGTGTTTTTGTTTTTTTTCATGTCATTATTCTTGTGATCATCATCACATCATCATGATTATCATCAATCTCATTGGTATTCTGAATATCATATTTCATTATGTATTTCTTTTCATTATCATTATCGCTATTATTATTGTTGTCATTATCATTATAACTATCATTGTGTTGTCATTATTATTATCATCATAACTATCATTGTGTTGTCATTATTGTTACCATCATTGTTATTACTATCATTATTATCATCATTATTTTCAGTATTGTCATTATTATAGTTATCTTCATTCACATTATTACTACTATCATTATTGCTATCGTTATCCTGATCGTCATCAGCACTATCATTTTTCTATCATTACTATTATTATCCTCATTATGATTATTATCATTATTACCATCATGCTATTATCATTACTATCATCATCATCATCATCACAATCCTTTTCATGAAAACTACCATCAGCATCACCATCAAGAACACTTCATCTTCACAACAATCACCATCATCACGTATTCCATTATGTTCCTTTATTCACATTCTTAATTCGTGCTTTTTGTGTATGCTCAAGGGCAGACAACAAAACACTTCAGAGTTATTGTGAGTCTTTGGAATTCTGGAATGACTCTCAAGTATCTCGGCTCTAACTTTTCTTTTCTTTCTCTTTTCTTTTATTTTTTTATGTTTTTTATTTTTTTTTTTGTACACCGATTCTTGTTCTATCTTTATCGTTGCTATTCTTTTTTTTTAATTCATAATTAATATTGTTTTTTATTTGTCTTATTGCTATAATGATTATCATAATCATATTTGCTGTAAACGTTGTTATTATCGTTGTTGTTGTTATCATCATTGACATTATCATTAATCATTGTGATATCATCAGCATTGCCATCATTATTGTCATTATCACTGTTATTGTTATAATCATTATCACCATCATCATCATCGCAGATGGAATGAAGGTAGACTCTCCAGCCATCTAGGTCTAAAACCTTCCAATCAGGTATTGTTTTGAGATTCCTTTTAAGATTTTCTATTTTAACCATACCGTTCCTTTCCTTCCCTGAACCACGTTTTCTCCTCTGATCCCACATTGCCTCCCACTTTCTGTATCCATTCTGCATATCCGTTGTACTTCGTCTCCCCAGATTCCTGGCCAGAATTCTAAAGCCTGCGCTGGGGATGGAGGTAAAGCTTCTGCCTCCTTTGCTTCTGACATTTTTTAAATCCGCCCCTCGTTCGCCCGGAAGACTTTCTTGTCATTGACTTGTTTGATTCGGTTTCGGAGCGTTTTCTTTTTGTCGGTTCTCATTCAAGTTCAAGTTCTTCCCAGATAGTTTTGAACCCTTTGGTTTTCAGCTTTAGACCCTTTTAAATCGAGTTCATACTTTTTTCTTTTGCTTTTTATTCCTTCATTCACTTATGAACCATGGACTGATTCTGCCTTGTCTTAGAGCCAATTTGTAGGCGTCTCTTCAGATATGGTGCTATGGGTCGTCTTTCTCTCTTTCTTCCCCATTCCTCAGCTCCCCATTCCAACAATTTCTTGCCGCTGAATTATGATGGAGCCACTTTTGGTGTAGGAATAAGGCGGGAGAATCATTATTATTACAATTGCTATTATTATGATTATCACCATTGCTCCTCTTTCTCACAGAGTAGATGCTCTTATTCCTCGGTGGCAGCTGCATGACCCCGGGCTGGAACCTGCAGCCAAAAGTATCATGCAAACAATGCCATCTTTTTTAAGGCATTAAAGCTTTTCTGATAATTCCATCTGTTCTTAGCAAGCACGCCTTTTGGGGAAGTTCAGCGGGGCGATCAGTGTGTCTCTCCCACCGGGTTTTCTACCCTCTTTGTCGCCGTTGCAAGCGCGCCAGTGACGACTTCCGGTATTAATCTGACCTGCATTAATTACCAAATCATTGAAGGGTCTCGAACTCCTTTCTTCCTTGCCTTCTATTGGTTTTATATGGCACTGTGCTGTCAGGTTTGTTGTACTCTGTAACCGCGGTGCCTGTATTGTAAAATTCCACAAAGCCTTTCTCCAGTCTGACTCCATCACTTTCTCCGGGACACAATTGCTCCATGTCTCACCTCTTCCAATCCCTTTTTTGCAGTGGATTACCTTTGCAACTTGATCACGCCTCCATTGCCTATATATCACCTGAACTAATGTTGGACATTCTGATCCAACAAAAGCTTTTGTGTCTTCATTGTGGCAGTACATCTTCCCCCACAAACACGTTTCTCAATGCTGTTTGTTGAGATCACCTAATCTTGAGCATCGGCCATTGTACTCTCTCCATCTCCTTTTTTTTTATTTTTTTTTCATTTATTATTATTATTTTTTTAAGAATCCTTCCTGCATTCATTCAATACTCTGTTAATTAATTACTGTTAATTAAATAATTACTCTGTTACTCTCTTCCGATTCTTGACCTCGAGTGCTCATCCTGATTTTCTTCTCTGCTCTTTTCCCCCTTTCCTGTCTTTAACGCCACTTCTCCTTTTACCCCTAAATAATTCCCTTTTCTTACAAAATTCAGCAGGCCTCTCGGTTCCATCCTCACACAGTCTTCTACACCGATTACAGCTTTTCGTCCTATTTATCTTTTCAGGTACAGCCTATTATCATTACTTGTATTATTATCACCATCATTATTTTTTCTCACTGTTAGGATCACCATTATTATTATCATTACTATTATAATTATCATTATCCTTATCGCTATCATCATTATTAGTATCATTATCATTATTTTCATTGTTATCACTATATCTATCATTATTATTATTATTATTATTATTATTATCATGATTATCATCATTATTATAATTACCACTTTTATTATTATTATCATTATCATAATTACCACTTTTAATATTATTATCATTATCATCATTATCTTTAGTATTATCATCATCATTATTATTAATGCTATTATTATCACCCTTATTATTATTGTAGTTATCGTTGTTGTTATTGCTATTATTATTGTTATTACAATTAAAATTGTTATCCCTACCATTATCATTTTTATATCATTACCGTTATTGTTATTGTTATTATTATTGATATTGTTGATATGATATTTTATTGTTATTGTTATAATCATTATCATCACTGTTACCATTATTATCATTATTTTCATTATCACTATTATCATAATCATTAGCAATACTGTTATTACTATCAGTACCATTATCATCCTTATCATTATAATTTCCATCACCCTCACTATTATCATCATTACTACCATTATCTTCATTATTAATGCCATTACTCCATTTACAGGTGCGTGGCACAGAAATAAGAAACAAAACCAATAAATGAATAATTGTAAGAGAATGATAATTGTTTAAGTAACATTAAAGACAGATATTTATTAAATAAGACATGATTTGTAGTATGTAATATATAGTATATATGTAGAAGGATAAATAAGTAAATGATTGGAAAAATAATAAGGAAATAAAAGAAAGTAATGGATAATCTTAGAGTTAAGTTTATGATAATGATGGTGATGAAAATTAGAATAAAGGTATAGCTAATAACCATGATAATAACAGTAACAGTAACGACAACAATAATGACAACAACAACAAAAAACAGTTCACTGGAAATGATAATAATTATAATAATAATTATAAGGATGAGTTATTCTTAAGGATACTTTTTTATGATCTAATGTTTAATCCATCTAGCCATCTATAACAAGCACAAACATGCGCACACACACAAACACACACACACACATCCATGACGCCACAAACACACACACACAGACACACACGCGAGTCAACGAAACTGCAGACGCAATTTAGCATCGCGAACCTCCGCAAAGTCCTGAATGAATGTCTGCGTGCCATGCAGATGCCGTGATTGCAGGTGCCTCGTGCCCATTTGTCATGCTTTGCTGTATTTCTTTCGCCGTGAATTATTTGTGCAGTGTCTCATTGTGATCTTTGTTGTTACTGTCATCATCATCATCATCATCTTTATCCTTATTTTAATTATTTTTATCAATATCAATATATCAATAACATCTATATTATCTTTATCATTACTATCATTATTATTGTAATTGTTGTTTTATATGGTCATCGTTATTATCAATATCATTACTTTATTATCATTATTATTATTATTGTTACTATCATTATCATTACCATCATTGTTATTATCAAGATCAGTATTGATGTTGCTATCATTATTACCAATATCATCATAATCATCATCATCATCTCTACTTCTATTTCATTCCCTCTATTGTTATATTATTGTCATTATCATTTCTAGTTGTGATCTCATATACACACTGTCTATATATATATATATATATATATATATATTATATATATATATATATATATATATATATATATATATATATATATATATAT
>NW_028234403.1:28793591-28801091 GCF_977035675.1 Penaeus japonicus | reverse complement strand
GCGGCCATAAATCAGGAGGGGTAGGGGGGGAGGGTAGGGATGGATCGCTCAATTGATATCACTCAATGACGATTGCTTCGTTGATCAGAGCAATTTTGTAACTGGAAAAGAGATTGGAGAAAAAGTAGCCTTCGTGCGCTGGCTGTGTAGCGTGGGCCATGATGCTTCTATTATAATCACTATCATATTTTTTGCAGTTGCATGATTTGCAGTCGATACTGTTATTGATAGCGTGTTATTGACTATCAGTTTTATTATCTTTATGATCGTACTGTTATGCCTATGATCATTATCATCATCATCATTATCACCAATATCATTACTATTTCGATAACAATTATTAATAGCGTTATCATAACTACTACTATTATATTGATCACCATTATAGCTTACAATTATCATCATTATTGTTGCTTCTATCATTATCATCATCCTCGTTATCGTTACCATCATTACTGTCATTAGTATATCATTATCATAAAAAAAACAAGCGATGATTTACCAATGATAAGTATCATGATCTGTCTTCTCCCTTTTCCTCCCCTCCCTCCCTCTTCCAATCTCTTCCCACCTCCTTCCCTCTCTTACCCTCCCTTAATTCCTCCCACTAACCTTTTCCTCCTTGCCTTCCTTCCTCGTCCCTTCCCTCTCCTTCCCTGCCTCTCCCTCCCTTCCTCCCTTCCTTGCTCCCTCTCTCTTCCTCTTACCTCCCTCTTTCTCTCCCTATATCTCATCCTCGCCCCCTTTCTCTCCCTCTATACCTCCCTCCCTTCCTTTTTCTTTCCCTCACACACACATAAAAAGAAAGAAAGAAAGAAAAGAAAAGAAAGAAAAGAAAAGAAAAAAAGTAAAAAAAAAAAAAAAACAAAAAAAAAAAAAAAAAAAAAAAAAAAAAAAAAAAAAAAACGGAGCCTAAATTTTCCCCTGAATTCGACACAGTCCCTCGAGAGAAGGATTACCAAGAATCACGCCCAACAATAGCCTTTTGTGTGGTTTGCGGGCGGCGTGGGGGCTAGCATGTCCCGCAGATAGTCCCTTGGATGAGGGCGAGAGTGTGGACAAAGGAGAGGTTACAGTGTGACGCTTTTATCACGCTGATTTTGACATGATTATGGGGACTCTTGGTGAAGATAATGAGAGACTTTGTGGTATAAGTTGTACTATTAGTGATGATGTTGGCAATTATAGATTATGGTAATGATAATGATAATAATAACTTTAATTTTGATATAAGATGTAAGAATGATAAGGACATTGATTACAATGATGATAAAAGGAATAAGGATAACAATAATGATCATGATGATAAATACAATGGTGGTGATATGGGAATGATAATGGCAGTAATGATTCTGACGATGATAATGATAATGATCATCAAAATAAAATTTTGATAATGATAACAGTAGTAATAATGATAATAACAACAAAATGATAACAGTAATAATAATACTTATACTAATAATGATAGTGATAACAATGGTAATAATAACGATAATAATAATCATGGCAATAATAATAATGTCAATGAGGATAAACAATGACGGTTATAATGATGATGAGGATAATGATAGCAATGATGACTGTCATAGCATTGCCAATCAAATGGCGAAATTTCATTAAAAAAAAATAATAATGATTGCGTAAACTATAGACTAATATCAATATTTCATGTGTGTGATTATTTGCGATCATATATGGGATTAATATCAATAAACAGGACTCGAGTCCAGCCAAGGGCCGGGCAGAGAGATATCCTCTTCGGCTCCGGTTGTCGGCCCACGGCAAGGACACCGATCAAGGTGCAAGATTGATTTCATTCTTTATTTCATTAATTGGGGTTTGTCGGGGGATCAAGACGGCGAGACATACAGGACCGTTTTTTTTTATTCAGTCTTCTTTTTTTTTAAAATTATTATTATGTATGTGTAAAAATCAGTGAAATTTTATATTCTATCCTGAATGGTAATTTTGAATCTACATCTATATCCTAGAGCCTTGACAGTGGCATAGAAAATATGATGATAATAAGGGTAACAATACTAATACTAATGATAACAATAATGATTATGGTGATGATATGGCAATCATAATAGTGCTGATAATGATAATTATGATGACAATAATAGTAATGGCGATAGTTATATTTATAGTTGTAATAATACCAATGGTAATAGTACTAATGATAATAATAAAAATAAAATATTGATAATAATAAAGATAACAATAATGATTATAATAAGAAGAGTGAGGATAATGATAATGATAAAAATGATGATAACAAAATTATAATAGCAATGATGATAATGACAGTGATGATATGAATAGTAATGACAATGATAATAAGGACTATCATTATCATCACCATCATCATGAAAGTAATCATAATACTAATGGTGGTAATAATGATAATGATTATAATGATAACGATAACGATAATGATAACAATAAAAACAATACTAAAACATGATTATAAAAAGTCATTGTACTGAAGAGGATAAAGTTCATCATATTCATCATATTCATAGTGATGGTAAGAGTAAAATCAAGACAATGAAGTCATTTAATTCAAGAAAGAAAATGAAAGTAGTAATAATGATAATGAAAACAACAGCAACAGTAATAATAATCACAAAGAAAAAAAATAACGATGATAACAACAGTGAGAAAACAAAGCCAATAAAAAAACAGCAATAACAATAGTACAACAATGATAACAGCAACATTGAAAGGAGCAAGCAACGCCAACGATATTGCACAAACACACAAATAAAGACTCGAGAACACCTGTCGATTTCCTCTGGCCGAAACCGCCATCGCTCCCCCGCCTTGCAACACACGTCCCCGGAACAGCCAATAGTCGACCCATCATTTACTTGCTCTGCTACTCTACTTTATTATCTTGCTCTTTTTTCTTATCTTTTTTTTCTTCTTTTTTTTCTCTATCTTTCTTTTTTCTGTCTGTCCCGTCAGTCTGTCTGTTTGTCTCTCTCTCTCTCTCGCTCGCTCTTTTCACTCTTCCTTTCTTCCTTATTTCATATCTTTCTTTGTTACCTTTCTTTGATTTTTTTATTTATTTTTTCATCTTCTGTCATATCACCCTCCTCGAGAGAACCACACACACACACACACACACACAACACACATACATACATATATATATATATATATATATATATATATATATATATATATATATACTTATATATATATATATATATATATATTTATATATATATATATATATATATATATATATATATAGATAGATATATATATATATATATATATACACACACACACACACATACACACACTACATATATATATATATATATATATATATATATATATATATATATATATATATATATATGTACATATTATATATATATATATATATATATATATATATATATTTATATATGTAAATAGATATGTATATATATGTATATGTACACACACACACACACACACACACACACAAGCACACGTACACACACAAACACACGTACACTACCCACCCACATACTCACACACACACACACAAACACACACACATGCATATATATATATATACATATATATATATATATATATGTATATATATATGTGTTTATTTATATATATATATATATATATATATATATGTATATATATTTATTTATATGTATATATATATATATATTTATGTATGTATATATACATACATATATATATATATATATATATATATATATATATATATATATATATATATATATATATATAGAGAGAGAGAGAGAGAGAGAGAGAGAGATAAAATGTTTGAGATGGCTAAAGACCTCTTGAAGAAACTTTTACTCTGCCAGTCATCATGTCGTCTCTCTCTCTCTCCGTCATTATTTTTTTTTCTTGCTCTCTCACCATTGCCTTCTCTTTTTCTCTACTATCTCTCTCTCTACTATTTCTCTCTCTCACTCTTTCTCTCAATTTCACAGTTTATCCCAGATAATCATGAAGTTAAATTCCAAAAGTTTAGCATCTCCAGTTGATTTTATTAACTCTACGGTTAATATCTCCAAACTTCACAAATGTCTATTCACAGTTGATATACTATAGAATATAATCATGTTATTACCTTAATTTGTAATACAATGTTAGCAACAATGTCATGACTCTACATCAATGTACCAAAACTTGTCCATGCCTGTGCAATTAGCCAGGGTGGTAAATAAGGATCTAAACTAAACTTTGTCCCATTACCACGTCTCAATTCCCGATTCCCCTTGATAATTCGGATTTTGATTATTACTAATTCTGAAGTCATTTACTAGGAGCAGCAAGTTTTGCAGTTGATTATCATTTAAGATTCAGCAAAACAATTGAACTGGAACATTACATTGATAAATCTAAAGTCAATTTCCTCTTTTAGCACCTCAATTTTTGATTTAATAAGAAATAATAATCATCCGTATCATTGGATTTCAATCATCATCATAATTATCATCATGTCTTTAGTTATTTTCATTAACAATTAAATTTATCATCCAATTTATTCATTATTATTTCATTATCCCAATCATGACATCGCCATCAACATTCCTTCATATTAGCACAACACACATCAGCTGACATCCATCATCCCATTCATATCCATCCTCATCATAGGAAATAAAACCATGAAATTAAAAGTCCCTTGGATTTGGAGAGAGAGCGTAGAGATGCAGCATTGATCCTTGGACCTGCTGAACCTGGCAAAACAAGCAAAGAAACAGAGGAAGGCCAGCAGAGACTGGAAGACATATAACCAATGCGGCAGAAGGAACAAAGCGAGGGCAGGGCCAGGAATCTCTGCAAGATTGGTTCTAAACAAATGGTAGGAAAAGAAAGGACAGAAGGATAGGGGCACGGATTTAGGTCTCAGATCCAAGGTCAGTACTGGTTCAGGCTGATTACCATGAGGATATCATTTTAAAACTATTTTTGTTTATGAGTGTGAGATCAGAGGAAGTGAGAAAAGAAATGCTATGGACTATACCTTCCGCAGGTGGCATTGTGATCGCTAAAAAAACATAGGAATGGAACAGAACAGAAAAAAAATGAGAGCCACGAATCCATGAAGACACTGAAGACACAGCATACAGATGAAGGATGGAGAAAACAAAGGAAAGACATCAAATTCAACTTGGCCGAGAAAGATAGGGAGGGTGGGGTGGGGAGGGGGGGGGGGGGGGGCAGAAGGGGGCAGGAAAGCGCATCGGGGGGGGGGTGTGGTGCGGCGCAGAAAAATAAAATATTAATTTATATTCTTCTTCTTCTTCTTCGTCTTGATATTAGTACTACTTTCATTGTCATTATGGTAATTCTTTTTATTATTATAGTTATTGTTATTTCTATTATTACAACTATTATTATTTTCATTATCATCGTTATCCTTATTGTTATCATTATCATTATTATTATTATCAATATTATCATCATTATCATCGATATGTTATTATCATCATTGTTAATATCATTATCTTAATCCTTATCATCATTATAATCATCACTATTATTATTATTATTGCTATTATCATAATTATTATCAGTATCATTTTTATGATCATTATTGTTTCTATTACTATGACTTATTTTTATTATTATTATTATCATTATCTTTACTACTAGACATATTATTATTGTTATTGTCATTATTTTTAGTACTATTATTGATATCCTCATAGATATCATTACTATTATTTTTTTAATTATCATTGTTTTTGTTATCATTATTATTCTTACTATCATTATTATTATCTTTGTTATTATCATCATTATCATCATCCTTATTATTATCATCATGATTATCTATTATTATCATCATTATCATTATAATTGCCATGATGATCATTATTATTATCATTACCGTCATGATAATTAATATTATCATTATTGATGTTGTTATTAATATGATTATCAGCATTATCATTATATTTACTATTATCATCATCCTTATTCTGATTCTATTTTTATCATCATCATCATCATTATCACTATTAAAATCATTATCAGTAATATGATTGTCAATATCAGGATATTCATCCTTACAGTTGGAAGCAGTTCTATACACAGTCATACTCACACTCACCTTTATCCCCTCTCCCCCCTCCCCCCTTCTGCCCCCTCGCTGCCCCTACGAACAGGCACACTCCAGAAACAAATTTCATTACTTCTCGTGCTTGTTCACACTCGAAATTGTTTTGTGAAGTGTCAGTAACGCCTATCTGTTTTCACCCATCGGCCTCGCCTTCGTGAAAAAATGTTATTCTGTCGTGCTTCCTGTTATGGCTCTGGTTGCTATTGTATCATTGTATCAGAGGAGTGAGTTTGACATGTGGAGTGATATGTAAATACTGCTGTCTGGCTGTTTCGGTCTCTTTCTGTCTGGCACTGTCTCTTTCTGTCTGTCTGGCTCTGCCTCTGTCCCTCTCCCTATCTCTTTATCTCTCTCTCTCTCTCTCTCTCTCTCTCTCTCTCTCTCTCTCTCTCTCCCTTTCACTCTCTCCTCCCTCGTGCTTGTATCTGTGTGTGTGTCTATTCTCCCCTTTAGTCTGCCTCTGTTTCTTCACTCACTCTTTCCTCACTCCCCACACTCCCTCTCCCACTCTCTCTCTTCCTCCACTCTCCCTCCCCCATCTCCTTCCTTCCTTTCTCCTTTCCCCCTCCCCCTGCCCCTCCCCATCTCCTTCCTTTCTCCCCTCCCCCTCCCCATCTCCTTCCTTCCCTTCTCCTCTCCCCCTCCCCCTCCCCATCTCCTTCCTTCCCTTTTCCTCTCCCCCTCCCCCCCTCTCTTTAGTGAAAGGACACTCACTGCAATAAGTGAATGGACATGAGTTTCCTAGTCTTCGCTCGGACCTTATCCTTTGCATTAATCTAAATAGGATTCCACTTCCATTTGAAAAGGATTGCAATGCATATGCTCTCTCATAATCGTCACTCTCGTTTGCAATAACTGCGCATTCGCACCTTAGCACGGGAATGGATTGCTGCTTGTTGCATTGCATAAATTGTTTGATTGTTTGTCTGTTAAGTAAGTTAGAGGAAATCGTTTGTGTCGTTGGTTAGGTTAGCGTACTCAACAGTCTCTAATCTTTGGGTAATAATAATAATAATGATAACCATAATGATAACAATAATGACAGCAATAATAATAACAATAGCAATAATGATGATGATGATGATGATGATGTGACAATAACGATAGACATAACAACATCAACAACAGTAACAATAAGGACAGCACTCCCACAATAATGGAACCAATTATAACTTGAGCAAAAAGAACAATAGCAACATTTTGAGTAACTAAACCTCCACCGGTAATTTTACTCTAAACTCCTTTCTTCCTTTAAGATATATGTTTATATTACTTGATTTTTAAAAATCTACCCTTATCTACACTAAATCAACATAATCTAACTTACTATCCATAATGTACCCCTAAAATCTCCTCGTCTTGCTCTCTTTACCACAAAA
>NW_028234403.1:28761091-28763591 GCF_977035675.1 Penaeus japonicus | reverse complement strand
ACTAGCGTAGAAAGGAAATTTAATGTACTTTCTGAAAATGCCGTCAAAACGTTCCGGGCTTCCATGCATTGTTGAGATATTCGCGACTTTTTAAACCGTTTTGACGCGAAAAAGTCGCAAAAAAACACTAAAACGATAAACCTTAATGTGAGAGAATGGGGATGTCCCAGGCCTTCATCTTTCGATATGATGTCGGTTGTAGTCTCGAATTTGCTAATAACTGGTTTTGAGGTAGTATCCTTATTTTGATGACGTATTTGTGACGTCATTAGTAACACGCGGTAAGCCGATTTTTGCACACACAACACCACTTGTATTTGACGTTCAATGTCTAAAAAAAAACAGTTTCAACTCAAAATTAATTCTTAGTGCTTTTCATATCGCTGCGTTGGCTATTGGATGAAACATTTCATCAATTTCATTAATTGAATAATTGGCCAATTAAACCAATTAACGCTCGTATCTCGGCTCACACATAAGATAGCGTCGTAAATCCAACGATATGTCTTGTTGACATTGATTGAGTGTAGTAGGTGCCACATGAGACCATTCATTATTATTCCCTCAATTAGATAATTGGTCAATTAAACCTATTAGATCTCTGAACACTGAAAAAGACTGATATTTTTCCCAAAACCAAAAAGGATTTGGTTGTGTTGGTCCGTGGCAGTTGAGCGTCCCTTTCTTTACCCTAAAACCTATGATATGGAAGGAACGCGGCAGTCCGCATACTGCCGCCACCCCACTACATGCACTGACAGTGACACTGACTGTTCAGTACAGTGAAAAATTATGCTCATGTGGCCTAAATTGATTTTAGAAGAATTATTACTGTGACTACTACTACTAGCTATATTATTAATGATTCACACGACCTTAGTCTTGAAGTTTGACTATGAAGCATCGACACCTCTTTAGAGCTCAATAACAGGAAGGAAAAACTAATGGGATGATTACTTAAATTGAATAATTTACGTTATTTATAGTTCTATTGGACGAAGCATCCACATTAAAAGTATAACTAATTAGACAATGCAAATGAGTTTGTTGTAGAGTTCAAAACTTTGAAATCTTTCGAATTCGTTCAACTACATAATGTTTTCGTAAATCTAAATCAATGCAATCAAGTGTACCTCAAATTTGATCAAGTATAATAATTGTTGTAAGTTTAACATAATGTTAAATTTACAACAGTTATTATATTTGATCAAATTTGAGGTACACTTGCAAATTATACATAAAGTATAATTTAGATTCGGGGACAAATGATCCGTGCATGTAGTGGGGTGGCGGCAGTATGCGGACTGCCGCGTTCCTTCCATATCATAGGTTTTAGGGTAAAGAAAGGGACGCTCAACTGCCACGGACCAACACAACCAAATCCTTTTTAGTTTTGGGAAAAATATATATATATATATATATATATATATATATATATATATATATATATATATATGTACATATATATGAGAGAAAGAGCGAGAGCGAAAGAGAGAGAGAGAGAGAGAGAGAGAGAGAGAGAGAGAGAGAGAGAGAGAGAGAGAGAGAGAGAGAGAGAGAGAGAGAGAAAAGTAAAAAAATAAATATGTACAAACAAACAAACTACACCTAATTTCTCTGATCAATTTGCGATGATCGGCCTCTTGGTTTCCTCTGATATTCCTTATAGTAGCATCGAACACTGAATAATACTTATCAATATATAATAGCGTTTGAATTGAAATGGTGGGAATAATTACTGGATGAGTGCTTTTTATGTGTGTATATTTTTTTTGTAAAAAGGTACATATTCTTTCATAGGTAAATAAACACAGTAACGACATTCAACCACACGTATTTTTTTCTTCTTCCTTGTCTTCTTGTCCTTGTTCTTTTTTTTTCTTATTCTCCCCCATCCTTGTTCATTTGATTTTCCTAATTTTCTCTCTTCTCCTTTTCTCTTTGATTTTTTCATTTTCCTTCACCCTCTCCTTCTTTTTTTTACCTCTTCTTGTGCTTCTCTTTCGACGTCTCCTTCCATTCCTTCCTTTTCTTCTCACTGCTAATTGCGTCCTTTCCCTCCTGTGGCCGCAGAATCCACGGCAAAAAGTAACACAATTCCTGCGAGGTCGCCATGTGTGGCCCGTCCATGATCTCGCGGCTGTCATCGCCGGCGCTGACACCACAGCATCGATAACATGGGCCAGGAGAGGCCGCCATGTGGCCCGGCCGTGATTATAAACGACTGAAAAACCGCTCGAGTAAATAGCAAGAGCCTTGTACTGTAGACACAGCCATGGCAGTCGCGGCGGAGACACCATCGTGACGACACGTAGCTATTGGGGAAAGAGGACCTTAGTCCTATGTATGGTTAGTGTATGGTTAATCCCTTTTGCTTAAAGACAGTGCACAAGCAATATATTAATCTTTGTAGATCTAGGGATTACCATGTCACCTATTAGGAAACAAATACTGAAGGCTTTTATTTGTTTCAAATGCTTGATTAGTATTATGACAATGC
>NW_028234403.1:28738591-28743591 GCF_977035675.1 Penaeus japonicus | reverse complement strand
ACCACCACTTCCTATATCTTCTCCTCTCTCTCTCCCACTCTCTCTCATCTCTTTCTCTTCTCCTTTCTCCTCGTTCTTTCTCTCTCTCACTCGCCCTCTATCTCGCTCTCTCAACTTGTATCTCCTCACTCTCCACCCGCCGTGTCAACATCTCTCTCTCTGCCTCTCTCTTTCCCTCTCTCTCCTCCTCTCTCCTCACTTCTCTCTCTCTCTCTCTCCTGCTCTCACTTCTACACTCGTAACCATCTCTCTTCTCTTTCCTTCTCTCTCCTCACTCTACTCTCGTCCAACATTCCTCCATCTCTCTCTCTCTCTCTCTCCTCTCCTCCACCTCTCTCTCCTCTCTCTCTCCACTCTCATCTCCTCACTCACTTCTCTATTCTTCTCTCGCTCTCTCCCTTCTCTGGCCTCTCCACATCCTCTCTCACTCTCCCTCTCTTCTCTCTCTTTCTCTCTACTACCCATCTTTCTCTCTCTCCTCTCTCAACCTCTCTCCTCTCCTCTCTCTTCTTATCGTACTCTCTCTCCTCCTCCTCGCCCCTCCACAATCTCTCTCTCTCTCACTCTCTCTCTCGCCCACAACTCTCTCTCTCTCTCTCATCTTTCTTCCTTCCACTCGTCTCACTCTCTCTCTCACCTCTATCTCTCCCTCACCTAACATCTCTTCTCATTCTCCCCTCTCCTCTCTCTACTCTTCTCTCTCTCTCCTCTCTGGCTGTCTTGTCCTTAGTTCCCTTTCTTCTTCTTCCCTTCCATATCTCTTCTGTCTTGTCTGTCTTCCCGCTTCATTGGTCTGTCTTCCTCTTGTCTTCTTCCACTCTCTCTTCCTGCTCTCTCTCTCTCTCTCTCTCACTCTCTCTCTCTCGTCGATTCACTCTCGTCCATGCTCTCTCTTCCATCTGCTCTCTCTCTCTCTCTCTCTCTCTGTATTATGTTCTCATCAATCTTCTCTCTCTCTTCTCTTCTCTTTCTCTCTCTCTCATCTCTTCAACCCTCTCGTCCGCTCAGCTATTTCTCTCCTTTTCCTCTCTCTCTCTCTCGACTCTCTCTTCCTTTCTTTTCCTCTCTCTCCTCCTCTGATCCTTCTCTCTCATCCCACTACATTGTCTCTTTCACCACTCTCACGTCATTCCATCTCCCTCCGGCTTTTTTTTTTTTTTTCTCTCTCGCGTTCTTTGTTTTTTTTTTCCTGACTAATTAAAAATTGTAATAAAAGACAGATCTTGCTGCTGATAATTTGTTGGTAATGTGGATGTTGCAATTGCATAGAACTTATTTGATGGACATAAAATGAGTTGATGTTTCACAGAGATAATCTCCCTAGAGTATAAGGATCTATTACCTGCCTATATCACCAACAATTTACCTACTAATAATTTGATATCTATCTATCTATCTATCTATACATATATATACATATATATGTATACACTCACGCTCACACATACACACATACACACACACACTCACACACACACCGTACACGGTGTGTTGTGTGTGTGTGTGTGTGTAGTGTCGTTGTGTGCGGATGTGAGTGTATGTAGTAGTATGGGTAGCAATGTGCACACACATCACACACACACAACAACCACACACACACATATATATATATATATATATATATATATATATATATATATATATATAGATAGATAGATAGATAGATAGATAGATAGGTAGGTGGATAGATAGATATTCACATACACACACACACACACTCACTTACATGCATATGTGTGTGTGTGTGTGTGTCCGTTTGTGTGTATATAGGTGTGTGTGTGTGTAGGGAGGAGGCCTGTGTGGGTATAAGTATATATCATGTATGTGTTTGAAAGAGTCTATGCACGTGTGCACGTATGTGTACAGTACCTGTGTACCGGTGTCTACCTTTATTAAACTAAAATGCTCTTTGCGAGATTCATGTTGATGACACTCCAAACAAGACAGAAAGGCACAATCAGCAATTGATATCTACGATATATTCACATTCCAATTAGTCTGATAGAATAATTATCTTCATCTCTCATATCTAGGAAAAAATGATATAAGAACCAGTCTTCATTTCATCCATTTCTCTCTATACTTTTTTTCCATTTCTCATCTTTTCTTTTCTTCTTCGTTTTTTATTTTATTTCATCTCTTATTTTTGTTTCATATTTCTCTTTTTTTTTTTTTCCTTTTTTTTCCTTTTTTATACTTCATATTTATTTTCATTTTTTTCACTTCATCCCCCTTTTCATTTTTTTTCATTTCCATTTATTTTCATACGACAAGCTAATACTGGCGCGCATGACATCACACCACTATCTGAGAAATACATGACCATTATATTCTATCCACAATGATTAAGTGTTCATGAACTGTTGACAAGAAAAAAATATCATAACTTCGGGTGCCGATACATTTCTGTTGCTAAATGTAAAGCTTGTTGAAATATTTTGATCGTCTATGTTGGCGAAAAGTAATAATTGTACATTTGTACTTATTGTTTTTTATCATTATTGTAATTATCTTTATTACTCTTGTCATTATTACATATGCTATCATTATCACATTTACAGCTATGCCTGTTATTAATATTATCATTAGTATTAAAAATTATCATCATAAATTTAACTATCATTAGTATGGTCATTGTCATTAGCATTATCAGTTTATTATCAATGTTATCTTTAACATTATTATCATATCTATACATATATACATATATATGTACACACTCACATTATTACCGTCATCATTATTACCATTATCAGTTTTGTATTGCTTTTATCATTATGAGTATTGTCATTATTATTATTTTTATTATCATTATTATTATATTTACCATTATTATTATTATCATTATCATCAATGTTAATACAATGACAATAACAGTAATTGTAATGATAATGGTGATGATTATAATTGTAATGATGATGATAGTAATGATGGGGATAATGATAATGTTAATAATTATGGTAATGATGACAAAAATAGTAATTGTAATCATGATGACTATGATGATAATGATGACTAGTAATGATAATGATAATGATAATAATAGTAGTAAGATGATAATGATAGTGGTAATCAAGATGACTATAATCGTAATGATGATAACAATAATGATAATAGAAATGATCATGAGAATAATTATATGGATAATGATATTGGTAATATCATCAATAATGATAATGATATGAATAATGATAATAATAATAATTTTTATCATCTTCTCTATCTTTATTATCAATATCAATAATGATGGCAATCATTATCCTTTTAATCAATGCTACATTATCATATTTGTTGTTTAAGTTATCATTATCACGATTATTACTATTACTAATTTTCATCGTTTCACAGTCTTAAATGATTACTTTTTTCTTAGTCGGTTGCAAATAATGCACCGAAGGCAGTCCCTTCAATTTTTCATAGCCAGTGCTTTATGAGGAACTAAAACATTCTTTTGTACTTCTGCAGATGTTTTTGATAATGGCACTCATTCCTCCTCTGATAGTGCCTAGTATTATAAGTATTACTTTAGTTCTCACGTTCTACATACACACATGTTGTTACTACACTTCACTTCGATTGTGAAATCTGTATATCAACTTTACTTTTCACTTTCCTTTTGGCCAATCATTCGCACAACTGGGAGATAGCATTGCTCTTTGTTTTATATTCCGACTAACATTTTCTCCCTTCCCCACCACAAATTCCGAACAATTTCTCTCCCATTTCTCCCTTTCCCGTTTTCCCCTTCACCTCCACTTCACCCCCCCTCCCAACTCCTTTCTGTCTGGGGTTTTCCCGTTTTCACTCGCTTTCCTGTCTGGGGTTTTCCGTTGTTTTACTGGTGGAATATTTTTCTTTTGCCGATTTTTTTTTTTTTTTTTTTTTTTTTTTTTCGTTTTTTTTTTTTTTTTTTTTTTTTTTTTTTTTTTATCCTCGTCATCAGGGTAATAATGAAATCCTGCCATTGCTATTTCGACGGCAGTGTCTATTTTCATCAATCCTTTACGCCCATTTATTTCCGCTAGATGAAGCCGATCGCCATTTCAGCTCAGAATATTTCCAGTTGGATGTTTGAATTACGTCGCACTGCAGGTCTTGCTAATCTATTTATTACGTCAGACTTATTCTGATCTAATTAATACTCTCTGATACTCATTCCAAATCATTCCCTTCATGTTGCTGTGTTGCATAGTATCATTTTCGCCAATACCGAGAAATGTCTATCAATTTAGATGATGATTATTTTATCATCTAATCGCAAATTAACAGTAATTGCCAGCTTCTTGTAAGGGATGCCTTTGCCGAGACCCTCACTAAATTGATTCACTGGCTTCAATCTATATTCTTTTAGCCTTTGTTTGAAGAATAATGGTTCTATTTATTCATATAGAACCATGGCTGACTGAAGCACCGGTTCGGGTTAACCGGAGCAATGTCCTTGATCTCTAATGCTCTTGGTGACATTACAAATAGAAGAGAAAGGCGTAGGAGAATAGCCTTGAAATATTCACCCAACAAAATACCTTTATCACCTTTTTTTCATGTTGTGCTTGCTATTACCCAACTCTAATTAAAATTACCACTCTCACTTATTAGTATTTATGAAAAAGACAATCCGTCGAAATGGAAATGCGTGGGCGATGTCGCCAATATACATCTCTGCGGTTTGTTGTATAATGGTAAGTTATTGGGATGATTGTGGAGAGGGAAGAGCTGTTTAGTTAGGATAGGACATTCAGTCCCCTCATTCTTACTCTTCTTATACATTTGGCATATGCCGCTATGAACTTCGATCGATCATATATATATAATAGTATTGTTTATATATAGATAATATATATATATCTATATATATATATATATATATATAAATATTATACATGTATATATATATTATATATATATATATAATATATACTATATATATATAATATATATATATATATATATAACTATATATATTTATATATAATATACACACACTACACACAACACACATA
>NW_028234403.1:28731091-28733591 GCF_977035675.1 Penaeus japonicus | reverse complement strand
TTTGTGGGTAAGGGGGAAGATAGGAGGGAGGAGGGAGGTCGAGGGACGGAGGGAATATGAATGGAAGGAGAGAAGAGGGAGGAGGAGGAGGTAAGGAGGGAGGAGGTAGGAAGAGGGATGGAGGGAGGAGGGAGGAGGGAGGAAAGAATCAAGGAGGGTCGGGGGGGGGGGGGGACTACGGTAAACACGGGAGCAAAGAAGAGGAGCAGAACACAACAGGCATTGCATTTATCAGATTTGGCAAAGTGCCCGCTAGGATTCTTGGGAAGAGTGGGAGAGAGAGAGAGAGAGAGAGAGAGAGAGAGAGAGAGAGAGAGAGAGAGAGAGAGAGAGAGAGAGAGAGAGAGAGAGAGAGAGAGAGAGAGAGAGAGGGGCAGAAGTAGGGAAAAAGGAAAATGAGAATGGAAGGAGGACAAAGAGTCGAATAAAGGAGTGGAGAGACGGAGGGCTGACGAAGAGGAGGAAAAGAAAAGGAGAATATTGCCAGGGAGAACAACGAGAGAAGAGCGTGGAAGGAGGAAAGAGGAGAGGAAGGAAGAAGAGGAAGAATAAAAGGGAAGAGAGAGGAAAAGTGGAAGAAGAGGAAGAGTAGGAAAGAGAAAGAAGACGAGGAAAGAGGAAGAATATGAAAAAGAAGAAGAGGGAAGATGAAAAGGAGGGAGAAAGGAGAAGAGAGAAGATGAAGGAAAAGAAGAGGAAGACAAAGAAGAATAAGAGGAGGGAGGAAGGGGGAGGACAAGGAGGACGAAGAGGAGGAAAGTGATTTGTGAAGAACGTGTTTGTAAACAGACGAAAGCCGTGCCGTGGGGGAGGCTGCCTGGTGTTCCCGTGGTATTATTTACGAGCGTTGAGAATCCAGTTTGTGGATTATGCAAACCGCCTTGTTATTCTAATATGCTAGGCGCAGAGGGCGAGGAGGAAATGGAGAGATAGAAAGAGAGATGGGCAGATAGGTCAGTAAACAAGATGTGGATAAGATATGTAGGGAGATAGATACAGATGAATGAGTATAGTTTGATATATGTGAAAATGGGTAGACAGATAGGACAAAAAAGATAGATAAATTGAGAAGTAGGTAGACTAATAGATAGACAGATAGCTGGACGGATAAGTTGGGAGATAGATAGGTAGTTAGGAATATAGATATTTAGGTAGACAGATCTATTGGAAAAGAGATAAATGAATTTATAAGAATGTATACATGTAGCTGAAATATAGATAGCAGGTAGATGAATAAGAATAGATAGGTATATATATATATATATATATATATATATATATATATTTATATATAATAATATATATTTTATATATATTATATATATATATATATATATATATATATATATATATATATATATATAAAGATAGACAAACATGTAGACTGGTAGCTAGGTGGATAGACATGTTAAATAAATATATATAAGTTCAGTTAGATAAATAATCAGAGAGATAGTTAGGTAAATAGACATACAGACAGATGAATAGGTAGACAGAAAGATAGGTAGGGCAGATAATTAAATAATGTGTATAAAAAGAAAATAACAAGGGCATACATACACGAGAGTACCCATATGATGTACAGCACGGCTATTACACAAGATAAGCAGATTACAAACAAATGCCCCATTGAATTAATGGCCCTTTGCCCACACTGAGGGAGTCGGGAGATGATTTAAGTTGTATTGTTGTGTTTCTAGTTTAACACTGGGATGAACCTCTTTAGAAAGGAAGAAAGGAAGGTGGAATAAGAATTGTGTGTTTGGACGATTGTGCGTTTGTGAATAATGTATGAACAAATGAATGGACACATGCTATAAACTTTTACATGAGTGTTTTTGTGTTGTTTGTATGTATGTGTGTAGAGAGATAAATAAGTAGTTAACAAGTACGCATATGTGCACATGAACCATAATGCTTCCAACTAGAAAAAAAAAGGAAATTACAGCAGCGTCCAGTGAGATAAAAAGCTCCCTTTCAGAAGGCAGCAACATCAGCAACACCAATGCCAACAACAAAAACATCAAAAACAACAAGCAACAGTCAAGCCAAAGAGCAATTATCGCAATCGGCCATTATGTCTTTTATCAATCAAATACACGATTGCGTTTAGATAGAATGAGATTCATGCTTACAATATGTCTTGACTCAACAAAAGCTTTTGTCACACTAAATCACACTTTGCTTCTGTTCTTATAATACTATAATGTTAACTCGGGACAGGCAATTTGCGCGCCCAATAATTTAGATATAATGTATACAGGCTAATCACTTGAACATATATATTGGCGGTCCGCGAGGGTTGCTTCTTGGGACTGCCTTACACACGCACACGCACACACACACACACATGCATTTATATATATATATATATATATATATATATATATATATATATATATATATATATATATATATATATATATATATATATATATATATATATATATATATATATATATATATATATGTATATGTGTGTATGTGTATGTATGTATAT
>NW_028234403.1:28718591-28726091 GCF_977035675.1 Penaeus japonicus | reverse complement strand
TTTATATATATATCATATATATACATATATATATGAGTATGTGATATATGAACATATATATTATAATATATATATTAAGATAGGTATAAATTAATGTATAATCACCAGTTTACATATATATGTATATATATTCATTTATAGCGCATGGTATCAATTATACAAGTATGAATATATATAGGTTGTTATATATAGTATATGAGTATAAATTATACAGTTAATATATATAAATATATACTATATATATATGATAAATAGTATATTGGAATATATATATAAACATACATATAGGTGTGCGGTGTGTGTGTGTGTGTCTGATCAGTTAATTTAAATAGATATAGTGTATGTCAACATATATATTTAAATACTACACACACACACATAGATAGATAGATGCAGGGTAGAGGTTGTATAACATATTTAATATAAATATATAGTGGTAGATATACTGTGTATTTAAGCGGTATTGTATATATTTATATATATATCATATATACAATCCATATTTTACGATAACATATAGATATATATATATATAGGTATAGTTTTGTATGAAAGTATTTATAACGATATATATATATATATATATATATATATATATATATAATATATAAATATATATCGATATATATATATATATATACTATAATGTATATATATATTACATATATATACATATACATATTATATATATCTATATATATTGTAGTATATATATATATATATATCGTATCTATTATATGTATATAGTATATATATATATATCGCTTATATATATATAACTTATATATCATATATGTATAAACAATTATATCTGTATAGCTATATATAATATATATATATATAATTGTATATATATATAATATTTATATTTCTATAAAATTATATATAACACATATAAACCATATGATATATATATATATAAAATATACTAATATATATATATATATATATATATATATATATGCGCTATATATATATTAATATATGTATAGACAATATACATATATGTTACATATATATATATACATATAATACATATATCAAGTATATATATATATATATATATATAATATATATACCATAAATATATATATGTCATACCATATATAATATATAATATATATATTAATAATTTATATCAAAAATACATATATAATATATATATAGTATATATATATAACTCAGTAATATATATATATATATATATATATATGATACATATAAATATATAGCAAACTATATATATATATATATATACATATACACCACTGACTTGCGTGCATGTTGGAACAGGTCCTATGATACCATGGACTGTGGTTTGCGAGCGTAGTCAAATGTCTCGTATATTAGACAGCGAAGTTGCCAGTAGACAATTCTCCTGGGCAACTCGGGTAATTATGGGTATCACGTATCCCAGCCATATAAAATGTCGATGAGGAGCAAGGTCAGACACATGACACGTAAAATGTGTCCCCTCAATCTGAAAAATCATTCCTCCATTAAACCCTAGCTATGCTACTTACTACTTGACCTCCTAAAGAGAATGACAAAGACACAGGATATAAATGATATTCGTGATGCAACATATGTACGTAAGGTGTCTTTTCTATGTGGCAAAACACTTAAAAAAAACGGCATTGAAGTTACATAACTGGGCGCATAGCGTCTCCTTGTTCAGTGTTAATTTTTTTTTTTTTAAATTGTACTTCTGGAGCAGCCTTAAAGGCTCATAAACAGATCAGGGAAATATTATTCCTAAGTTGGTGAAACACACAACATTGTCGTTTTGTGGAAGTCTATTACTTCATGAAATTACTTCAAACTATAAAAAATACTTAAATCATATTACCTTAATACCTCTAATTATTAGCTTCATCAATCAAAAGTCAGAAACATTAAACAATGACACACTATGACGAAAGGGCAAATTATTCTTTAATATCACTCGTAAGCAAAGCCCCAAAAAAGCCCCACCCAATAAGACTTCTTCGACGGGAAAAGCTCACAAGAAATCAACACTATACAACACCGCGGTGAGTACAAGGGTCAACATCTATACCATTGCATTTTCATGTTTTTCAAATTTTTAACAACCCCCAAAACATTCAATGGCGCAATGCTAATTGTAATGGATCTAGCACGAGTGTAGCCTCACAAGCACACGTGAAAAAACGAGATACTTATTCACGATACATTTCACATTAACGAGATACGAATAAACAAAATAAAAGTACTTCTTCTAGTACAGTATAAAAGTAAACAAAACTATAGAAAGTAATCAAGCACATCTTCCTTAAAATGTGTAATAAACTGTAACAAAAACTTATACATTCTTTAACATCTAAAGAAGCTAACTCCGATAGAGTTGACAAAAAAAAAAAAAAAAAAAAAAAAAAATCATAACGTTAGGATCAAAACATGTACAAATAAATTTTAGGTATGAACTTAGCTTTAATAGGGTACCTATCTAAAAATATAATATGTAATCTTATATCAATTTGTATGTCATACACTATTTTCTTTCTTTTTTCAGCCAATGTATCTCGCGTTTCAGTGTTAAATGTGATCCCTGTAAAGGGAGTCTGCCAGCTTTTTAGACAAAGATAGCAGCTCTTCCATGCACGGAGGAGTTTGCGACTATATCAGTTTTAAATGTTGGATCGATGTTTATAGTGATAATATTGCGAACAGTCTGATGGATGCAATGCACAAAATGGTCAAGCCCTGAACTTGATGATTCGTAAAATATGTTGAGCGCTCAAAACGTCCAGTGGGTGTTGCGTGATCGCGATCTCTGTTAGCCCGTGTCCCTGAGAATTTACAATTAGTTGGCCATTATAGTCTTTTAAACGATGATACTCCAATTACTTATATCTGCAACAGAACTGAACTCCTATCATCAATTCAGTTTATTCGAAATGTAATTCTTCACTCTACCTTCTCTCCACCCAACTATCTTCATAATAAAAAAAAAAGCGCTCACACGTACTTGATGGTCCACGCTTGTAAGCCGTCGGGACCGGGTCTGGTGATGCCAGAAGACTATAACAGAGATGGATGTGCCCTTCTCCTCGAATTCCTGCCTTCGGACGCTGCACGGAGCGAGGAGAGGAGTCATCGTTTTGTCGGCTGAGTGCCAGGAATCGCGGGGTCCATCGTTCGACGCGGCTTTTCGAGGACGCCAGTGGCGCCAGTCGCTATTGTCCCCAGGTCTTGTCGACCGGTCGAGCCGACCCCGCGCTAACGCGCTCTCCTTATATCACGGCTCTTTATTCTTATCCTGTTCCTCATAGATAAGACTGAGGTCGATCAGACAGGACGGTGCCCTTTCGCGGCTCTAATGTCACCATGAGTGTTGAACCCAGGCGTCTCAGCGAGCCAGGAGGTAGTCGCTCGTGCCCTCCTGAAGGTCTGAGCAGATAGCCCAAGGTAGCCTTCGGATTGTCTCGCTAAGACGCTACATAATAAAAGTAAACGAATGTCCACGCCAGTTCTCTCCTGGGAAAGCTTCTTACTTCTCATCTTTCTCGGGCAAGGTCCGTCCTCGTGTATCTGGGAAAAAAAAAGTTCGTACTACATCGCCGGTGTTATTTTCTTTCTGGTCTTTTCGTTCCGGGCGGCGCGCTCTTAGTTTGTTTTTGGGTTGTCTGTTTTTCTGTGGTGTGTCTTATTTGCGTAGTTTTTCCGTTGCTGTTGCCGTATGTGTAGGTTGGGTCGGTGTTTGTGTTGTGTGCGAGCTCGGTTGGTTGTATGTTTGTTTTTTGTTTGTTCGATGGTTTTGTTCCTGGTCCTGCGCTTTCGTTGTGTTTGTTACGGTTTTCTAGATTTATGTTTTGTGTTGTTGTGTTTGTTTTTATGTTGTTTTGTTGTTTGTTGTTTTTTCGGTGAACCTGCAAGTGGCAAAGAATATTCATAATAAGAAAGATGTAATTGTATTGTAGTACTCTTCGTGTTTTCTGAAACCTTTTCTTTCATTATTCGCATTTTTACTTATGCTAGGTCTGAACCTCATAGGAACATGAGATAGATGATTTTTATAGAAATCCGGGGTAAATAAGATCTAACAGCCTTTTTCTTGTGATATATATGTTGTTTTATGGTATATCACTAAGTATATATATAAATTTATAACTATATAATTGTCATATATATGTCATACATTTATAAGACATCTTATATATATTATATATATAATATATAATATATATAATATATATATAATAAAATTAATTATATATATTCTTTTACCAAGCAATTGTCGCAATTATGATCAGACACCAATAATAACTATCAACTACAACTTTTTCTACTCACTGAATGCAAGTATCCTAACACTTTACACCAAAGTAAAATAATGTCTTAAAAATATTCTTAGGAAAACCGTAAACAACATTTTTTCCACCTTTTTGAAAATTTTCAAAAATTTAGAAAATAAGTGCATCACTTTCACTTTACTACCATTCTTTTTTTTATTCCTTTTCACCTTATAATTAACTTTCATCTGCATATATCTAAGTTGTTCCTATAAATTCATTAGATTGAGGACCATTAACAATTCAACTAGTTAAATAGTAATACGGTTGACAGGTGTAAGGGTAGAATGTAGCTATCATTTCCTATGGTAATGTCATCACGTGGAAGATTTACTGTTCAATTCATTTTCCTCCTCCAGGAGAATATGAATCATTTATCTTTCAACATAGGAAATAACACTAATTCTGTTTCCAATTCATTTCATCGACTAGCCAAATTAGAAACAATTAATTTTTGCATTGAATGATAAACTGGAGATGAAACTGGAAGCCAATATTAGTGTATCAGCGTTATATTAACACTACAGAAAATGTTACTGTAGCCGGAAAATTTTACTTCCTACTGCTTGCGCGAAGTATATGATATTACCTTTTTTTTTTTCATATTTATCCTCTTTTTTTTTTTCTTTTTTTACTTTTATACTGTATGACTATAAAATTTTTTGATATGAAATTTACCCAATCCGTCTGTATGTGATTTTATAGTTTGTCGTACATGAGATGAAAATTTTTTCGGTCTGGTAGGAGGAACCGGAGTATTCGATGTAGGTAGTAAAAACAGTTGGGATGGTGATTACATATCACTTAAGAGCTTAAGAGGTAGAAAGTTCATTCAAACACAAGATTATTCAGATTTTTTACAACAGGCAGCTTTATTGAGTACTGAAAAAATAGCGACCAATTTTCTCAATCATTCAACGATTTCCAGTGACCATGCTCTCTTGTTACATTTGCAATTTTTCTTAACATTCTATAAGTAACATTTTATAACAGAACATTGTAGTGCACTATAGCAAACAAAAGCATCTTTAAATCAAAAAAATACAAAAGTAACGACAAAATAAATCTTCCCATATTAGTATTCTCTCACAATTGAGATATTACATCTTTTATTCTTTTCTTTTTTTTCTTCTTTTTTCTTCTTTTTTTAACCGGGCTCATTACAGGATTTGCATGATCCGATCATTTTTTTTTTCTTTTCAAGCGAAACTCCCCAGTATAAAAGGAATAGACTTGATAATCTACTAATTAGCCAAAAAGGCTATGTACATATCTGACTAGAGATATAATCAGTCGGGTCAAGTCAACTGAAAAGAAATAACAATCTACGCAACTACTCGCAAACGAACACCCCTAAACTATAACAAAAACTGTTTATATAAAGACAAAAGAAGAACAAATAAAAGAACACACTTACATGTTTGACAACCTCCTGAATGCGAACAACGGTGAATGTGGTCCGGGCGGGGATTGCTGCTGCAGAGGCATTTCCCCCGCACGACGAGCAGCCGGTTTCCGCACGTTTCATTCGCGATGTCGTGCATACAGAAGGCCAGCCTCATCGGCTCAGTGCGTATTGCCCTGCATGTCCCTATGTGTCTCAGCTCTCACAAGGGATACTGGAACGAATGGGGGTGAGGGCAAGACGAACACTAACAATATCACATCGACACAACATAAAAGCAAAACTTATATACTTCGTCTGTAAATAAAAGCAAGTGTCGATATGTACTCAAAAAAAAACAAAACACGTGTGCTTTCGTATCTCATAAAATGTTTGCGCATGTATTCGAATATACATATAATAGTAATTATATATTTATATTATATATATATATATATATTATATATATATATATTATCATATATATGTAAGGGTGATTATATTTCTACATGTGTGTTTGTGTTGTCTGTGTGGGTATTGGTGTGTGTGGTGTGTGTATGTGTGTGGGTGGGGTGTGTCTATGAGTGTATGTGTCTGTGACGTGATGTGTATATAATATTATGTCAATTAATATACATCATATATATTCTTATATATAATATTATAAATATATATAATTATATAATAATAATATAATCTATATATATTATATTTATATATGATTATATATCTACATACAGAGTTCATATATATTAACGCATACAATATATATTAGCGGCGTAGAGCCTATATATATATAATTATATATATATATATTATTTAAATATATTATTGCTCTTGTATAGATGTTATAGATGTTATATATATATAATTACATAAATAAAATATATATATATACATATTAATATATATCTATATATAAAATATTATACTGTAAATAAATTATATATATTTAATTTATATATATATATAATATATAGATATTATATATAATATATAAATTATATATATATTATCTATACATAATAAATGTGAATTTATTTTTCTTGTTTTCTATCATCTATTACTCTAATATCCCACATATATATCTAACCCATAACGCGGAAACTTAGGAGTCCATCAGAGCTTTCAATTTCGGAAGCTCTCCATTCAACCTTAGTCTCCGATGGAAATGGCCTGTACAGAGCTGGCTCTAAAACACGGATATCATTGAACTTGACATAGGAAGTTGACGGGGTATTTACAGCCTGATACAGATATCACATGAAAAAATGAGTAATTCAATTTTCAACTCTCCATGCAAACTGTTTCGGGGTCGCCCGAGCCTAACGCAAAAGGTACATCCACATACACACACAATACACACACAATACTAACACACACACACACACATCACACAAACACCAACTCACACACAACTCACTTTTTCACATCAACACGCACATTACATATTATATATCCATGTATATATATAAATATATCATATCATTTTATACTTATATATAATATTAATATAGGATTATATATATATATAATTATCTATAGATCTGATTATATACATACATACATACAAATATATAATAAATATAATTATATATTTATAATTAGATATATTATATATTATATATTATTACTGATATATTTTACATACATTACATTAATCTTATAACAATATATATATATAAGATATATATATTATATATTATATAAATACATATATATTATTTATATATATAATCTATCTATAATTATATATTATATTAATATACAAAATTAATAATGTAGATTATATTCTAACTATAT
>NW_028234403.1:28713591-28716091 GCF_977035675.1 Penaeus japonicus | reverse complement strand
TATATATATATATATAGATATAAATATATATATACACTTTTTTTTATATGTGTCTGTCATGTGTATGTTTACAATACATATGTATAAATATATATATATATATATATATATATATATATATATATTATATAATATATATAAAGATATACATATAATATATACATATACTATACAACATATATATATATATATATATATAATATGTATATACATACATAATATATGTATATATAATTCATTTATACATATATTATTATATCATATATATATATATATATTATATATATATATATATATATATATATAGTATAAATATATATATATATATATATACATTTTTATATAGATATACATAAATAACATACAACTACTATACATAATACATACATACCTATATATAGATATTTATAATAATATATATATATATCTATATATATATATAGATAGTATATATATATATATATACGATTATATATATATATATATATAGTAATATATTACTTATAGATATATATAATATATATATTTATATATATGTATATATATATATATATACATATATATATATATGGATATACATATATGTATAAACAATATATATAAATATATATAATATATATATATATAATATAATCTATATATATATTTATATTTAATATATAATACACAGATTAAACATATGTATAATATATATATTAATATAAATATATTTATATATATATATAAGATAATATGTATAGACAAATATACATATTTGTATACTATAAATACATATAAACATACTAAAAGTATATATATAAATATATATAGTATATATAGATATATATATATATATATCTAGAATATAATATAAAATATATATGATATAGATATATATATATATATATATTATATATATATAAAGATAATATATATATATATATATATATACATACATTACCCACCACTGGTCCCATGATACCATGGACTGTGGTTTTGGACGAGCTAGTCAAGGTCAAGTAGTATGACACGAGGAGACACGAAGTGCCAGTAGTTGTCATCCTGGGCACTCGGGTATTATGGGTATCACTCAGCCATATTAGTCGATGAGAGCGAGGTCAGGACAATGAACGTCATGTGTCCCTCCAATCTGAAAATCATTCCTCCAGTTACCCTAGCTACTTGACCTCCTAAGGAAAAAGAGAAAGACACAGGATATAAATGATATTCGTGATGCAACATATGTACGTAAGGTGTCTTTTCTATGTGGCATAAACATTAAAAACGCATTGAAGTTCATAACTGCGCATGCGTCTTGTCAGTGTTAATTTTTATTGTACTTCTGGAGCAGCCTTAAGGCACAGACAGGGAAATATTATTCCTAAGTTGGGAAACATTATTCATTTGTCGTTTTGTGGAAGATATTCATGAAATTATTTTCAAACTAATTACTTAAATCATTTACTAATACCATTATTAGCTTCAGATCAAAAGTAGAAACATTAAACAATTGACACTGCGAAAGGGCATTATTCTTTAATATCCTCGTAAGCAAAGCCCCAAAAAAGCCCCCCCAATAAGACACGGGAAAAGCTCAAAGAAAACTATCCCGCGGGAGTAAAGGGTCAACATCTATACCATTGCATTTCATGTTAATTTAACAACCCAAAACATTCCAATGCGCAATGCAATTGTAATGGATCTAGCACGAGTGTAGCCTCACAAGCACACGTGAAAAAAACGAGATACTTATTCACGATACATTTCACATTAACGAGATACGAATAAACAAAATAAAAGTACTTCTTCTAGTACAGTATAAAAGTAAACAAAACTATAGAAAGTAATCAAGCACATCTTCCTTAAAATGTGTAATAAAAGTAACAAAAATATAATTCTTTAATTAAAGAAGCTAACCCGAGAGTTGACAAAAAAAAAAAAAAAAAAAAAACACGTTAGGATGTCAAATAAATTTTAGGTTGACAACTTTAAGGGGTACCTATCTAAAAATATAAATGTAATTATATTTTGTATGATACAATTTTCTTTCTTTTCAGCCAATGTACCGCGTTTCAGTGTAAATGTGCCCTGTAAAGGGAGTCTGCCAGCTTTTTAGACATAGATAGCAGCTCTTTCATGCACGGAGGAGTTTGCTTCAAGTTTAATGTTGGATCGATGTTTATAGAAATATTGCGAACAGCTGATGGATGCAATGACAAATGGTCAAGCCCTGAACTGATGATCGCAAAATATGTTTCTTCAACGTCTGTGGGTGTTGCGCGGATCCTGTAGCCCGTCCCTGAGGAGTTTAATGTTGGCCATTATAGTTTTAACGATGAGACTCCAATTAATCTGCAAAGCTCAACTCCTCACAATTCAGATCGATGAATTTCTCCCCAACACTCATGCGCTCACCGTACCTTGATGGCCACGCTGTAGGCCGTGGACGGCGGCCGAAGACTGTACAGATGGATGCCCTTCTCCTCGACCTGCACGCGAGCGAGAGAGCCGTTGTCGCTGA
>NW_028234403.1:28693591-28696091 GCF_977035675.1 Penaeus japonicus | reverse complement strand
AAGGGAGGGATAGAGAATGAGAGAGAATCTCCTCCCTTCCTACCTATCTCGTTCCTTCCTCCCTTTAGGACCAACCGGAAGAGAGAGAAAGAGAGAAGGAAACAGAAAGATAATGAGAGGGGGGCGGGGGTTCACAAGATGGGATGAAAGGAAAACAGATTCCTACGTAGACAGAGAAAAGAACGAAGGAGTAGAGAGAAAAAAAAAAAAACGGCACAGACATTGTTTATGATTGCAATAAAAATGATGGTGAGTATTTTACAGGTTTATTATTATTATCATTAACAAATCAAAACAATTATAATATTATAATCTGACTACAGAATGTTCATTAAAGTACAAATGTTTGCTAATACTTAATTACTGATAACTTGAGTAAAAAAAAAAAAAAAAAAAAAAAATATATATATATATATATATATATATATATATATATATTATATAATATATATACATAAATTTTACTGTTGATTTGCCAGGGAAGAATATATATATATATATATATATATATATATATATATATATATATATATATATATATACATATATATATACATATATATATAATATAATATATATATATATATATATATATGTATAATATATATATATATATATATATATACATATATATATATATATATATATATATATATATGTATATATATATGTTATATATATATATATATATAATATATATATATATATATTATATATATATATATATACACACACCACACACACACACACACACACACACACACACACACACACACACACACACACACACACACACATATATATATATATTATATATTATATATATATATTATATATATATACATATATATATATACATATATATATATATATATATATATATATATATATATATATATATATATATATATATATATATATATATATATATATATATATATATATATATATATATATATATATATATATATATATATATATATATATATATATATAGGGTGCGTACAAAGCCGTACATGCCCGCACATACGCAAATCTAGCGGCCTCAGGTCACTTGACATTCAGATGACTGACAGGTCGAGATAAATCGGTAGGGTTGGGGATTAACAAACACCTTGTCATCAGAATCATCAGGCTCAAGATAATGCTTACTTGCTGCCGGCTCCACCCTGCCAGACATACAAGTAATAGCCATGTTTATGTCCTCGTAATAACGTGTAATGAGAATATATCTAAACTGTTTTTGTTCTGGTATGTTCTCTATCCATTACTATGTAGCTCTGTATACTGAAAATAATGTAAAATTGTCTCATTAAGTTTAAAAGATTTTAAAAGACCCGTGACAGCTAGAGAAATGTTAGCTTCTGGAGGGGTGACAGGGAAAGGGTTAATAGTCCTATTATTAGATTCCCTCTTGGCCACTTGCCTCATGCTTAAGTCGAACCACACGCTACCACAAATGAGTCCGTTTCAAATATTAACAGGCAAAATACTTGGGTAATATGACCTCGGGAAATATTAAATGAAACTTGATGAAATATCCCGTGGATTTGTGCTGTTTAGATGGCCGGCGCTGGCCTCTCCAATTGAGCCAACCGCGATGGATTGCTCCCCTTTAGAGAAATGAAAAATCCAAAAATCCACCAGACATGTCTCTGTGGAGCTCATCCAGATAAGCACAATGCACTTGAAGGCCATGGTGGATAATGATAAAGGAGCTGTTAATTGCAACTCCTGATTCCGGCCATTAAGAGGGCTGAGAGTAGGGCCGCATTTTTGTCGTGAAACTGATCCAGCCGCACTTGAGGCGGTTAAACTCAGGCCTGGTTGGTTTTTCAAAAACGCTTACTCAACTATGGCTAGTAACGTCATATGTACAGTAATTAAAAGTCTTGGTACGCACGATTACTTTATTTGATCTTTGTTACTCCTATATCCAGGTCTAAACTTCATGATAGCTTTTTTGAGAGAATTTTGTTGAAAGGAATGCAGAAAGAATAGTGCGCACCCCTCCACACCCACAGTAATATTCACCCATAGCTTACGTGTTTATTGTGCGATCCTACTTAATTTCTAATCCAAAAACAACTTGTACCATATATACTGTATCATTTTTATTGGTGACCTATTTTTTTGTCTTTTGTTTTCCAAATTTATTTGAACTAACTTTGGAGGACGGTGATATATTGAGGAAGCCATTGTATTTGTTTATACATGACGTCACACCTGAACTTGATCAAATCTCAAGACGCGGTCGGCAAGGCCTTGATGGAAATCAAGGGCGCGTGTGACGTCATCAAGGCTACGCTCAAGATTTGACGCGTCAAAAACAGGAAAGTCGCGCCAGACTCAAGCTCGGCTTAAGAATTGGCAAGACGAGAATGCGGCTTAGGTTTTGCAAACAGGCAAAAGGGGAGCCTGGCAAACAGTCCCACGGATGACACTCCGTCGCCCCTTAATGCACGCCCGTTTTTCCTTCTCGCTCCCTTGGACCTTCCTG
>NW_028234403.1:28630278-28645278 GCF_977035675.1 Penaeus japonicus | reverse complement strand
CGAGAGCTGAGTATCGGTTTCGAATGTTAATGCTGAATTCCGTCGCCCTATTCTTAATGTTGGTTATATCAACGAGAGGCTTCAGTATGAGCTTATTTCTTTCCCTTCTTAGCTGTAATTTAACTCGACTTCTGACTAGTCTGTGGTCGCTGCCAACATTTACTTTATTGATAATGCTTACATCTTCTCGCGCATATTGGTGATTATGAAGTCAATTTCGTTTTAAATGCCGGATGGTGATTTCCATGTCCATTTCCTGGATCTCTTTTCGAAGAATGTATTCATAATTTTAAGGGATCGAGCTTCAGCGAATTCTATTAGCCTTTGTCCTCTCTCTTTCCTAGTGCCTATTTCATGTTTCCCAGCCGAGGTTTCTCCATCTTCCCTTATTCCTATCTTGACATTAAAGTCCTCCATAATTATGGTAAAATGGGTTTTTGCTCTATCGGTAGCTGCTTGCACATCATAGAAGCTCTCTATCTCCTCATCACTATGACTGCCGGTAGGAGCATATACTTGGATAATTTTTAGGTTATATCTGTCGTTTACCTTCAGTATTACAGAAGCTACTCTTTCACTCACACTGTAGAATTCCCTAACATTCTTTTCAAGTCGCTTGTGAACTAAGAAACCTACTCCTAATTCTTGTTTGCTATCCAGGAGTTTACTCTCCAATATAGTAAGTGTCCATCATTTAGTAATTTCTGCTCTTCACCTAGTCTTCTAACTTCGGAAAGTCCTACAATATCCCATTTAATAAATGAAAGTTCCTCAAACAGTGTCAAAAGATCAAATTCTGTTCTCAGAGTCCTCACTTTGTATGTGCAAAGATTCATCAACCTGAAGCGGCCTGGGTCTAACCGGATATTTTAGCACCCTCTGCTCCAGAGCGATCCTGATCGCCGCCGTGACCAAGGGCTCTTTCGCTTCCGGGGAATGAGGGCCGTTGTCTTGACTGGGAAATCATATTTAAGAGGGGTGGGACCAGATAACCCCACCTACTGGCCTTAATTGTGACTTGGTGGGGGGAGTACTTTAGTTAGGAGACCACCATTAATCTCCAATAGCATGTTTGAGGTAGTCTCGCATGTTATTAGGAGATCTTAGCATCCCCCAATCTTGCTCACTACCTCTCGGTCTACCCCAGTGAGAATGTTCATTTGTTGGTATACACGTGCAGGGCCTACACAAAATTCATGCTTGCACGTTCATGCGCGTCCTTGTGCCCGCACTTATACGTATCTGTATATATATTACGCCCATGTATGCACAGCGTAGACGCATATGAATATACAGATAAGCAGGTATACACACACTCCAAGCAGATGTCTGCACGTAAGTAGATACGCTTTGTAACTCGTGGCTTGTGCTTCCGACAGCATGTATGTACACAGCACTCATACATAAACAGCGTCTACGCGTGCATACACACGCACGTGAATTATAATGTGCCCATATGTATATGTATATCTATATGTATATGTATATGTTTTTGTGTATATGTATGTCTATTTATAGATATATGCATTCACACACACACACACACACACACACACACACACGCATATAAATATATATGTATATATATATATATATGTATATATATATGTATATATATATATATATATATATATATATATATATATATATATATATATGTATATATATATATATATATATATATATATATATATATATATATATATATATATATATATATATAAAACATTGTGTGTGTGTGTGTACGTTTGTGTGTGCATACATATGTATATATAAACATATTGTAACCAGTCCATGATATGCTGCATGTGCGTATGTGCGTCAGTCTTCACAGCGCTTCCAAGAAGCATGAGCAGAGGCCGCACAAAGCGCCCCCACCGCACAAAGGCAAGCACGAGCACAGAACACACACACAGAGGCACACGCTCACATGACTACAATGACCACGAAGAATATACTTTATCTGCAGGAACCTCGCTTTGTTCAGTGTGAGGTTTTGTACGTGTCTTTAGTTTTGATAATGTGTATTGCATCTGATGTTTTTTTTTTCTTCTTTTTTTGTGGAATGCATCATACCAGACTGAGAGTGGTTGCCTTGGTGTTGTTGGGGAGTAGGATGAAGTCATGGTGGAGGTCATGACAACAGTGACAACAATAACTACAAGAATGATAGAAATCATGATAATTGAGTGATTTCCATGACGATACAGAGAGAGAGGGGGGGGGGGAGAGAGGGGGAGAGAGAGAGAGAGAGAGAGGGGGAGAGAAAGAGAGGAGAGAGAGAGAGGGTGGGGGGAGAAAGAGAGAGAGAGAAAGAGAAAGAAAGAAAGAGAGAGAGGAAGAGAAAGAAAGAGAGAGAGAGGGGGGTGAAAGAGAGGAGAGAGATAGCGAAAAAGAGAGAGGGGAGAGAAAGAGAGAGAGAGAGAGAGAGAGAGAGAGAGAGAGAGAGAGAGAGAGAGAGAGAGAGAGAGAGAGAGAGAGAGAGAGAGAGAGAGAGAGAGAGAGAGAGAGAAAGAGAGAGAGAGAGGAAGAGAAAGAAAGAGAAAGAAAGAGAGACAGGGGGTGGTGAAAGAGAGGAGAGAGAGAGAAAGAGAGAGAGAGAGGGAAAGAGAGAGAGGGGAGAGAAAGAGAGAGAGAGAGAGAGAGAGAGAGAGAGAGGAAGAGAGAGATAGAGGGGGGGGGGAAGAGAGGAGAGAGAGAGGGGGGGAGAGAAAGAGAGAGGGAGAGAGAGAGGGGGGGGAGAAAGAGAGAGAGAGGAAGAGAGAGATTGAGGGGGGGAGAAAGAGAGGAGAGAGAGAGAGAGGGGGGGGGGAGAAAGAGAGAGAGAGAAAGAGAAAGAAAGAGAGAGAGAGAAAGGAAGAGAGAGAGAGAAATAGAGAGAAAGAAAGAGAGAGAGAGAGAGAGAGAGAGAGAGAGAGAGAGAGAGAGAAAGAGAGAGAGAGAAAGAGAGAGAGAGAGAGAGCGAGAAGGAGAGAGAGAGAGAAACCCAGGGTAAGAAAATGAAAAAGCGAAAATGATTGGGGAAGTCGATGAACATTGTGGAAAGCAACAACAAAAGTGTGCAGGAAAAGGAAAAAGGCACGAACGGACCCTGCCCTTCACAAGCCGTCTCGACCCTGCCCACTTCACTCCCACCCCCTCCCCTCCCCCTTCCCCTCCCCCTCCCCTTCCCCTTCCACCTCCCTCCCCCTCCCCTTCCCCTTCCCCTCCCCCTCCCCCTCCCTTCCCCTTCCCCTTCCCCTTCCCCTTCCCCTTCCCCTTCCCTCCCCTTCCCCTTCCCCTCCCCTTCCCCTTCCCCTTCCCCCTCCCCTTCCCCTCCCCTTCCCCTTCCCCTTCCCCTCCCCTTCCCCTCCCCTTCCCCTTCCCCTTCCCCTTCCCCTTCCCCTGCACCGCCCTGCACATCCGCGTTGCATGTTCTGCTAAATCGCCTCACTTCTGAAGAAAAATGAAGTGAGTAAACACAAAAGTCATGATAGTTGGAAGTGTGAAGCGGAACAGGCCGCCTCTGAGGAAATTCGTACGACCACACTCGTATATGTAAGGCCTAAAAAGACATATACGAAATCGAGTTTGAACTTATACATTTATATTGTATTATCATCGTTATGATGAAAATTATTGTTATTACGATTATTACCATCATCACTAGTAATATCATTAATTTTATTGTCTAATCCGTTTCATTCTTACAATTTTGTCGATTCAAATTCTGGAAAATTAATACTCTACGGCATATCCACGACATATTTCACAATCCTACTCAGATCATCTCTGTCTCTGTCTCTCTCTCTCTCTCTCATTGTTTTCTCTTTTTTCATTATTTCCTTTGTTCTCTCTGTCTCTGTCTCTCTCTCTCTCTCTCATTGTTTTCTCTTTTTTCATTATTTCCTTTTTTTCTCTTTCAGCCAGGAAGGATGGATGGTATAAAGGATGGTATGATTGAAACTACAATCACGTGGTAAGAACAGGGACACTATCAATCGGTTTTATTTATCCTTAATAGGAATACAGCATCACGCCACGTGAAGATCCTCGACAAGCGGAGAAGTACTTGGGAAAGCGATTGCACGGCCCAACCCGGTGGGGGAGGGAGGGGGGGTCCGTATCGACGAAGGCTGAACTCGTTCCTTCTTTGACCTAACTTGATCTCTGGAGGTGTCAGGTCGCAGGATGGACATGACAAGGGCGCTATTTAGGAATGGCTCCACGTGTTACAGGCGTGGCGACAGGATTAGATAGATTCTTTATATGTCATACTCAGAAATTACCTCTGGACATCGTAGCAGAGTTTAAGAAGCTTGAAATATAGAAAACATTTTGTTATTTCCCTTGACATTATACCCGGGACTTACATTATAATATGTTTCACGGCGATTTATGGCATCAGTTTGCCGATTCCTATCAATAATTAGTTTGACAAGTAATAATTAAAATTCATAACTAATCAACAATACGCCGAAGCGTGTGTGTGTGTGTACGTGTATGAGTGAGAGAGAGAGAGAGAGAGAAAGAGAGAGAGAGAGAGAGAGAGAGAGAGAGAGAGAGAGAGAGAGAAAGAAAGAGAGAGAGAGAGAGAGAGCATTCCCTCCTTCTCACTCCTCTTGTTTGCATGACTGATTTCCGTGGGTTCGTGTTCCAGGAAGCGAAGAGAAGCTTCTCACTAGCATATATTTGTTTTACCACCATTAGTATCATTGATACAATAACTATAACAAACAGACGTAGACAATGAAAACGATGTGTGAACATTTAAGATTACAGGATAATAGTAATGACTAAGTAGCGTGTATGACCTTGAATTGATTATTTTTGGGGACGCGACAACATATGGGCTAATCAAATGATTTCTCGAAATCAACTGATTAGGAGCGTCAATCAATGAAAAATTGAGTAAAGCAATGTAGGAGCTTTACTTAACTTTCTTTTCCGTGGCTCCGCTGTATGAATACTGAAACTGTTGTGCTATTAAATATTATTTATTGAAGTGTTCACATAGGCATTCGGAGAATATATGCCTTGTCTGTCCTAACTTCTATCAAATCAAAACTTGAGTCTTTTCTTCAAAGGAGAACAGGAGGCTTTGCTGCCCACGTGAGGGCTGAGGGCGTTCACCGAGCCTCCGGACGGGGACAGCCTTCCGGGGGTGGAGGTTTTGGCGAAGGTGCTTGGCGAAGGCAGGATCGCGAGCGACCCCTTGGACCACACGCGGCCGAAGCCATGTACTGGAGCCACTGGGCTTTCTGGCCGCTGCAGCGTGGCCAGAGAAGGGGCGACAGTGGTAAAGGGCATCCGCAGGGGAATGCGTGGTCTGGGCGTGGACAGAGGCAAAGTCGTGCTCCCGTAAGGCGAGGCAGAGGCAGGAAGGCGACGCGGAGTCTCGAAGAACGAAAGCACGGAGGCGTCGGGGAGAGGGTGATGACGACAGCTTATGAGCACTCGAGGACTCTGTCTCTTCCGCTGATGTTTCTGTAAGGAAAACATGAAATGTTCAAATTCTGCATTTCTTGAAAGACATCGCACTATCTCTGCACTCAGGTCATAGGAAAACAACCCAAGTGCATACCAACCTTTTTACAGATGCAAAGCAACACCGTGGCGAAACCAAGCACAGACAAGACGGCCAACGTCGACAGAACAGGGATCAGAACCGAATCACTGAGCGCTACCACTGCCATGGCGACCACAGGACTATCAATGCCACAAGCTGGGGTGCACAGAGAGCTAGTGAAGAGAAAGAGCGAGCTCTGTCTATAAAAGGGGGCGTGTGACCTGACCTTGTAATGCTTATACTCCAAGCATTTTCATGGCAGTGACCTTTCACAAGGGACGGGGTTATGCAAGACAGCTTTCAAGGTCGGTTATATACTAACTATAACAGAGTAAATGTAAAAAAGAATTTGTCAAACATACCTATGCACCTTATGTATATAAATTCTTCAAACTTGTATCACTACAGTAACATAATCATTACAAAAGATTCATGAAGAAAATAAATATTATAAACTTAAAGGTTATTATAAACCTGACATTTTAAAATTAGTGTCATTATTCTAATCATGACTGCCATTAGTGACAATCATAGTCAGGGTAAAATAATCTGAATATGTATCTGCGTGTCCAGATGTAATGTGCCAGCGATAATTAGACTTGGAAACAGGTTATATTGACATTTCTGGCAGACATGCAGTATGGAGGAAACTGTAACTCAAGCAACGAAGAATATATGGGAACACCTATATATCCTATTTCAGAATTTTATGTAATACAGCCTTCCTAGCTTTAAGTACAAGGAGCTATGTAACTATTGTATGTGATTTAATGTTGGAATACAATATTATGAAATGGCCATAAATGAAATACAACAAAAGCTGTTCAAGACCGGGCAGTACGTCGGGCGGTGGACAAAGAAAGGAAAAACAAGGAAACTGTTTCTTGACCGATGGAATGAATAAGCGATAAGGAAGGAACGATAAGGAATGAACGTTAAGGAATAAACGATAAGGAATAAACGATGAGCAATGAACGTTAAGGAATAAACGATGAGCAATGAACGTTAAGGAATAAACGATAAGGAATGAACGATAAGGAATAAACGATAAGGAATAACGATAAGGAATAAACGATAAGGAATAAATGATAAGGAATGAACGATAAGGAATAAACGATAAGCAATGAACGTTAAGGAATAAACGATAAGGAATAAACGATAAGGAATAACGATAAGGAATGAACGTTAAGGAATAAACGATAAGGAATAACGATAAGGAATAAATGATAAGGAATAAACGATAAGGAATGAACGATAAGGAATAAATGATAAGGAATAAACGATAAGGAATAACGATAAGGAATAAACGATAAGGAATAACGATAAGGAATAAACGATAAGGAATAAATGATAAGGAATAAATGATAAGGAATGAACGATAAGGAATAACGATAAGGAATAAACGATAAGGAATAACGATAAGGAATAAACGATAAGGAATGAACGATAAGGAATAAATGATAAGGAATGAACGATAAGGAATAACGATAAGGAATAAATGATAAGGAATAAACGATAAGGAATAAATGATAAGGAATGAACGATAAGGAATAAATGATAAGGAATAAACGATAAGGAATAACGATAAGGAATAAACGATAAGGAATAAACGATAAGGAATAAATGATAAGGAATAAATGATAAGGAATGAACGATAAGGAATAACGATAAGGAATAACGATAAGGAATAAATGATAAGGAATAAACGATAAGGAATAAATGATAAGGAATGAACGATAAGGAATAACGATAAGGAATAAACGATAAGGAATAACGATAAGGAATAAACGATAAGGAATAACGATAAGGAATAAATGATAAGGAATGAACGATAAGGAATAAATGATAAGGAATGAACGATAAGGAATAAACGATAAGGAATAACGATAAGGAATAAATGATAAGGAATGAACGATAAGGAATAACGATAAGGAATAAACGATAAGGAATAAACGATAAGGAATAAATGATAAGGAATGAACGATAAGGAATAACGATAAGGAATAAATGATAAGGAATAAACGATAAGGAATAAACGATAAGGAATAAATGATAAGGAATGAACGATAAGGAATAAACGATAAGGAATAAATGATAAGGAATAAACGATAAGGTATAAATGATAAGGAATGAACGATAAGGAATAAACGATAAGGAATAACGATAAGGAATAACGATAAGGAATAACGATAAGGAATGAACGATAAGGAATAAACGATAAGGAATAAACGATAAGGAATGAACGATAAGGAATAACGATAAGGAATAAATGATAAGGAATGAACGATAAGGAATAAATGATAAGGAATGAACGATAAGGAATAAATGATAAGGAATGAACGATAAGGAATAACGATAAGGAATAAATGATAAGGAATAAACGATAAGGAATAAACGATAAGGAATGAACGATAAGAAATAAACAATAAGATATAAAAGATAACAATAATAAATAACAATAATAACGGTAAGGAATAGATGATAAGAAATAAAAGATAAGAAATAAAAGATAAAGAATTAAAAAAAAAACGCTAACAAATAAACGATAACAAATAAACAATAACAAATAAACGATAACAAATAAACAATAACAAACGCTAACAAATAAACGCTAATAAAATAAGCAATAACAAATAATCGCTAAGAAATAAACGCTAACAAACAAATGCTAAGAAATAAACGCTAATAAAATAAACAATAACAAATAAACGCTAAGAAATAAACGCTAACAAACAAACGCAAAGAAATAAACGCTAAGAAATAAACGCTAAGAATTAAACACTAAGAAATAACCGCTAAGAAATGAACGCTAAGAAATAACCGCTAAGAAATAAACGCTAAGAAATAACCGCTAAGAAATAAACGATAAGAAATAACCGCTAAGAAATAGATGCTAACAAGTAAATGCTAAAAAATAAACGATAACAAATAAACCCTAAGAAATAGATGCTAACAAATAGATGCTAACAAATAAATGCTAAGAAATAAATGCTAAAAAATAGATGCTAACAAATAAATGCTAAAAAATAACCGCTAAGAAAGAAACGCTAAGAAAGAAACGCTAAAGAATAAATGCTAAAGAATAAATGCTAAAGAATAAATGCTAAAGAATAAATGCTAAAGAATAAATGCTAAAGAATAAATGCTAAAGAATAAATGCTAAAGAATAAATGCTAAAGAATAAATGCTAAAAAATAAAAGCTAAAGAATAATGCTAAAGAATAAGCTAAAATAATGCTAACAAATTAAAGAAACGCTAAAGAATAAATGCTAAAGAATAAATGCTAAAGAATAAATGCTAAAGAATAAATGCTAAAGAATAAATGCTAAAGAATAAATGCTAAAGAATAAATGCTAAAGAATAAATGCTAAAGAATAAATGCTAAAGAATAAATGCTAAAGAATAAATGCTAAAGAATAAATGCTAAAGAATAAATGCTAAAGAATAAATGCAGAAAAATAGATGCAAAAAATAGATGCAAAAAATAGATGTAAAAAAATAAATGCTAAAAATAGCCGCTAAGAAATAAACGCGAAACAATGACATTACACATGAAAATGAAAACCTAGAGTAGGTCGGTTGACCTGACCTTAAAAAGCGACCGTGACCTTTACAAATGTCCACAGGTTCAGTGCCCGAACAAATATTGTGCTTCATAATCCGTGTCATCAAGAAGTTTCATCATTTCTTTCCTTAACTGAAAGATTGAATAGGTCGAATGAATGATTAAACTGATTGATATTGCATTAAATATGATTTATTATGGTGTTACATAGGCATTCAGAGATTGTTTTTTTCTGCCTTGTCCGTCCTAACTTCTACCAAATCAAAACTTGAGTCTTTTCTTCAAAGGAGAACAGGAGGCTTTGCTGCCCACGTGAGGGCTGAGGGCGTTCACCGAGCCTCCGGACGGGGACAGCCTTCCGGGGGTGGAGGTCTTGGCGAAGGTGCTTGGCGAAGGCAGGATCGCGAGCGACCCCTTGGACCACACGCGGCCGAAGCCATGTACTGGAGCCAGTGGGCTTTCTGGCCGCTGCAGCGTGGCCAGAGAAGGGGCGACAGTGGTAAAGGGCATCCGCAGGGGAATGCGTGGTCTGGGCGTGGACAGAGGCAAAGTCGTGCTCCCATAAGGCGAAGCAGAGGCAGGAAGGCGCCGCGGAGTCTCGAAGAACGAAAGCACGGAGGCGTCGGGGAGAGGGTGATGACGACAGCTTATGAGCACTCGAGGACTCTGTCTCTTCCGCTGATGTTTCTGTAAGGAAAACATGAAATGTTCAAATTCTGCATTTCTTGAAAGACATCGCACTATCTCTGCACTCAAGGACGAAGTAAAACAACACAAGTGCATACCAACCTTTTTACAGATGCAAAGCAACACCGTGGCGAAACCAAGCACAGACAAGACGGCCAACGTCGACAGAACAGGGATCAGAACCGAATCACTGAGCGCTACCACTGCCATGGCGACCACAGGACTATCAAAGCCACAAGCTGGTGTGCACAGAGAGCTAGTGAGGAGAAAGAGCGAGCTCTGTCTATAAAAGGGGGCGTGTGACCTGACCTTGTAATGCTTATACTCCAAGCATTTTCATGGCAGTGACCTTTCACAAGGGACGGGGTTATGCAAGACAGCTTTCAAGGTCAGTTAAATATTTATGCAATCAAACAAAATAATAAATTAAAAAACTGATATTGTGTCAAAATAACTATTGTATCTGAATCACGTGCAGGCTCCACGCCATTTTAATCTATGGCGACATAATGGTTTGCATTTCATTAGTTCATACATTTATAAGTTTTGCATATGTCTTGACTAGACAAAATCTGTTGTCTTAATGTAACCTGTATTATGTTAAGAAACCTGGCATCTTTGCGGAAGTAAAATGCATTATATTGATAACCCCAACATGCAGTGATGTAATAATCTACACAAACTTATTATTGATGACATTACTCTATTTACATTATCATAATCATCGCATGTAACATTCTCATTTCATCAAGTTCTACGTAATTAAGAGAACCTTGTATTGCCAAAACAAATCTTATTAAGAAACCTAACAATCCGAAAGTAATGTTATCGTTATAAAATGTATTCACAGCGTGGTTTCCAAACCCAGAACACTCCATAAAGATGGCAATATTAGAATAAACATGTGCAAAAACCGGTGTCCATTTTATATATTTTGTATGGATACCATCGCATGTTGGACTCTCTAATCATTATCATGGTGATCGCCTAACAAGATCACGATATGATAAGCAATGTGTGGATATAGACCTTGGAGTGGGTCCTGTTAAGATTTCAAACACCATTAGAATCGCCTTGAGGGACGACTTAAATGAGCTGACTAATCCTCGAAGACCTGAAAGATGGAGCAGAAAGCATTGGTTCTGGTTTTCACAGGAAAAATACATTCATGATTCATATAAAACCAGCCAATGTGAGGCTGTCATTGCGAGAATCAGGCCTAGTTACAGGTTATACTGACAGACCCGGAAACATCCACTAATAAATAAAGCTAATGGAAGAATTATTGTGGCTATCAACTTTATGATCAGTATCATTGCTACTATCATTATCATGTTTATGAACATTATTACTGATTTTACTGCAATCATCATTATTATCAAAGTCATAATGATTATTTTTTTATTTAAAATTATAATAGCTAATTTTTATTTAAAATCATAATAGCTATTTTTTATTTAAAATTATAATGATTATTTTTAATCTATAATTATGACTCATTTTTTATTCTAAATTATATTTATTATTTTTAATTTAAGATTATAATTATTATTATTACAATTATCATTCTCATTATTATCATCATCATTATTATCATTATTATAAATCATTATTATAAATCATTATTATAAATCATTATTATTAATCATTATTATAAATCATTATTGTAAGCATTATTATAAATCATTATTATAAATCATTATTATCATCATTATAAATCATTGTTATCATCATTATAAATCATTGTTATCATCATTATAAATCATTGTTATCATCATTATAAATCATTGTTATCATCATTATAAATCATTGTTATCATCATTATAAATCATTGTTATCATCATTATAAATCATTATTATCATAAATCATTATTATCATAAATCATTATTATCATAAATCATTATTATCATCATCATAAATCATTATTATGATCATTATCATTATTACTGTTGTTATTAATGTTATCATTACAAATATCATTATCTTTATTATCAATACTGTCATTACTATCATTATTATCATATCTATCATTTTATCATTATTATCATTTCTATAATTTTATCATAATTATCATCATTGTTATTGTTATCATTATTATTATCTTTATCTTCATTATTATCATTATCTTTATCTTTATTATTATAATCATTTTTATCATTTTACCATTTTTATTATTGCAACTATTGATGTTATTATAATTCTTGTTATCATTATTACTATAATGATATTGATGGTGACCGTTATTGCCACTATTATTGTTATGATTAGTATAAACCACAAGGAAGCTATGTTGCCATAGATATGACGCAATCTAATACACGACACATCAGAATGATAAGATAACAATAAACGTATTGGAAAAGCGACAATAATTACAATGATAGAATATGAAGGCAATTAAAAGATGATGGAATTGATAATGATAATCTCCCTGTTAAACCAGGTTTAAACCCAAAGAGGAGTGCCTGACCGTGAAATGCGTATTCCTTTCAGAGTCGGTTATCTATCTGCTTCAGAAGAAATATCCTTTAAACATATGCCCTATCAACATTAAGCCATAGTTTGGATGATAAATGGTGAAAGAATAGTCAGACTAAACGAAAATACATTAACCATTATTTATTGATTATCATATATATATATATTTGGAGATTTTTCTTCCTTGTCGGTCAATACTTCTAGAATCAAAATTTGAGTCTTTTCTTCAAAGGAGGACAGGAGGATTTGCTGCCCACGTGAGGGCTGAGGTCGTTCACCGAGCCTCCGTACGGGGACAGCCTTCCGGGGGTGGAGGTCTTGGCGAAGGTGCTTGGCGAAGGCAGGATCGCGAGCGACCCCTTGGACCACACGCGGCCGAAGCCATGTACTGGAGCCACTGGGCTTTCTGGCCGCTGCAGCGTGGCCAGAGAAGGGGCGACAGTGGCAAAGGGCATCCGCAGGGGAATGCGTGGTCTGGGCGTGGACAGAGGCAAAGTCGTGGTCCCGTAAGGCGAAGCAGAGGCAGGAAGGCGCCGCGGAGTCTCGAAGAACGAAAGCACGGAGGCGTCGGGGAGAGGGTGATGACGACAGCTTATGAGCACTCGAGGACTCTGTCTCTTCCGCTGATGTTTCTGTAAGGAAAACATGAAATGTTCAAATTCTGCATTTCTTGAAAGACATCGCACTATCTCTGCACTCAAGGACGTAGGGAAACAACCCAAGTGCAAACCAACCTTTTTACAGATGCAAAGCAACACCGTGGCGAAACCAAGCACAGACAAGACGGCCAACGTCGACAGAACAGGGATCAGAACCGAATCACTGAGCGCTACCACTGCCATGGCGACCACAGGACTATCAAAGCCACAAGCTGGGGTGCACAGAGAGCTAGTGAGGAGGGAAGGGCGGGCTCTGTCTATAAAAGGGGGCGTGTGACCTGACCTTGTAATGCTTATACGTCCTAAGGGACGAGGTTATGTAAGACAGCTTTCAAGGTCGGTTATATAGTAACAGTAACAGAGTAAATGAAGTAAAGAATTTGTCATAAATATGCAAGACAAGTTTTAAGGTCGGTTACATATAATGATGCTAGTAAAGTAAATACTACTACTTAAAAGCTTATAGGCTTCTATATTACCCTATTATCAGGAACCAGCGTCACTGTACCAAGACCAATATCTGCCAGTGTTTATACGGTGACACAGAAGCCATAGGATAGGTAGCTTACAGTATGTAATGATTAGATTTTTGATTCGTAATATCACCATTTTTACAGTAACGCTGTCGTTGTAACAGTGATGAAAGAAGACTTCGTCAGATCAATATAGCCAATATAATTGATATCCTTAAAATGGTATTGTCATCATTAGTAGTATGATACTAGTCAGAGAGAAAGAGAGAGATAGTAATTATAGATTCAACAAACTCAAAGTACTGCGCGGAATAATTGGAATCCTGCAGCATTGGCTTTTTCACACACACTTCTAATGAAACAGAAGTTCGTGGGTGTGTTGTTTACGTATTAGGGAAGTAGACAATTCTTGCTGGAATTTGTACTTAAGTCTTTTACTTTTTCTAATTAAGATTGTGTGTGTGAGCGTTTGTGAGAGTGTGATTTGTTTTTCTTGGGTGTGGGTGTTTTATTTTAAGCGTGTTTGTTTGTTTGTTTTTTGCTTTTGATTGTTTGCTTGTGTATGACTGACTTCGTGTGTGTGCATATGTGTCTGTTTCTGTTGCTGTCCATGGACGAATATGTGTTGTGTGTGTATCTGCTTGGTTGCCTATCTTTGTTTATGTATGTATCTATGTGTTTGTTATTGTAATAACAAGTTCTATATGACTAAAACAATAATTAAGAAATGACATTACCTCAGAGTGGGCCACAGTGTTGAGTTCCGAGTTCTCTCTCCTTGTTCCATTTAATCTCCTCTTTTATAATTTTCTTGTTTGATTTGGTTCTCAATTCACCCTTTATTAAGATGATGACATCTCTAGTACTAGTCTTATCGCTGTCTTTATTATCTATATCATTATTATCTCTGTTATTTTCGTAATCATTATCATTACCATCACTGTTATTTTCGTAATCATTATCACCGCTGCCATTGTTAGGGTTAATGGCCCCACCTTTGTGATAATCATTATACTTATCATTATTTTTCTTATTATCATTAATGTTATTTTCCCAATCATCACCAATATCATTAATGTATTATCAATGTTATTGTTACAATCATTGTATGATTGTTTTAATCATCATTATTATTGGTATTACTACCATCATTGTTACTATAATTATTATTATCATCATTATTACGATTATTATAGTCATTTTGATGATTATTCTCCTTATTATTTTCATACTAGGATAAAACTATACATAAGACATAGTATGTATATATCTCTAAGAAGTGCCTTGCAATTTTATCAATTACAGCAAAGCTCTTTTGTTTACACAATATATCTGATAAAATGCCGTCCTCTATAAAAAGATGTTGAGAGAGAGAGAGAGAGAGAGAGAGAGAGTGAGAGACTTTGACAAGTTCATTGAGATAAGCAGTTGGATCTCAAAAAGGATATGAGAAAAAAAGATAGATAGTGAGACAGCGAGTGAGTGAGAGAGAGAGCGAGAGAGAAAGAGAGAGAGAGAGAGAGAGGGGAGGGGGGGGGGGGGATAGATAGAGAGATAGATAGAGAGGGAAAGAGAGAGAGAGAAAGAG
>NW_028234403.1:28560278-28565278 GCF_977035675.1 Penaeus japonicus | reverse complement strand
ATTGTTTTATATCGTCTATATACACAACTAAGTCCAAACTACACAAAGTTCGGAGTCTTGAAAGTTTTTCTTACTACATATTCACTTCTTGTTTCATTCTCACATTATTTACAGTGATTTTCTTTTCTTTTTTAAGTCTAGGTTTATAACACTCGTATTGTATCATTGTTTATTTCCAAAAGTTTCCAAAGGTCATGATAAAAGTCTGATAAAAGAAATCAAATTAAAGGATTGCTTTCCTTGTCATTGTTCTGTTCTTCAACATTGCCTTTTGTTGGTGAACAGCGATCAATTGATTAACTATATCGCTATATCATCCTGTGTTCACCTCACTATAAATAACACCAAACGACTCTTCTATACGTACACACACGCACACACCTTTCCCCCAAATAAATACGTGATTCGGATAGAAAAAGCCTTAATAATATATGTATAAGTAAAATTCCAAAATATTCCGCAGGCTAAATATGTACTTTTCCATCACACACAAACATGCTGTATCATTTCAGTTGTAACAAAAGAAAGCTTTTTCTGCGTCCATATTGTGTGGGATCAGATTCCTATTCTAATGCTCCATACAGTATTTCTGACGCTGGAGGTGAACGCCCCTCTGCCGGAGAGGTGCGTACTGCTCAAGGGAAATATTTCTGATGGTATAGTTTTCGCGTCCGAAGCTAGGATTCACATTATGTTATTCGTTAGCTCTCTGTGGTTGTCGGTCTGTCTGTCTGTCTGTCATCTCTCTCTCTCTCTCTCTCTCTCTCTCTCTCTCTCTCTCTCTCTCTCTCTCTCTCTCTCTCTCTCTCTCTCTCTCTCTCTCTCTCAGAATCTTTCTCTCTCTCTCTCTCTCTCTCTCTCTCTCTCTCTCTCTCTCTCTCTCTCTCTCTCTCTCTCTCTCTCTCTCTCTCTCTCTCTCTCTCTCTCTCTCTCTCTCTCTCTCTCTCTCTCTCTCTCTCGTTTTGATTTATGATCGTAAACTTTTCTTCTTTTTTTCCTCTTGAGTTGTTAATGACCCTTCGTAAGGCGTGTATCTGTCTATATGTCTTGAGTAATCTATGTATCATCACTTTTAGTCACTGAAAAAATGTCATGCAATTATTTATGTGCACGACCTACTGTTCAACACATGATACTTCAAGAACAGCTAATGAACAGTCATGAACAGTTAATGTCACTTAATATTTGAACTTCCTAAACCTCAAATCATTAAGGGAATCAAACCTAAAGTTTAAAAGGAAGCATTTTCTCGTCTACTGGCTTAGGCTGTAGCGGTCAGAGTACTTTTATCCAAATGTTCCTCAGCAGTGTTGTGTGGGACGAGGCGTGAGTTTTGCTTGATTTATTTCATTTGTATTTTATATTGCTAAGTGTGAGTTTAGCAGTGAGAGTGTTTTATTTCGTGCTTCTTATAGAGGACTATTTATAGGAGCTTCAAAGGGACTCCAAGGAAAGAAGAAAAGAAGAAAAAGATAGGACTTTTAAGCTAGTCAAACACTTCAGGAAAAGATGGAACCGGAAAAGAGAAAGAGAAACAGAAGAAAATCATTCAAGTTAAGACTGAAAAAGAAGAAGAAAAAACGAAGAAAAACGCTTCGAGTCGTGGTTTCGGCGCCTCGTTTAGTCCAAAGAGGCGACCTCGGGGCGTTACGTATCCGCCAGCAGCACCGCCGAAGAGCCTACCGCCAAGGCCGCGGAGGCGCTGGTATCGACGGCGGTGGCGTTGGCGTCCGTAGTGTTGAGAGCCTTCTCCTCCGGCCTCAGGAAACGCAAGTCCCTCCGCCAGGGCCTGCAGAAGCGCATCTCATTGTGTCGGACGCGCAGGATCCGAGCGAGGTTTCTGGGCGTGTATCTCCGGACGTAACTGCCGTTTCGAAGTACGAGTCGAACCTCTCGACCCCTCGTGACCTCCGTCGACCCCATGACCAGGTAAGAGCGGCCGTGGCGCATCTTGGGGCACAGGCAATTGTTATTCACCCACAGGAACTCCTTGTGGAGGAGTGGCACCGTGTTCTTGTAAGACTGATGTACGAGGACTTCGTAGCGGCGCTCCCCGCCCACTGGCTCGCTGTTGATCACCTCTACACGCGATACTGGAAGAAGAAAAAAGGAAGAAAGGTCAAATAAGGAGAGTAAGTACATGAGATAGTTCTTTCGAAACATTTGTGGGCGGCTTTTACTTTTTCCTCATTGCCTTTAATATTCTCACACGACGGTTATCAAACGTCTCATCTTGTCAGTGAATTACATAAGAAGCAGCCTTCCCAAATAACGAAGAACACATCAGGCGAAAGAACTCACCGAAGTCACTTGTGCAGAACATCTTCTTGGCTCGCCTCGGCCTCTCGCACGGCCCGCACGAGGCAGGGACGTCGGGTCTCTTCTTCTTCTTCTTCTTTCGCTTCCCTTTCCCTCTCTTACTCTCCTCTTGGCCCGGTTTCCCTTTGATGGGCTTCTTGTACGGCTTAACGGGCTTCTTCGGTCTGTATGTGTCGTTGTCCTCGCGGTTGGGGGGAGAGGTGGGTCGTCTCTGAGGGGCGAAGGGGGGGCGGCGTCGGAACGGAGGTCGAGGTCGCGGACGAGGACGAGGTCGCCGGAGGGGCGTCCTCAAGGGAGGTTTTCGGATCCTCGTCACGTTCACACTCGTCAACACGGCCGGTCGCGGCGTCGTAGTTGTCGTCGTGGTTGTGGTGGTTGAAGGAGTCGTCGAAGCGGCACTGGAGGATCGGGTGGGGGTCGTGTCAGCGGGGGTGGTTGTGGTGGAAGAGGAGGTCGCTGCTGGGAAGGGAACGACCACGGGAGGGTACTCGCCGGAGGGAGAGTTCGGGGTCCAGTACTCGTAGTAGATGCCCGGGTTGTGCTCGCGAAGCAACACCTGGGGAAGGAGGAGGCGGGGCTCAGGAGAGGCTCAAGGATTCCCTTGAACCCACACAGCGCTATCCTGTCGCTACACTAACCCTCTGATATACCATAATGCACACCTAATTTCACTGAGCCCCATGCAAGAGCTACTGAAAATCTCATTCAACCTTTCATTTTGTACATTCTCATTTATCATAAATTGGCTCAGTCTTCACAAAACCCCCTCATGCCACCGTAACACGAGTGTGACTCAAGACAACCACTCTACCCCTTAACCGCACCGTCACCCAAATCCCCCAATATCAAAGTACCACGAGTATGTGTATCTGTACCCCCCGGTGACCTCTCGTGCAGCATAACCCCCCACAAGTCCCTCAAAAGGTCCCTCCGCTCCCCTTACCATGAGCGTGATGTCCTCGGAGGTGGGCCCGAGGGCGCTGAGGCTCTCCGACTCGTCCTCGTTCCTGGCGTAGGTGAAGAGGGTGCCGCCCGCGTCCACCTCGCCGGGCCAGTCGATCAGCCAGTCGCCGTTCAGAAGGAATTTGCTGCCGGCCTTCAGCGCTGTCGGGGGAGGGGGGGGGAGGCTTATTGATGTCGGTTGGGTGCGAGAATGGGGGTTAGATGTATGTATGTTTACACACACACATATATGTATATGTATGTGTTTGTGTTTGTGTATGTGTATGTGTATGTGTATGTGTGTGTGTGTGTTTGTGTGTGTTTCGCTTGTTGAGAGAGCAATGGCTAGAATATCCACTACGAGAAAGGAAAGCGCACCAAAAACTATTATCAGCTCTGGCCGTGCGAGGTCAGGCACAAGCATGACCTGCCTTTCCTCTCTCTCGCTATCGCACTCGCCACTCACTCTCCGTCTGGTCGCTTGACCTCTCCTCTCTCGCTATCGCGCTCCCCACACAAGCTCACGACGACCCCGGCTTCAGTGCCCGGGGGCGGCGCAGCTACCCCGCCGCTCGAGACGCCCAGCGGGACCCCGCCTAGCCAACACGCCCAACAAGACGCCCGCTAACACAGTAATTATTATTATTTCTCTTGGTGCTGTCATCTCCAATAAAGGGGTCAGAGAGAGAGAGAGAGAGAGAGAGAGAGAGAGAGAGAGAGAGAGAGAGAGAGAGAGAGAGAGAGAGAGAGAGAGAGAGAGAGAGAGGGGGGGGGGGGGGGCAGAGAGCAAGAGAGTCAAAAAGGACCACGGTAGCTTGAACAACCAACAAGTGGTGATACACACAAGGCTATAAAACAGCCCTCCATTTCCCAGCACATTAACACACAACCCGGGAAGTTAACGCCGCTGGACATCAACGTACATTTACCACCGATTTACAGCCCACGTTAATTGACGGCCCTTGGTCAAGGGAGAGAAGTCATTACAACGAAGGAGCTCGTTTACAGATCGATATCAAGCGATAAATAAACCTCCGGGTCGGCCACGGACACAAAACAATACTTTGTCCAGGTCCATTGCGATCCACTCGCCGGAACGGTATGGCGCGGATTGACACTGAGGTTTAAAGCTCGGGTGGAATTGACCGGCGTGGATGAACACTATCTGGCTTGGGACATGTCGGGCTGAACTGTGCGTCTCGCTCTAAACGAAGCCGGAACTCTGTGCTTTGGTTAACACTTTCGAGCTGAAAACGTGCGTCGAAACGGCTTGCTTCAGTTCAGCTCTATTTTGCTGTCAGTATTACGATAACACTGTCTTGCATCAAGCATCCCCAGATAGTTAGGTGTGCTTTAACACTCAAAATATACACCTTCGGTCAATTTAGTTTTGAACTCTTTTGCTATCAGTATACTCGATTTTCCTTAAAATAAAAACAGAATCAGTCAATAAGGTTTAACACTCTAACTGAAAAACACGCCAAATTAGTCATTATGGTTTAGCACTCTCTCACCCCTAGCCTATCGTTCAGCGTGGTTTATCACTCTCTTACTCTAAGTGGCTTGAGGGCATACAACTTGTGCGATACAAAGTGGACAATTATCTAAGGGAGATTATCACTTAGCGTTGCCTTATTTGCACTCGGCCCTTTATGGTTCGTTGCAGCCTGAGTGAGTGCGAAAGATAGCGAATTTATGCTGCTTTTTTATTTGCTGCTTCTCTCTTTTTTCTTCTTCCT
>NW_028234403.1:28539629-28542678 GCF_977035675.1 Penaeus japonicus | reverse complement strand
CCTTCATATCATATTACAAACTAATATATTGCAATAGATCTTAAAAAAATCTTGGTTAGTTAATCGAAAAGTAGATGGATTACGCATAAAAAGAGAGAAAAATATCAAGGATATGAAAAAAAGAAATAGTGATAAATGCCTCATGTCGAAAAAAATAAGATTAACAACACAAAGGGAGAAAAGAAAGGGAAAAGGTGATATTGAGGAAAAATAAAAATAAAAATAGAAAATTCCAATAATAACTAGAGGTCAGGCCTGTTCAAGTGACATAACTGGAAGAACAAAAAGTAACTACGATACAGAGATGGTAAAGAGAGAATAAAAGTGAAAAAAAGAAATAGGGGGGGGGGTAATAAATCACGATGATAACAACAGGTCAGGTCAAGGCAATTTAAGAGGAAGAGCATGACATGACAATTATAACTTCAATTGCCTAAAAAAGATAATAAAACGATAAAAGTGAAAATAGAGCTCAAAAATATTAAAAAAGAGAGCACACAGAGAGAGAAGAGAAGAGGAGAGAAGAGAAGAGAAGAGAAGAGAAGCGAAGAGAAGAGAAGAGAAAAGAAGAGAGAGAGAGAGAAATCACGATAATAACCAGAGGTGCGTCCCGGTCAAGTGATTTAGTAAGCACGTGCCTCGAACCCCGTTTTCTGTGGAGATTGGGAAGGTTCGACTCGATTTATTTGGTCGTAATTTTATTAATTATAGGATTCGCCATGATGAAAGCAGGGAGAGACAAAGGGAGGGAAAGGAGGAAAGAGAGAGAGAGAGAGAGAGAGAGAGAGAGAGAGAGAGAGAGAGAGAGAGAGAGAGAGAGAGAGAGAGAGAGAGAGAGAGAGAGAGAGAGAGAGAGAATGAGAGAGAGAAAGAGAGAGACATACAAACGAACAGACAATGGAGGCACAAGCAGTCAAACAGCAGCATAGAAAGAGAAAGAAAAGAAACATACAAACCAACACACTCATAACGAAAGAGAACAAAAGACACATGAAAAAAACAACAAAAGAAACAAAAACAACAAAAAAAGAAGAAGAAGAATCGTATCCTAAATAATATACAAAGATCCCTTTTACACGGCGATCCAAGAGCACAGAATCTCGCGCCAAAAGATTACCAACATCTAGAGGCATTTTACCCAAAATTTGTGGTGAAACGGACCCTCATTCTCTATTACGAAGTTTTCATATTCATTGTTTTTCTTTCTTTATAAAGAAAAAAATATACGATGGAATTCTAATGAAAAGGAGATACATGTATATAACTTTTCAGAAGATTTTGTCTAGTCGGTTCCAAAAATAGGATCATATTTCATGCGGCCAGACAGAGAATTGTTCCGTTCTTGACGTTTAGGATTTACTGGTTTTATTATTACTTTATCTTTCACTTCATTTACCTCATTATTTGGGATGTTGGTCAATTATTACTTGGGAAGCTTTTTTCTTCTCTAATTTAGGGGTATACGAAGAAATTCCTTGGTGAAAGAGTAGCGAGTAAAGGGGGAGTAAAGAGGAGATAGAGAGGGAGTAAATTAGGGAGAAACTATATATTTGCTTCTCTCTCTCTCTCTCTCTCTCTCTCTCTCTCTCTCTCTCTCTCTCTCTCTCTCTCTCTCTCTCTCTCTCTCTCTCTCTCTCATCTCCTCTTCACTATCACTCTCTCTCTCCTCTCTCTCCCGGTCTTCACTCACTCATCTCTCTCTCTCGTCTATCCTCTCTCTATCTCTCTCTCTCTCTCTCCCTCTCTATCTATCTCTCTCTCTCTCATCTCTCTCTCTCTTGTTCTCTCTCTCTCTTCTCTTCTCTCTCTTCTCTCGCCTCTTCTCTCTCTCACTCTCTCTTCTTCTCTCTATGCATTTCTTGCTCTCTCTCTCTCTCTCTCTCTCTCTCTCTCTCTCTCTCTCTCTCTCTCTCTCTCTCTCTCTCTCTCTCTCTCTCTCTCTCTCTCTCTCTCTCTCTCTCTCTCTCTCTCACTAATAATCACATCCTTCCGTGACAAAGGCGACTCTTGGTTGAGAATGAGACGCCTCCTCATTTCTCATAGAGATTGTGATGAACATACAAGAGCCTTAAAGAGGATGGTGAAAGTGGAAATCTAGCACCATATGACACCATAAAAGCATCTGCCGGGATATCAGAGGGAGATAAACCCTATAAAGTTTATGACGGTCTATCTCGGAAGAGGCCGGCTGTTAAAGCCAGATTATGCATCCACTGTGCAGTAAGCGCAGGCTGTTCATTTGGGAGACAAAACTAAATTCATTGCATCATCTTTGCAGATTCTGTCAGTGATCCAAGTTCTATCATTCTAAATCCTTACTTATTGCAGTTTTGTTCAACCACATTGGAACTTTAAGATGTGAGGTCGTGTTTGCTGAGGATATGAATTACGAAGACAGTATTTAAAAGAAGAAGGAAAAAATACTGGAAGAAAGGTAAAGAAATAAAAGAATATCATAAATACATGTACTGTTTTCTCGTAGAACTTGTGATCAAAATCGGATTTTAACAACACCGAAAAGCAGTGAGATCGAGTGAGCTTTTCAGTGGAGGTCTGACTGACGGCTCTCTTAAATCAGGTGAAATTCAGCCACGTTGGGTTGAGGGCTTGGCATCTCTCCCTGACTTTTTGCACGACTTCTAAGGTTGTTGCGTGAATTCAATACACCTCTCTCTCTCTCTCTCTCTCTCTCTCTCTCTCTCTCTCTCTCTCTCTCTCTCTCTCTCTCTCTCTCTCTCTCTCTCCCTCTCTCTCTCTCTCCTCTCTCTCTCTCTCTCTCTCTCTCTCTCTCTCTCTCTCTCTCTCTCTCTCTCTCTCTCTCTCTCTCTCTCTCTCTCTCACCCTCTCACCTTCTCACCTTCTCACCCTCTCTCTCATTCTCTTACTCACTCTCTTACATAGTTACTCACCCACTCTCTTTCTCTCTCTTTATAGATCTGTCTATTTACCTGCGTATCTATCAGTCTAGCCACAAACGTGATTGCGTCTGCCCGTCTGCGCATTCCTCTCCATGAATTTATCGGTCCCTGATTATTCTCTTGTCCGTCCG
>NW_028234403.1:28524629-28529629 GCF_977035675.1 Penaeus japonicus | reverse complement strand
GAAGGGGACAGAAGAGAGAGAAAAGTATGAAGAGAGGGGAATGTGGAATGGGGAAAAGAAGAAAGGAAAGGGGAAAAAAAAATGAAAAAAATAAAGATGAAAAGAGAAGTACGGAAAAACAAAAACAAACAATAGAAGAAAAAAAACTATGAAGTAAACCACAAAGAAAAATACGAAAGGGGAGAAAAGATGAAGAGGAAGAAGGTAAGAAGAAGAGGAGGAAAAAAAAGTCTCCGTGACTGGTTCAGTCTCTCAGGTCAGGCGAGTGAAGAATCTATATATTCAGCCCGGTTCGCCCTCATCCTTTACTCCTCTACTTCCTCCTCCTCCTCCTTTTCTTTTCCTCTTCCTATTCTTCTTCTTCCTCCTTCTCTTCTTCTTCTTCCTCCTTGTCCTCGTCGTCGCCGTCCTCCTGCTCTTATTCTCCCTCTCCTCTTGTTTATCCTCCCTCTCTTTTTTCTCCTCATCCTCTTGTTGTCGTTGTTCTCCTCTTTCCTCTCAGGAAAGAATCCTAAAATTCATCCCCCAAGCCTCCCCCCCCCCTCTCCCGTGCCCCTTCACCCCCTCTCCCTCCTCTTCTTTCCTCTCCCCGTGAATAATTCTTGAATAATCCCCATCCCGGTCACGCACGGTATGAATAACTGCAGGTCGCGTTATTTTCATAGTGATCTACAAAAAGGGGGAAAGAGAGAGAGAGGGAGCGAGGGACACGGGCTGTGTGTTTGGTTGCGCATGTTTGACGTTCTTTTTTCGACCATCTTTTTATATCCAAAGGTTCGGGTGTCGCGTCTCGCTACTCATACACACACATACACACGAGCCCACACAAATCCAAACGCATATCCATACCACACACATAAACACACACACAAACACAGGCCACACACACATACACAGGTGGAATTTCCCCACGAAAATTTACCCTAAATATGTACTTATTCGTACCCAGTTTAATATAAACTTTTCTTATACTTTGACACATCAGTTTTCCACTATACTTGTGACGAAAGCCAATATGTAATTTTCTTGAAAGATGCCAGTAGTTCTTCTTCGTTTGCGCAGTTGATTGCTCTCCTTCTTCTGTTGCGCAGTTGATTCCTCTCCTTCTTCTGTTGCGCAGTTGATTCCTCTCCTTCTTCTGTTGTGCAGTTGATTCCTCTCCTTCTTCTGTTGCGCAGTTGATTCCTCTCCTTCTTCTGTTGCGCAGTTGATTGCTCTCCTTCTTCGTTTGCGCAGTTGATTGCTCTCCTTCTTCTGTTGTGCAGTTGATTGCTCTCCTTCTTCTGTTGTGCAGTTGATTGCTCTCCTTCTTCTGTTGCGCAGTTGATTGCTCTCCTTCTTCTGTTGTGCAGTTGATTGCTCTCCTTCTTCTGTTGTGCAGTTGATTGCTCTCCTTCTTCTGTTGTGCAGTTGATTGCTCTCCTTCTTCTGTTGCGCAGTTGATTGCTCTCCTTCTTCTGTTGCACAGTTGATTGCTCTCCTTCTTCTGTTGCGCAGTTGATTGCTCTCCTTCTTCTGTTGCGCAGTTGATTGCTCTCCTTCTTCTGTTGCGCAGTTGATTGCTCTCCTTCTTCTGTTGTGCAGTTGATTGCTCTCCTTCTTCTGTTGTGCAGTTGATTGCTCTCCTTCTTCTGTTGCGCAGTTGATTGCTCTCCTTCTTCTGTTGTGCAGTTGATTGCTCTCCTTCTTCTGTTGTGCAGTTGATTGCTCTCCTTCTTCTGTTGCGCAGTTGATTGCTCTCCTTCTTCTGTTGCGCAGTTGATTCCTCTCCTTCTTCTGTTACGCAGTTGATTGCTCTCCTTCTTCTGTTGCGCAGTTGATTCCTCTCCTTCTTCTGTTGCGCAGTTGATTGCTCTCCTTCTTCGTTTGCGCAGTTGATTGCTCTCCTTCTTCGTTTGCGCAGTTGATTGCTCTCCTTCTTCTGTTGCGCAGTTGATTCCTCTCCTTCTTCTGTTACGCAGTTGATTGCTCTCCTTCTTCTGTTGTGCAGTTGATTGCTCTCCTTCTTCTGTTGCGCAGTTGATTGCTCTCCTTCTTCTGTTGCGCAGTTGATTGCTCTCCTTCTTCTGTTGCGCAGTTGATTGCTCTCCTTCTTCTGTTGCGCAGTTGATTGCTCTCCTTCTTCTGTTGCGCAGTTGATTGCTCTCCTTCTTCTGTTGCGCAGTTGATTGCTCTCCTTCTTCTGTTGCGCAGTTGATTGCTCTCCTTCTTCTGTTGCGCAGTTGATTGCTCTCCTTCTTCTGTTGCGCAGTTGATTGCTCTCCTTCTTCTGTTGTGCAGTTGATTGCTCTCCTTCTTCTGTTGTGCAGTTGATTCCTCTCCTTCTTCTGTTGCGCAGTTGATTGCTCTCCTTCTTCGTTTGCGCAGTTGATTGCTCTCCTTCTTCTGTTGTGCAGTTGATTGCTCTCCTTCTTCTGTTGTGCAGTTGATTGCTCTCCTTCTTCTGTTGCGCAGTTGATTGCTCTCCTTCTTCTGTTGCGCAGTTGATTCCTCTCCTTCTTCTGTTGCGCAGTTGATTGCTCTCCTTCTTCTGTTGTGCAGTTGATTGCTCTCCTTCTTCTGTTGCGCAGTTGATTGCTCTCCTTCTGTTGCGCAGTTGATTGCTCTCCTTCTTCTGTTGTGCAGTTGATTGCTCTCCTTCTTCTGTTGCGCAGTTGATTCCTCTCCTTCTTCTGTTGCGCAGTTGATTGCTCTCCTTCTTCTGTTGCGCAGTTGATTGCTCTCCTTCTTCTGTTGCGCAGTTGATTGCTCTCCTTCTTCTGTTGTGCAGTTGATTGCTCTCCTTCTTCTGTTGCGCAGTTGATTGCTCTCCTTCTTCTGTTGTGCAGTTGATTGCTCTCCTTCTTCTGTTGCGCAGTTGATTGCTCTCCTTCTTCTGTTGTGCAGTTGATTGCTCTCCTTCTTCTGTTGCGCAGTTGATTGCTCTCCTTCTGTTGTGCAGTTGATTGCTCTCCTTCTTCGTTTACGCAGTTGATTCCTCTCCTTCTTCTGTTGCGCAGTTGATTGCTCTCCTTCTTCTGTTGTGCAGTTGATTGCTCTCCTTCTTCTGTTGTGCAGTTGATTGCTCTCCTTCTTCTGTTGCGCAGTTGATTGCTCTCCTTCTTCTGTTGCGCAGTTGATTGCTCTCCTTCTTCTGTTGCGCAGTTGATTGCTCTCCTTCTTCTGTTGCGCAGTTGATTGCTCTCCTTCTTCTGTTGTGCAGTTGATTGCTCTCCTTCTTCTGTTGCGCAGTTGATTGCTCTCCTTCTTCTGTTGTGCAGTTGATTGCTCTCCTTCTTCTGTTGCGCAGTTGATTGCTCTCCTTCTTCTGTTGCGCAGTTGATTGCTCTCCTTCTTCTGTTGTGCAGTTGATTGCTCTCCTTCTTCTGTTGTGCAGTTGATTGCTCTCCTTCTTCTGTTGCGCAGTTGATTGCTCTCCTTCTTCTGTTGCGCAGTTGATTGCTCTCCTTCTTCTGTTGTGCAGTTGATTGCTCTCCTTCTTCTGTTGCGCAGTTGATTGCTCTCCTTCTTCTGTTGCGCAGTTGATTGCTCTCCTTCTGTTGCGCAGTTGATTGCTCTCCTTCTTCTGTTGCGCAGTTGATTGCTCTCCTTCTTCTGTTGCGCAGTTGATTGCTCTCCTTCTTCTGTTGTGCAGTTGATTGCTCTCCTTCTTCTGTTGCGCAGTTGATTGCTCTCCTTCTTCTGTTGCGCAGTTGATTGCTCTCCTTCTTCTGTTGCGCAGTTGATTGCTCTCCTTCTTCTGTTGCGCAGTTGATTGCTCTCCTTCTTCTGTTGTGCAGTTGATTGCTCTCCTTCTTCTGTTGCGCAGTTGATTGCTCTCCTTCTTCTGTTGTGCAGTTGATTGCTCTCCTTCTTCTGTTGCGCAGTTGATTGCTCTCCTTCTTCTGTTGCGCAGTTGATTGCTCTCCTTCTTCTGTTGTGCAGTTGATTGCTCTCCTTCTTCTGTTGCGCAGTTGATTGCTCTCCTTCTTCTGTTGCGCAGTTGATTGCTCTCCCTCTTCTGTTGCGCAGTTGATTCCTCTCCTTCTTCTGTTGTGCAGTTGATTGCTCTCCTTCTTCTGTTGCGCAGTTGATTGCTCTCCTTCTTCTGTTGTGCAGTTGATTCCTCTCCTTCTTCTGTTGTGCAGTTGATTCCTCTCCTTCTTCTGTTGTGCAGTTGATTGCTCTCCTTCTTCTGTTGTGCAGTTGATTCCTCTCCTTCTTCTGTTGTGCAGTTGATTGCTCTCCCTCTTCTGTTGCGCAGTTGATTCCTCTCCTTCTTCTGTTGTGCAGTTGATTGCTCTCCCTCTTCTGTTGCGCAGTTGATTCCTCTCCTTCTTCTGTTGTGCAGTTGATTGCTCTCCTTCTTCTGTTGCGCAGTTGATTGCTCTCCTTCTTCTGTTGCGCAGTTGATTGCTCTCCTTCTTCTGTTGTGCAGTTGATTGCTCTCCTTCTTCTGTTGCGCAGTTGATTGCTCTCCTTCTTCTGTTGTGCAGTTGATTCCTCTCCTTCTTCTGTTGTGCAGTTGATTGCTCTCCCTCTTCTGTTGCGCAGTTGATTGCTCTCTTTCTTCTGTTGCGCAGTTGATTGCTCTCCTTCTTCTGTTGCGCAGTTGATTGCTCTCCTTCTTCTGTTGTGCAGTTGATTCCTCTCCTTCTTCTGTTGCGCAGTTGATTCCTCTCCTTCTTCTGTTGCGCAGTTGATTGCTCTCCTTCTTCTGTTGCGCAGTTGATTGCTCTCCTTCTTCTGTTGCGCAGTTGATTGCTCTCCCTCTTCTGTTGTGCAGTTGATTGCTCTCCCTCTTCTGTTGCGCAGTTGATTCCTCTCCTTCTTCTGTTGCGCAGTTGATTCCTCTCCTTCTTCTGTTGCGCAGTTGATTCCTCTCCTTTTTCTGTTGCGCAGTTGATTGCTCTCCTGCTGCTGTTGCGTAGTTGATTGCTCTCCTTCTTCTGTTGTGCAGTTGATTGCTCTCCTTCTTCTGTTGTGCAGTTGATTGCTCTCCTTCTTCTGTTGCGCAGTTG
>NW_028234403.1:28514629-28519629 GCF_977035675.1 Penaeus japonicus | reverse complement strand
GTGACAGTGAGAGGAGGCTGAGGATCGGGAGGGAAAGTGAATGTGGATAAGGTTAAATTGTGAGAGAAGGAGAGTTGATTATAGTGGGAGTCACAGTTGTGTAGGATTGAAGAGACACTGTGTCAGAGAATGAGAGAGAGAGATGTAGAGCTAGAGTAGTGTTGTGGTACATAGTTTGAGAGGAGAGAGTGAGATGAAAGAGCTTTTGATAGATCTGATAGTATGAGTACGTTGATTAGTGTAAGAGTGAGAGAACAGCTGATGTGAGTTGTGGTTTTTATTGTATAATTAGGTTTTTATTTTTATGAGTGATAGTTTGTTGTCTGATATTGATTATCGTTCGTGTAAAGATTCACATAGTGTGAGATTGGCAGTAATGAGTGTTTGTAGTGTGTGTGTGTTGTGAGGTATGTGGCTAGTGTGTATGCGCTGGAGGATTTGTTATGATGTTGGGTTGGGTGGTGGGATTGTAGGATGATGTGGTTGTAGAGTGTAAGTTCTGCTTGGGAGATGGAGAGGTGGAGAGTAGGTACGGTACTTAGTTTTCAGAGATAGATTTGCGAGTGTCACTGAGGTGATGGAGAATCGGAGTGAGTGTAATGGATATTGATTGGTGACAGGTGAGGAAGATGAGAGAGAGAGAGGAGGTGTTGGATTAGGATGATAGGTAGAGGTTTAATTAGAGTAATAGAGAGAGAGCTTTTGTAGTTGGTGGGAGGTAGTGATTGAGTTTTGTTTGTGTGTGATTGTGTGTTATTATGGTTTGTTTATTTTTTGATGTGGTGTTTGTTTTTGGTGTGTGTGTTTTGGGGTAGTGAGTTTTTTTTGTGTATGTGATGGTAGGGATTCATGTGTACTATGAGTGATTTGTGGTAAAAGAATAGTTTTGATGGGGATGTGGGGATTGTTGGTATTGTGGGTGGTTGGCGAGGAGGTTGTTGGTTTGGTGGAGTGATGTTGTGGTTGTGTAAGAGGTTTGTTGGGTGGTGGGGATTTATGGAAGTTGGGATATGTAGGATCTGTAGTTTGTGTGTGGAGTGTTGTGGTGTGTGTAGTGTTTTGTGTGGTTAGAGTAGATTAATAAGTTGGAGTGTGTGTTGTTAGTGTGTGGTGATTTGGTGTAAGTGTTGTGGGATATAATACTCGACGTTGGATCAATGTGTAGGTTAGAATGAATTTATGTTTAAAGTGGATGATAATACTGGGGATGTGAGATTTTTAAATGGATGTTTCATAGTGTTAAGAAGTATATGGTTTTTTTGGGGATTCTGGTAAGTGTTTTTATTATGAGAGTTTATGATAGTGGATGTGTATGTGTTGGGTTGTTAATATGTATATAATTTGTGGACTGAATATGTTGTTGTTTTAGTAGTTGTTTTATGGTATTGTTTTTTGTTGTGTATGAGATTGATGTGTTGGGATATTAGTTGCATATTAAATGAGGGTAGGAGTTGATAAATGACATGCTTATATGAGTAGTGTGGTAATGAGGTTTGATAGTTGTAGGTGGAAGTGGGTGTTTTTATTGGAGTGGGGTGATGTGTTTTAGGAAGTGGAAAAATGTTTAAATTATATATTAAAGATGAGATTATAAAAAATTTATAAAAGTATTTTATTTATATTTTAAAGAGATATGGTAAGAAAGGGGGTGTGGGTGGAATGAGGATTGGGAAACTGAGTAATGGGTTGTTGGAAGAGGGAGGGGGGTATGGGTGGAGGTGGGAAAGAGAAAAGAAACGGTGGATAAGTCGATGAGGGGTTGGATTGGAGTGGTGTGTGGGGGGGGGGGGTTGGTGAGAGGGTGGGTGGGATGGAATTGGAGAGGGGAGGGGGTGTGGTGGGTAGGTAGGGTGAGGAGGGTGTGGGGGAGGTAGGATAGATTGGGTAGGTAGTAGGGAAAATTTTAGTGATTTTTTTATGATAGTAATTTTGTTTATAAGTGATAGGATTAAGATGTATAGATTATTTTGTAAAATGTGGGAGGGGGGCAATAGGTGATTTTTTTGATTTTATTAAGATATATGGGAGGGAGGAAGGTATCTGAATATATAGGGACTAAAAAGAAAAGAGAAAGAGAAGAGATGGAAGAAAGATAAGATAGAATGAAAGGTGAAGGGGGGGAGGGAAAGGGGAGAGTTTTGTGGTTGGTATAGTGTTGGAGAGAGAATGATGTGTTGAGTAAGAGGGGGGTAATAGAGAAAGAGGTGGGGAGTGTTTGGAAGAAAAGTGATGGAACAAAGGTAGAGAGAGAGATAAAGTAAGGGATAGATAGAGAGAGATACTGAAGGAAAAAAGAGGGTTTTGGAGAGGGTGTTTTAATTGGTGCAATGAATTATATAGAGGGGTGAGGTGAAGTAGTGAGGGAGATAGAGGATTACATAGGAGGATGGAAGGAAGAATTTTGATGTGGGAAAAGGATTATTGATTATAGAGGGTTATTAGAGGGGGGGGTGAGTGTGACATAGTAGGGAAGAGAAAGATAGGGGGTGTGAATAAGTTGAGGAGGGATGGGGATGAGTTTTTTGATTGTGGATTTTTGTGGTTGTGTTATTAAATGAATGTTAAAAAAGGGTGTGTAGGTGTATTTGGGAGGGGGGGAGAAGTGGGATATGGTGTAGTGTAAAATTCGGGTATGGGTATGGGTAGGGTGTGTTTGGTTTTGATTGTTGTCAATTGGGAGGTGTAGGGGAGGGGGGAGTAAGAGAGGGAGGAGAGGTATGGAATAGATGCTTTGTTGAGGAGATTTGGGAGTATGATGGATAATGTTGTAGGGGGTGGGTAGAGAGGTATGTTGGAGGTATGATGTAGTGGGAGTATGTGGTTAAGGTGTATTGTTAGATTGGTTTGTGTGAAGAGGAGTGAGTATGGGGATATTAATTCTTTATGTGTTTTTTGTGCTCATCCAATATCCAGCTATCTATTGAGATCGAGCGATATTTCTATCGGTCCTGTCTTTCTAGCTATCTCGCTAACGCTCCGTTCTCTCTCATCGCGATTCGATCTGGCTAGCGCGCTCTAGCTATTCTGTTAGTTTGTCTGGCTACTTAGTATACACACACACTCACACATCTCTCACAACACACACTCACAAACAAACACACTAAACTTAGATATTTAATAGATATATAGTTATAGATAATATTTATATATATTTATTATAGATATATACCGATCTAACTAGCGAATGGTATTTCTCTCTAACTCTCGATACGTAAATCCTGTGATCTATCAGCGCTCTCTCTAGCCCTGTCTTCTGAGTTAAAGGTTTATCACTACTAGCAGCTGAATTTTAACGCGTAAGGAAGGCGAGGGCACCTGCATGTATTTCGAAAATTTTATTTGTGTGGTTTCGGCAGAGAGGATTGGAGAGGTCAGAAGGGGTGGGGGTGGTAGGGTGGGGGTGGGTGTTGGGGGAAGGGGAAATAAGGAGGAAAGGAAGAAAGAAAGGAAAAAAAAAGGAAGGGGAGTAGGAAGGAAGGGGTTGATGGGGATTGAACGATTGATATTGAATATGTATAGGGTTTATAGGCGCTTGTGGGGTATTCTATGGCATGTTTTAATGTGTGTTTTTGTGGGTAGTTGATAGGTGGTTGTTCATTGTTTGGTGTGTTTGGGATGTCAGGGGTGCATGGCTATATTATTGTTTTTGTGAGATTGATTGAGTTTGAGGGTGTTTTGTGAAAGTATGTCTTACTAGTCTTACTTTGATAGATATATAGTGTTTTTTGTATGTTATTGAATTTATATTTTATTTTGAATAGAGATTTTTTTGTTCAGAATGTAATTTTATGCAGGCTTTGGGTTGGGTGGGGGGTAGGGCTGGTGGGGGGAATGATTAGGCTATTTTCATTTGAGTAAGTGATAATGAAGATAACTGATAAGTAGTGATCAGGTAGGACACTAGGTATGACGTCAGGGATAATAACTAGCAAGTTTTATGGAAGTTTGTATATATACATACATATTATTTATATATATTTTTATATATTGTGTTTTTTTATATAGATAGAGTTATAGTGCACCGCCGCAGTCATATATTTAAACTTCTCATATAATAATTAACATCACACACTAACTAACAAACTCTCTACACATCTCATAACTCACACACAATCACCTATGTATTTTATATATTTTAATTTGATTTTTATAATAGTAGTTTTTGGGGGTGGGGGGTGGTGGGGGGGTGGTGTGGGTGGTGGGGGGGGTGTGTGGGGGGTGTGGGTCTGATAGATATTTTTGAGAGATTTATATGATATATTTTGTTTTTGAGATAAGATTGTTATATATATATATATATATATACACTCAAACATCAACATAGTTTACAAATAAAGTTTTTTATATTATATATATTTTTTTATATAGTATATTGACTTTTATATATATTTAATTTTGATAATATTATTGATTTTGTTTAATTATTTTTTTTTTTACTTTTTTTAGATTATGTGTGGGTGGGGCTGATAGAAATTATTAATATATAATATATAGATATTATGTTTAGATAAGGTTATATACTTTCATATATATATATAGAGTTATATTTATTATATATAATATAAATAGAAAGAGAGAGAGATGAGAAGAGATGTGAGTGTGAAGAGAGAGAGAGAGAGAGAAGAGAGGAGAGTGAGAGAGTAAGTGGAGAGGATGATAAGAGTAGAGAGAGAGAGTAGAGAGAGAGATAGAGAAAGAGAGAGTGAGAGAGAGTGAGAGAGAGAGTTAGAGATAGTGTGAGAGAAGAGAGAACGAGTGAGAGAAGAGAGAGAGAGAGAAGAGAAGAGAGAGAGAGAGAGAGAGGGGGGAGAGAGAGAGAGAGAGAGAGAGAGAGAGAGAGAGAGAGAGAGAGAGACAGACAGACAAACAGACAGACAGACAAACAGAGAAAGAGAGAGAAAGAGAGAGAGAGGGGAGAGAGAGAGAGAGAGAGAGAGAGAGAGAGAGAGAGAGAGAGAGAGAGAGAGAGAGAGAGAGAGAGAGAGAGAGAGAGAGAGAGA
>NW_028234403.1:28492129-28494629 GCF_977035675.1 Penaeus japonicus | reverse complement strand
CTCTCCCCAACCCTCTCTCTCTCTCTCTCTCTCTCTCTCTCTCTCTCTCTCTCTCTCTCTCTCTCTCTCTCTCTCTCTCTCTCCCTCCCTTTCTCTCCTGTCTCTCCTTAACTCCCGTCCCCACACCATCGCCCCCACCCCTCCTCTTCCCCCTGACACTCATGACCTCTGTGAGTGTGCATGACTTCACCCTCCTGACAAGTGAGTCACCGCCTCATGACGTTAAACTGGCCCCCCTCATGTCTCCTGCCCCCGACGCTTGTGTGTGTTCAACAGGGTTGGTTCCTCATGACAGATCCTACTCGCGTTCCCTTCAGCCTCGCCCTTCAGATCCTTAAGGCATAACTTCAGGCTTCACTTCAGATTTCACTTCAGATTTCACGTCAGACTTCACGTCACTTACCTTCAGACTTCATCTCACTCGAGACTTGGATCTTCACTTTACTCTCAACTCGAGACTTGAGACTCGAGTTCTTAGCCAGGGTAATATCCTTTATGGCCTCTGTTTGCCTTGTGTTCTCGGTGTGTTGGGACTGCTTGGCGAGGCTTGGTGGTTGGTGGGGCGGGGGAGGGGGGGGGCTGCGCTCTCTCTTCGGCGTTCTTTCTGTTTTCCTCTCTCTGTTCTTTATTGTTCGAATGCTTCTTCTTCTCATCCTTTCTCCTACTCTTCTTCGTCGTCTGCTTCTTCTTCTTCTTCTTCTTCTCTTTCCCTCTCTCTCCCTCTCTATCTGTCAGTCTGACTGTCTGTCAGTCTGTCTGCCTCTCCCTCTCTCTCTCTCTCTCTCGAGCTCAAGTCATCATCTCTCGTCCCTCCTCTCGACTCTCCCCTCTCCTCCATCTCACCTCGATCAGGACGAGCTCTCATCCCAGAGTTCTACCGCGATCGGTTCGTCTCCCCCTCACTCCCTCTTCATCTTCCTTCCTCCTAATGTCTCTAGTCTCTCGAGTTCTCTCTCTCTTCTCTGTAAATCCTCTCATCATCTCTCTCCTACTCCTTGCCATCCTCCTTCATTCTCCCTTCCTCGCTCCCTGTCTCCTACCCTTTCTCCCTCATTCCTTCTGTCTCTCTCTGTCGCTCTCTTTCTCCTTCTCTCTCGCTTTCTTTCTCCCTCGCTCTCTCTCTTTTCTTACCTACTCTCCTTCCTCCTTCATTCTACCTCCCTCGCTCTCTTTTTCCTACCTACTCTCCTTCTTTCCTTCATTGCCCCTACTTTGTTCTCTCTCCCTCCTTCTCTCTTTTCCCTCTTTCCCTTCCCCCCTCCTGCCACCCCCCTTCCTTAAATTCACCATTCCTCCACCAATCCCCTCTCCCCACTACCCCCCCACCCCTTTTCCCTCCGATACTCGCCCTACTTCCCCCCTCCCTCTTCCTCCCTTTCCCCCCCACCCCTTCCCTTCTCTCTTCACACCCGCTCGACTTCCACTTCCCCCCCTTATCTCACCCCACCCCTTCCTTTCCCCTTCCACGTCCGTCCCCCTCCATCCCCCCCTTCCTGTTCCACCCCTCCTTCTCACACTTCGCCTTGTCCCCTCCCCCTTCTTTCCCCCTCCCCCAACCCCGTCCCTTTCCCTCCCTCTCCAGGCTCACCTCCAACCCTTTTCCCACCCTCCCTTCCCATCTCCCCCGCGCGCTTCCGCTTCCTCTTCCTCATTCGCCCGATACACGACCCCCCTTCCCCCCCCTTCCTTCCACCCTCTTCCTCACCTCATCCCTCCTTCTGAACTGCGCTCCCCTCGACTTCCCGACATCACCCAAGCACCACCTCACCCCCCAACCATACTGCCCCTTCCCCCCCCCCCCCCCCCCGCTTCGCCGCCCCCATCCCCCTCCCTCCGCCTCCTACCCTTTCCACCACCCCCTCCCCCCCTCCCCTTCCCATCGCCCCCCACTCCTCCGCTCCGTCTTCCGTCCCGCCTCCCCTCCTCTCTCCCACCCCCCCTTTTCACCCCCCACATCCCCCCTCTCCCCACTCCCCCCCACCTTCCGATACCCCTTTTTTTTCCCCCCCCACACTATCCCTCCCCTCCGCACTTCCCCCTTCCCATTCCTAACTTCCTCCGCTTCCTATCCCCCCCTTTCCCTCCAAATCCCTCCTCACCCCTTCCACTCCACTCTCCACGCATGTTCTTCCCTCCCCCCGCCATCCCCTCCCTCTCCCCTCCCTTCCCTTCCCCCTTTCCCCTTTTATCCTCCTCCCTCTCTCTCCTGTTCCTACTTCCCCCTCCGATGCCTCCCCCTCAACCTTACCTGCTTCCGCTCCTCCCAACCACCCCCTAACGACCCCTCCCCACTCCCCCACAGTGCCCTTCCCACCTCTCCCTCCCTTTCCCTACCCCCCACCGTTCCCAAAAGCCACTCCCCCCTACTATTCGCAACCTCCCAACATCCGTCCATTCTCCTCTTCCCTCTCCCTCCCCCACTTCTCCCCACCCCCCCCTTCCCTCCCTCCCGCCCCCACCTTCCCCTCCCCCCCCCTCCGCAACTCCCGACCGCGCCACC
>NW_028234403.1:28482129-28484629 GCF_977035675.1 Penaeus japonicus | reverse complement strand
ATTATCATTATTATCATTTGTATCATTATTGTCATTTGTATCATTATTATCATTATTATCATTATTATCATTATTATCATTATTATCATTATTATCATTATTATCATTATTATCATTATTATCATTATTATCATTATTATCATTATTATCATTATTATCATTATTATCATTATTATCATTATTATCATTATTATCATTATTATCATTATCATCATAATAATCATTATTATAATCATTATCATTATCATTATTACCATTATTATTATTATGATTATCATCATGATCATCATCATTATGATTATTATTATTATTTTCATTATTATTATTACGATTATTTTCATTATTATTATTATTATTATTATTATCATCATTATGATTATTATTATTATTTTCATTATTATCATTATTATCATTATTATCATTATTATCATTATTATCATTATTAGCATTATCATCATTATTATCATTATCATCATTATTATCATTATTATCATTATTATCATTATTATCATTATTATCATTATTATCATTATTATCATTATTATCATTATTATCATTATTATCATTATTATCATTATTATCATTATTATCATTATTATCATTATTATCATTATTATCATTATTATCATTATTATCATTATTATCATTATTATCATTATTATCATTATTATCATTATTATCATTATTATCATTATTATCATTATTATCATTATTATCATTATTATCATTATTATCATTATCATCATAATAATCATTATCATAATCATTATCATTATTATCATTAATATCATTATTATTCTTATTATGATCATTGTTATCATCATTATCTGTATTATCATCATTATCATGATTCTCCTTATCATCATTTTGGCATTATCATTATCATCATAATAATCATTATCATAATTAGCATCATTATTATCATTAATGTCATTATTACTATTACGATTATTATCATTATTATCATTATTATCATTATTATCATTATTATCATTACTATCTTCAATTTCATTATCATCATTATCATCATAATAATCATTATAATTATTTTTATCATTTTTATCATTAATGTCATTATTATTATTAATATCATTATCATTTTTATCATTATTATCATTATTATCATTATTATCATTATTATCAATATTATCATTGTTATCATTGTTATCATTGTTATCATTATTATCATTATTATCATTATTATCATTGTTATCATTATTATCATTGCTATCATTGTTATCATTATTATCATTATTATCATTTTTATCATTATCATAATCATTATCATTATTATCATTAATATCATTATTATTCTTATTAATATCATTATTATCATTACTATCATTATTATCATTATTATCATTATTATCATTATCATCATAATAATCATTATCATCATAATTATTATCATTATTATCATTAATGTCATTATTATTATTACGATTATTATCATTATTATCATTATTATCATTATATTCATTATTATCATTATATTCATTATTATCATTATTATCATTATTATCATTATTATCATTGTTATCATTGTTATCATTGTTATCATTATTATCATTATTATCATTATTATCATTATTATCATTATTATCATTATTATCATTATTATCATTATTATCATTATTATCATTATTATCATTATTATCATTATTATCATTATTATCATTATTATCATTATTATCATTATTATCATTATTATCATTATTATCATTATTATCATTATTATCATTATTATCATCGTTATCATTATTATCATTATTATCAGTATTTCATCTTTCTTTGCATCTTTTCTCCCTCCCTCCCTCCCTCCACCTGCCTCCCCATCCCCATCCCCATCCCCCCTCCCCCTGTCTCCTCCTCGCCCTCCATCTCTCGTCTCTTATCACTTGCCTTCTCCTTCTCCGCTTCATCCCCTACTCCGCAAGGAACATCAAGGCTTCCCACAGTGTTCTCAAGATATTGTTCCAGGTCTGACAAGATGAAATTGCAGCCCGGTGCTATATGTTGCAAAGGTGAAAGGGGACTCTGAAGGGGGAGAAAATAAATATGGAAAGAACCAAATAGCGTGGGGGAATATGTGAAAGAAGAGGAATGGAATATAAAAATAGGAAGGGTAAGAAAAGGCAGTGAAGAAAAGGATAAGGAGGAGGAAGAGGATGATTGCAATAGAGCGAAGATAAAGGAGAAGAAAGAGAAGAAGAAAAAAAATGGAGTTGGAGGAGAATGGAACAAAGCGAAGGAAGAGAAAAATAAAAGAATAGAAAATAGTGAAGAAGAAGACGCAAGCACGAAGGAAAAGCATAAACCGAAAGTTCGGAGAATGAAGGATAGAATGAGTGATAATGATAACGATAATAATCATGATAGTTATGATACTATTGATGAGCATAATAGTAAATCGCTGCCATAATTACTTTCATTACTTTGGAAACGATGATGGTAGTAACGATGATAATGACTAATGATAGTGATAGTAGAAATAGATATA
>NW_028234403.1:28447129-28454629 GCF_977035675.1 Penaeus japonicus | reverse complement strand
GGTTCTTGCTGTCTCTCTGCATTCTCTGTCTCTTGCTGTCTCTCTGCGTTCTCTGGCGCTTGTTGCCTCTCTGCGTTCTCTGGCTCTTGCTGTCTCTCTGCGTTCTCTGTCTCTTGCTGTCTCTCTGCCTTCTCTGGCTCTTGCTGTCTCTCTGCGTTCTCTGGCTCTTGCTGTCTCTCTGCATTCTCTGTCTCTTGCTGTCTCTCTGCGTTCTCTGTCTCTTGCTGTCTCTCTGCATTCTCTGTCTCTTGCTGTCTCTCTGCGTTCTCTGGCTCTTGCTGTCTCTCTGCGTTCTCTGTCTCTTGCTGTCTCTCTGCATTCTCTGGCTCTTGCTGTCTCTCTGCGTTCTCTGGCTCTTGCTGTCTCTCTGCATTCTCTGTCTCTTGCTGTCTCTCTGCCTTCTCTGGCTCTTGCTGTCTCTCTGCATTCTCTGTCTCTTGCTGTCTCTCTGCGTTCTCTGGCTCTTGCTGTCTCTCTGCGTTCTCTGGCTCTTGCTGTCTCTCTGCGTTCTCTGGCTCTTGCTGTCTCTCTGCATTCTCTGTCTCTCTGCGGTCTCTTGCTCTTGCTGTCTCTCTGCCTTCTCTGGCTCTTGCTGTCTCTCTGCGTTCTCTGGCTCTTGCTGTCTCTCTGCGTTCTCTGTCTCTTGCTGTCTCTCTGCGTTCTCTGGCTCTTGCTGTCTCTCTGCGTTCTCTGTCTCTTGCTGTCTCTCTGCGTTCTCTGTCTCTTGCTGTCTCTCTGCGTTCTCTGTCTCTTGCTGTCTCTCTGTGTTCTCTGGCTCTTGCTGTCTCTCTGCCTTCTCTGGCTCTTGCTGTCTCTCTGCCTTCTCTGGCTCTTGCTGTCTCTCTGCATTCTCTGTCTCTTGCTGTCTCTCTGCGTTCTCTGGCGCTTGTTGCCTCTCTGCGTTCTCTGTCTCTTACTGTCTCTCTGCGTTCTCTGTCTCTTGCTGTCTCTCTGCATTCTCTGTCTCTTGCTGTCTCTCTGCATTCTCTGTCTCTTGCTGTCTCTCTGCATTCTCTGTCTCTTGCTGTCTCTCTGCGTTCTCTGTCTCTTGCTGTCTCTCTGCCTTCTCTGGCTCTTGCTGTCTCTCTGCATTCTCTGTCTCTTGCTGTCTCTCTGCCTTCTCTGGCTCTTGCTGTCTCTCTGCCTTCTCTGGCTCTTGCTGTCTCTCTGCGTTCTCTGGCTCTTGCTGTCTCTCTGCCTTCTCTGTCTCTTGCTGTCTCTCTGCATTCTCTGTCTCTTGCTGTCTCTCTGCCTTCTCTGTCTCTTGCTGTCTCTCTGCATTCTCTGTCTCTTGCTGTCTCTCTGCATTCTCTGTCTTTTGCTGTCTCTCTATGTACTGCAGCTCTTGCTGTCTCTCTGCGTTCTCTGTCTCTTGCTGTCTCTCTGCGTTCTCTGTCTCTTGCTGTCTCTCTGCATTCTCTGTCTCTTGCTGTCTCTCTGCCTTCTCTGTCTCTTGCTGTCTCTCTGCATTCTCTGTCTCTTGCTGTCTCTCTGCCTTCTCTGTCTCTTGCTGTCTCTCTGCGTTCTCTGTCTCTTGCTGTCTCTCTGCATTCTCTGTCTCTTGCTGTCTCTCTGCATTCTCTGTCTCTTGCTGTCTCTCTGCGTTCTCTGTCTCTTGCTGTCTCTCTGCATTCTCTGTCTCTTGCTGTCTCTCTGCGTTCTCTGTCTCTTGCTGTCTCTCTGCCTTCTCTGGCTCTTGCTGTCTCTCTGCGTTCTCTGGCTCTTGCTGTCTCTTTGTGTTCTCTGTCTCTTGCTGTCTCTCTGCGGTCTCTGGCGCTTATTGTCTCTTTGCGTTCTCTGTCTCTGTCTGTCTCTCTGCCTTCTCTGTCTCTTGCTGTCTCTCTGCGTTCTCTTGCACTTGCTGTCTCTCTGCGTTCTCTGTCTCTTGCTGTCTCTCTGCATTCTCTGTCTCTCTGCGTTCTCTGTCTCTTGCTCTCTCTCTGCATTCTCTGGCTCTTGCTGTCTCTCTGCGTTTTCTGTCTCTTGCTGTCTCTCAGCGTTCTCTGTCTCTTGCTGTCTCTCTGCATTCTCTGTCTCTCTCTGTCTCTCTGCGTTCTCTGTCTCTTGCTGTCTCTCTGCGTTCTCTGGCTCTTGCTGTCTCTCTGTGTTTTCTGTCTCTTGCTGTCTCTCTGCATTCTCTGTCTCTTGCTGTCTCTCTGCGTTCTCTGTCTCTTGCTATTTCTGCGGTGTCTGGCTCTTATTGTCTCTCTGCGTTCTCTGGTTCTTGCTGTCTCTCTGCGTTCTCTGGCTCTTGCTGTCTCTCTGCGTTCTCTGTTTCTTGCTGTCTCTCTGCCTTCTCTGTTTCTTGCTGTCTCTCTGCGTTCTCTGTCTCTAACTGTCTCTCTGTGTTCTCTGTCTCTTGCTGTCTCTCTGCATTCTCTGTCTCTTGCTGTCTCTCTGCGTTCTCCGTCTCTTGCCATTTCTGCGGTCTCTGGCTCTTGCTGTCTCGCTGCCTTCTCTGTCTCTTGCTGTCTCTCTGCGTTCTCTGGCTCTTGCTGTCTCACTGCGTTCTCTGTCTCTTGCTGTCTCGCTGCCTTCTCTGTCTCTTGCTGTCTTTCTGCGTTCTCTGGCTCTTGCTGTCTCTCTGCGTTCTCTGTCTCTTGCTGTCTCTCTGCGTTCTATGTCTCTTGCTGTCTCTCTGCGTTCTCTGGCGCTTGTTGCCTCTCTGCGTTCTCTGTCTCTTACTGTCTCTCTGCGTTCTCTGTCTCTTGCTGTCTCTCTGTGTTCTCTGGCTCTTGCTGTCTCTCTGCCTTCTCTGGCTCTTGCTGTCTCTCTGCCTTCTCTGGTTCTTGCTGTCTCTCTGCATTCTCTGTCTCTTGCTGTCTCTCTGCGTTCTCTGGCTCTTGCTGTCTCTCTGCGTTCTCTGGCTCTTGCTTTCTCTCTGCGTTCTCTGTCTCTTGCTGTCTCTCTGCGTTCTCTGGCTCTTGCTGTCTCTCTGCGTTCTCTGGCTCTTGCTGTCTCTCTGCGTTCTCTGGCTCTTGCTGTCTCTCTGCATTCTCTGTCTTTTGCTGTCTCTCTGCATTCTCTGTCTCTTGCTGTCTCTCTGCGTTCTCTGGCTCTTGCTGTCTCTCTGCGTTCTCTGTCTCTTGCTGTCTCTCTGCGTTCTCTGTCTCTTGCTGTCTCTCTGCGTTCTCTGTCTCTTGCTGTCTCTCTGCGTTCTCTGTCTCTTGCTGTCTCTCCTCTCTGACTTCTCTGGCTCTTGCTGTCTCTCTGCCTTTTCTAGCTCTTGCTGTCTCTCTGCGTTCTCTGGCTCTTGCTGTCTCTCTGCCTTCTCTGTCTCTTGCTGTCTCTCTGCCTTCTCTGGCTCTTGCTGTCTCTCTGCATTCTCTGTCTCTTGCTGTCTCTCTGCGTTCTCTGGCTCTTTCTGTCTCTCTATGTTCTGCAGCTCTTGCTGTCTCTCTGCATTCTCTGTCTCTTGCTGTCTCTCTGCGTTCTCTGGCTCTTGCTGTCTCTCTGCGTCTATGCTCAGCGGCCTCTCTCCTTCTCTGCTCTTTCGGCTCTCTGCATTCGCTGTCTTTTGCTGCTGTCTGCTTCTCGGTCTATTGCTGTCTAATCTAATTCGTTGTTCCTCTCTGCTGCTCTCCTGCTCCTCTACGCTTCTGTCCTCTCTCCTTCCTGGCTCTTCTGTCTCTCTCATTAGCTGTCGTTTGCTGTCTCCGCTTTCTGGCTCTTGCTGTCTCTCTGCTTCTCTGGCTCTTCTGTCTCTCTGCTGTCTCTCTGCTTCTCTGTCTTGCTCTTTCTCTCTCTGCGTTCTCTGCACGTTTCTCTTGCTGTCTCTGATCTGCGTTCCTATCTCTGTCTCTCTGCGTTCTCTCTGTCTCTTGCTGCTCTCTGCGTGTCTCCCTCTTCTGTCCTATGCATTCTCTTCTCTTTCTGCTCTCGGCCTTCTCTGGCTCTTCTTTTCTTTGCATTCTCGTCTCCTTGCAGTCCTCTCTGCCTTCTTTCTATGCTCTGCTGTCTCTCTTCTTTCTTGCGTTCTCTGTCTCTCTTACTGTCTCTCTGCGTTCTCTGTCTCTTGCTGTCTCTCTGCGTCTCTGTCTTTTGCTGTCTCTCTGCATTCTCTGCGCTTGCTGTCTCTCTGCGTTCTTGTCTCTTGCTGTCTCTCGCGTTCTCTGTCTCTTGCTGTCTCTCGCATTCTCTGTCTCTTGCTGTCTCTCTGCAATTCTCTGTCTCTTGCTGTCTCTCTCTTGCTGTCTCTCTCTTGCTGTCTCTCTCTTGCTGTCTCTCTGCGTTCTCTGTCTCTTGCTGTCTCTCTGCGTTCTCTGCTCTTGCTGTCTCTCTGCAATTCTCTGCTCTTGCTGTCTCTCTGCCTTCTCTGTCTCTTGCTGTCTCTCTGCATTCTCGTCTCTTGCTGTCCTCTCTGCAATCTCTCTTGCTGTCTCTCTGCCTTCTCTTCTTGCTGTCTCTCTGCTTCTCTGGCTCTTGCTGTCTCTCTGCGTTCTCTGTCGCTTCTGTCTCTCTCTCTCTCTGTTTCTCTTGCTGTCTCTTTGCATTCTCTGCTTTCTGTCTCTCTGCTCTCTGCAGCTCTTGCTGTCTCTCTTCTCTCTGCTTGCTCTGTCTCTTGCTGTCTCTCTTTTCTGCAGCTCTTCTGTCCTTTCTGGCGTTCTCTGCTCTGTCTGTCTCTCTTGTTCTCGCTCTGCTTCTCTGGCTCTTTCTGTCTCTCTATTTTCTGCAGCTCTTGCTGTCTCTCTGCATTCTCTGGCTCTTGCTGTCTCTCTGCCTTCTCTGGCTCTTTCTGTCTCTCTATTTTCTGCAGCTCTTGCTGTCTCTCTGCGTTCTCTGGCTCTTGCTGTCTCTCTATTTTCTGCAGCTCTTGCTGTCTCTCTGCGTTCTCTGGCTCTTGCTTTCTCTCTATGTTCTGCAGCTCTTGCTGTCTCTCTGCGTTCTCTGGCTCTTGCTGTCTCTCTGCCTTCTCCGGCTCTTACTGTCTCTCTGTATTCTCTGTCTCTTGCTGTCTCTCTACTTATATATATATATATATGAATATATATATGTATATATATATATATATATATAAATATATATATATATATATATATATATGCATATAATATAGTATACAAATATATATATATACATATATGAATATATATATATTCAATGATAATATATATATGCGATATATATATATACACATATATATAATAGTAGATATATTATATATATAAATATATATATATATATATATATATATATATATATATATTAATATAAATATCATATATATAAGGCTATATATATATATATATATTATATAATATAATATATATATATAGTATATCATATATATATATTAGTTATATGTACATGCATATTATATATATATCTATAGCTTTATATATATATATTTATATATATATATATATATATATATATATATATATATATGTTTATATCTTGTGTGTGTGTGTGCGTGTGTGGGTGCGTTGTGTGTGTATTGTAGTGGTGCGTATACAACAGTACAATATATTAAATATTTATATATATATATATATATATATATATATAGATATATATATATATATATACATTTATGTATGTATGTATGTATGTTTATATGTGTGTATGTATATATGTATATATGCATATGTAAGTATAAGTAGAAAGGTAAACTTAGATACTTGTCTTGATATGAACATAATTCATTATGGCCTTGTATAAAAGGTGTGAATTATACACTTGCCACACTGCAAGATTTGAAAATGACATTTTGAAAATGACATCTTCATTGCGTGGTATTATGATATCGAAAAGTTAACTGCATGTCTGTTGATGATGAAAAGATACTATTATGAGAATGATAAAAAATGCAATATCTTGGCCTTCTTTCGTTCTCTGTTGGAAGGTGAGAAGACAATAGGGGGGGGGGGGCAAGAGAGGAGGTGAAATATAAGTAAACCAATACAAAGGCTTATACAAACGAATATATGCATAAATTAATACACAGATAAAGAGATGGACGATCAGTTGCACATATAGTTATGTAGATAGATAGATTAATTATTAAACTGATAGAGATTTAGATAGAATATGTATGGTTAGGTAAGTGGATGCACAGTTAGAAAATTAGTGTGCAAAGACAGTTATGTATATATACACATAAATAAACAAATGGATACAATGTAATAAACAAGTGCGATGATGATAATAGTGAGCGTTTTATGATGATATTTATGCTCAAGATAATAGTAGTTATGCGGATGTTAGGAAACAAAAAAAATCTTTGAAAATGGAGTGCGGTACTGTTAGGCCTACAGCGGTTCTTTATTTTTTGTGTAACGGCCATAAAGTAATCTTAGAGAGTGGCTTAAAACAGTTTGGGGCAATTGCTATTTGTCATCCTGTCGTATAAAAATGCGTATATCTCCGCTTTTCAGAAATAAGGCTGCTTGTTCTAGTGAAAGGGTAACTCAGGGTGAATATGTTCGTTGATCTTTTTATTTCATTTACTTATGGAAGGAAAGATAATGTCGCTATATTGCCATTCGCTTTTTTATCTTTGTCAATTCTATTATCATTATTTTATTTTTTTATTTTTTATTTTTTTTGTTCTCTTAATTAAATGTCCTCTTTCGTGAAATCTATATTACATGCGCAATGTGTAGATCTCATTCTGTATGTGTGTGAACATATGATTCAACCAGTCAGCTGGAAGAGTAAAGTGACTGTACCCTGAGGCCGGCTGGGTCAGGTCGCGAATGGAAAGAAGTGAGAGGCTGGTAGAGCCAGCTGAGGTAGAGCCAAGAGGGGGCGTGGTCCTGCCATAAGAGCTCCAGGTCGAGGTGAGGGCGTCCCCGCCGGGCCCTGGGTCGAGAATGAGCGGAATCAGACAGAGGAGGAGCATCAAAGTCAGCCAATACTTCGCGATCGGGCTGGCGCCGCTGGGGGTTGGGTTAGTGTCGGGTCATAAATGGCGAGGCTGACCGGCGGCCCCGCGGGGTCAAGGAAGTTCCCCGCGTTAACGACGTTACAACTTCTCCCGAGTTGCTAAGTATCTGTCCTCAGCTGTGAATTACAGGGAGTGAGGCACAGATGGGGATGTTGTAGTGCCAGGCCCTCGGGAGTGTCTCGGAAGACGCTAAGGAGTTGTGAGGAACTCTGAGGGTCCTACCGAGCTGAGCACTTCGGAAGGCGCGCCGTGGAGGAAATGGCACTCTTTTCTGTGTGAGTGAACGAGATTAACGCTGTTTGCTTTGCATTTCTTCGCGCCCGAGGACTAGAAGGGTCCGGGCACAGAAAGGGAAGAGGTGCGGCAGGGGCGCGAGGTAACGGCAAGGGAACGACGAAGCGTAAGGCGACGAAGGCACACCAGAAGCACAGCAAAAGAACGAGGGCGTGGCATTTGTACAGTACAGGATCAACGAAGGTGTGCACGGGCACCCCAGGAACGGTGAAGGCACAGCACAGGCACATCTTAGAAACAAGGGCGGAGCGCCTCGGCGGAGGCGGATCAGGAGTGCAGCTCCTCCTAGCCGGGCCTCGGGGCCTGCGTGGCGAAGG
>NW_028234403.1:28426508-28436508 GCF_977035675.1 Penaeus japonicus | reverse complement strand
TGTTTCTTCTCCGTTCTCTTCTATTTCCTTCTCCTCTACCACTCATTACCCTGTTCTACGCCCTCCTCTTCCTTCTCCACCGTCACCTACCCCATCTCCTCCTCCTCTAACTCCTCCTTCTCCCCCACCCCAACCCGACCCTCTCTTCCTCCTCCAACTCCTCCTTCTCCACCGTCACCTCCCCCCCCACCCCACCCTCTCTTCCTCCTCCAACTCCTCCTTCTCCACCGTCACATTCCCCTTTTCCTCCTCCTCCTCTAACTCCTAACTTCTTCTCCACCATCACCCTCCCCCCTCTCCTCCTCCTCCTCCAACTCCCCCTCCTTCTCCACCATCACCTTCTCTCCTCTCCTCCTCCTCCAACTCCCCCTCCTTCTCCACCACCTAGTTCTCCCCTTCCTCCTCCTCTAACTCCACCTCCTTCTCCACCACCTAGTTCTCCCCTTCCTCCTCCTCCAACTCCCCCTCCTTCTCCACCACCTAGTTCTCCCCTTCCTCCTCCTCCAACTCCCCCTCCTTCTCCACCACCTAGTTCTCCCCTTCCTCCTCTTCCAACTCCACCTCCTCCACCTCCTCCCCCCATCCCCTCCTCTCTCGACTGCTCTCAGTAATCCGCCGTGGGAGGAAGAGGAGTGTTATTTGTAACATTAAGTCATTTTGTATTTGCTGAAGGAAGCGTCATCTAACCTCGACTCTTTCGCTGGGCGCTCTGTGACGTCATCCTCCTGCAGGAGAGTCAGGAGGAAAGGAAGCAGACATGGAGAGTGGGTTGCGAGAGAGTGAGGGGGTAGGGTAGGGGTGGACGAAGGGAGGATTAAGAGGGAGAGGGGAAGGGAGAGAGGATGAGTGAAGGGGAAGGGAACGGAGGGAGAGGGAGAAGAGCGGAGAAGGGATAGCAGGGGAAGAGAGGGAAAATGTTCAGGAGTAGAGGAGGAGATGAAGCAATAGTGAAAGACGAAGCAATAGTAAAAAAAGGATAAATAAAATGAGAGACAGAGAGAAGGGAAGGTGGGGTAGAAAGGCAGGAGCAAGCATAGGAAGAGACAGTCAGTCAGTCAGACAAACAGACAAAGAACAGAGACAAAAGCCGCCAGTATCTCCACAGACACCCGTGGCCGTCGAGCCTCAGCTGGAAGGAGCATCTGCTACTGTATTCTTAGCAGGCAGCGCCACACCAGCAGAAGGGGCAGGCAGGTAACAAGGAGTGTACACTGACGACTTATAAATATTCATGCTCCGACGATGAAAACATCTGGATATGATTAAAACGAGTCAAGCTGTTTACATAAGTCCTGAGGACACAGCTTTTCATAATATTATGAATGGTTCTTCAGTCTGTTGCATAATGTGTGTTTTATAGATACATATGGATTCTATTGATTCAGTTTAGCATGCATAGCTTCGGCCGTGAATTTCCTTTTGAATGCTTATGCATAGCATGGAGTCTGCATATTCATTTCGCTGGTCATATATGTGTGTGTGTTGATAAGCTCTCTGCCTTAGTGTCTTTGCGAGCGTTCGTTTTGGATAAGCATATTCTTAGAGAGAATGCGACTGTGTATGCTTCTATTTGCAGGTGCGTGTGAGTTGACTATACTCTCCTTATGTACGTTTATCAGGCTGACAAACGCACCTACACACATAGATTCATGTTAATGTAAATATATACGTATGTGTATACACAGACTCACACACAGATACACATACAAACATGATTTTAAGTTATGTCCTACGATATAGGGGAAAGCTGCCACAGTGTGTGTGTGTGTGTGTGTGTGTGTATGTGTGTGTGTGTATATATATATATTATATATATACTATATGATATATATATGATATATATATATATATATATAATATATATAATAATTATTTATTTATTTATTTATCTATTTATTTATTTTATATGTGAATAATTAATTTATATCCATATATATACATGTATATATAAATATAATATATATATAATATATATATATATAATATATATAGATTAAATGTCAATATATATAAATAAATAAATCTATATATATAATTATATATAATATATATATATATATATTTATATATACATGTCATATATATGTATATAAATAATCTATTCACAAACGCATACAACACACACCACACAACACACAACACACACTCTCACCACACACACACACACACACATATATATATATATATATATCTATAAAAAATATATATATATATATATATATATATATATATTATACAATATATATTATAATATATGTATATATATATATATATATATATATTATATATATATAAATATTTCTATATATATATATATATACATACACACACACACACACATACACATACAGAGAGAGAGAGAGAGAGAGAGAGAGAGAAAGAGAGAGAGAGAGAGAGAGAGAGAGCAGAGAGAGAGAGAGAGAGAGAGAGAGAGAGAGAGAGAGAGAGAGAGAGAGAGAGAGAGAGAGAGAGAGAGAGAGAGAGAGAGAGAGAGAGAGAGAGAGAGAGAGAGAGACCCAAAAACACAAACACACACATTAATGTAAATATATGTGTGCGTGTGTGTGTGTGTATGTGTGTGTGTATACATATATTTTTATACATACATACATATAGGGGAAAGCTGCCACAGTGGGGGGTGGGGGGGGGGGGGGGGGGGGGGTGGGGTGTGGGTGTGTGTGTATGTGAGTGTGTGTGTGGGTGTGTGTGTGTGTGTGTTGTGTGTGTGTGTGTGTGGTTGTTTGTGGTTGTGGGTTTGTTGGTGTGTGTGTGTGTGTTTGTTTTGGGGTGTGTTTTGTGGTGTGTGTGTGTGTGGGTGTGTGTATATATGGTGGGGTGTGTGTGTGTGTGTGTGTGTGGTGTGGTGTTGTGGTGTGTGTGTGTGGGTGTGTGTGTGGGGGGGGGGGGTGTATGGGTTTTGTGGGTTGGTTTGTGTTGTGTGTGCGTGTGTGTGTGTGGTATGGGTGGGGTGTGTGGGGTGTGTGTGGTTTTGTGTTTTGTGTGGTGTGGGGTGTGTGTGTGGGTTTTGTGTATGTGTGTTGGTATGTGTGTGTGTGTTTGGTGGGTGGTGTGTGTGTGTGTTTTGTGTGTGGTGTGGGTGGGTTTTGTGTGGGGGGTGTTGTGTAGTATGTATGTATGTATGTGTGTGTGTGTGTGTGTGTGTGTGTGTGGGGTGTGTGTGTTTTGTGTTTGGTGTGGTGGGAGTGTGTGTGGGGATATTTTGTGTGGTGTGTGTGTGGGTGTGGGGTGGTGTGTGGGTGGGTTTTTGGGGGTTTTGTGGGTGGGTTGTGTGTGGGTGGTGTGTGTGTGGGGTGGGGGGGGGTGTGGGTGTGTGTGCTTGTGTGTGTGTGTGTGTGTGTGTGTGTGTGTGTGTGGGGTTTATTGTGGTGTATTTAGTGGTGTGGTGTGTGTGTGTGTGTGTGTGTGTGTTGTGTGTGGTGGTGGTATGTGTTTGGGGGTGTGTGTCTGGTGGTGTGTGGGGAAAAAGGAGGGGGAATGGAGGAGAGAGAGAAAAGGAGAGGAGGAGAGAGAGAGAGAGGATGAGGAGAGGAGAGGAGAGGAGAGAGTGTTTTGGGGGGGTGATATATATATTTATATTTATATAGACTTGTTTATATTTACATATGATTTATATTATACAAACATATTTATATATATATATATATATATATATATATATGTATGTATATATGTATTTAGTTATATATATTTGTATATATATATTTATATATTTATATATATGCATATATTATATATATATATTTATATTTTATATTTATATATATATATGTTCTCAACTATATATATACAAAACTTATATATTTATATATATATATATATATTTTTATATAGATATATATTTATATATATCCCATTTAATTGTGTATATATTCATTATTATTTAGATTGATTTATATATATATATATATATATATTAGATATAACATATACTATGGATTTATATTATATATATATAGATATATTATATATATATATATTATACATTTATAGTTTTTTCTATATATTTTTTTTATATATATAGATATTATAGATGCATATATATATTATATAGATTTATATATATTTATATATATATTTATATTATATAATTATACCTTTTGTTTTTATATGTATACACAGACACACTCAAACACTCACACACATACACACACACACACACACACGCACACTCACACTCCACATATATATTATATTTATAGATATATATATAGATATTTATATATATAGTTATATAAATTCATACACACATCACACACACACACTACACACACACACACAATCATATACACACACATTTATGTTTTATGTGGGTGTATATTTATATATATATATATCTTTATTTAAAAATATATATATATAGGAAGAGAGGAGAGTGAGGAGTGAGAGGATTGAGAGATGAGAGATGTGAGAGAGAGAGAAGAGAGAGAGAGAGAGTGATTAGATATAAATATTTGTTGATATTTTTATATATATATATATGGTTATATATATAGAGTGTGATTTATTATATCAGTTATATATATATGTTTATATTTAGTTATATATTTATTTATATTTATATATATTTATATATATATGATAGATATATATATATATATGCTTGTATTTATATATAATCTTGTTTTCTATTGTTATATATATATAATATATTTATATATAATTATTTATATAATATATATAATATATATTTATATATATTTATGTATATATATATGCATATTATAAATATGTATGTTTATATATAGATGTATAAATATATATTTATATATATAAATATATATATATATGTATTATGTTATATATAATGTATATTGATTTATAATATATTTAATAGATAGTTTATATAGATATACACACTCTCTCACACACACACACACCACACACCAAACACACACAATTATTATATTTATATATATTTATTATATATATATTTAGCTATTATATTATACATTATATTGTGTATAAAATATCAGACATACATTACACAACACACCACACACACACACCCACTCATATATAAAATATATATATATAATATTCTATATATATTATATATATTTATATTATATATACATATATATGTGTATATATACATATATATATATTTGTATATATATATGCATATATACATATATCTATATATATATATATATATATATATAACTATATATATTATATTTATATATATATATATATATACACCACACACACCCAACACACACAAACAAACACTACACACACACACAACTTACACACACACACAAATATATTGTATAGGTGTGTATATATATGTTATCTATATTTGTATAAACATATATATATATGTATATATATTCTATATATATATTATATTATATATATATATAGATATATATATATAAAGAGAGAGAGGGAGGGCGAGAGAGAGGAGAGAGAGAAGAGAGAGGAGAAGAGAGAGAAGGAGACGGAGAGAGGAGAGAGAGAGGGGGAGAGAGACAGAGAGGAGACAGAGAGCGAGAGAGAGAGAGAGATAGAGGAGGGGGAGAGAGAGGAGGAGAGGAGAAGGAGAGAGAGAGCGAGAGGAGGAGAGGAGAGAGAGGAGAGGGGATAAGGGAGAAGAGGAGAAAAAGGAGGACGGGGGAGAGGGGGACACAGAGAGAAGAGAGAGAGGGAGGGAGGGGAGGGGAAAAAGGGAAGAGAGAGAAAAGAGAGAGGGGAGGAGAGTGAGAGAGAGGAGGAGAGAGATGAGAGAAAGGGGAAGAGGGAGTGTGGAGAGGAGATGTGTGTGAATTGTTTCTATGTATATTCATTTTTCAAATATATAGGGCATATTTTACAAAAGTGAATAGTTACACATGTTTTGTATTTGATTTTTGTTGTAAACACCACACACACATACCAAAAACACACCCCATATACCCTTACATATTTGTATTTTTTATATATATATATATAAATTTTTAATATATATATATATATTTTATGTATATTTTATAAATATATTATATATATATTTTATAAATTTTTTTATATATATTTATATATTATTTTTTATATTTATATTTTTTTTTTAATTTTTTTTTTATATTTTTTTTAAAATTTTCCATATTACATGTGTTTTAAAAAAATATATATATATTTATATATTTTTAAATATATATTTTTATATATATTATATATTTTAAAAGGATATATAAATATATATGTATTTTTATATATATATATAATATATATATGTATATATATTATACTTAATACACACACACACACACAGGACACATCCACACATATATATATATTATCTATATTTACAATATGTATATTTAGATATTATATATATATATATATATATATATATATACATATATATATTTATTTATTTATTTATCTATATGTCCATGTGTGTGTATATGTGCGTGTGTGTGTGTGTGCGTGTGTGTGTGTCTGTGTGTGTGTTTGTGTGTGAATATATGTACACAAATGCATCTATATATGTTTGTATATATCATATATAAAATACAAAAGTCCCTAAATATCATGTGATAAACTACGATTGAGAGACGTTTCTTTATATTCCGCTTTTACACAACACACGCATCTTTCGAAATCAAAGAAACGAAGATCCTGCAACAAAAACATTCCCATGCCGGGAATCGAACCCGGGCCTCCTGGGTGAAAGCCAGGTATCCTAGCCACTAGACCACATGGGATTAACAACAGTTGAAATTTACATGATATTTATTTTTCTTATCTAAGCGTCTAAGTAAATACTTGATCGTGTTTATTCATTTTCCCTCAGTTGAATCAATCATATAATATGAATAAGGTGTTATTGCAACATACAGGTATAGATAGTTTTTCTAATATATAGTAGTTCTTAATTAGGATTAATCTCAATTATAATTCACTACCGCTTCATAAATCTAACGCTCATCTACTGGTATTAGACATGGCCTAAAAGACATAATCATATATGGTACAAATAACTCCAACTCGCCGTGGATGGGAATGAAGAGAACTCCAGTACTTCTTGTATGAACGGCGGATGTGAATGAAGACGATACGAGTACTCCTCAACAAGCTCTCGAAACGGCGCGGCGAGTTCTCACTTCTCGTTCCCTCGTGTCGAAGGTCGGAGTGTGTAATTGATTTCGTAATGATGGTGTGGACGTGAGGGGAGGGACAGAGTGGAGTTGGGAGAGGGAGAGGGGGGAGGGGTAGAGGAGCAGATAGAATCGGAGAGGGAAGAGGAAGGGATATAGGAGAGACAGAGAGTATGTGTGTGTGTGTGAGAGAGAGGGAGGGAGGGTGTGTGTGTGTGTGTGTATGATATGAGAGAGAGAATGAGAGGAATAGAGAGAAAGAGAGAGAGAGAGTATGTTTCTGTGAGAAAAAGAAAGAGAGAGAGAAGGGTGCGTGTGTGTGTGTGAATGTGTGTGTTTGTGCGCGCGCGAGAGAGAGAGAGGGAGGGAGGGAGGGATGGAGGAAGAGGGGGGGGGGCAAGGGTGTCACAGGTAAACCCCCCGTGTTCCCGAAAGGGTCTTAGAGTCTTGATATGTAATCAAGAATGACTTACCTTCCCTTTTTTATCTGTTGAGATTATCAACGTGATACAAAGAAGGATTGAAAACCCTTATACTTATACTTAAATTCCATTTAAGAGTTGGATAGCCGTTCACCCATGGGTTGAAGTGGTTGAGGGTGTGTCTGAGTGTGTGCGTGTGTTTGTGCGTACTTGAAGTAACGGTGAAATGCAGTGCTCTTCAAGATTATTGTTGTTATGTTTGTCTTGTTAAAGGAGTCACTTAAACGGTGTGTTTGAGAAAAGATCGCTTTCTGCTTTCATGGTGACATTTCCTTATGTTACTTGATACTACACTTGGCAGACTAACCTCAATCACATGCAAATATAGTCATGTTAGCAGACACAAAAACAGTTTGTATATAGATAAATATCTGTGTCCAAATACATGTGCATTTATTAGTAGCCGCACACACGCCTATTTAAGTCCGCGTGTTTGAGCGAGTGTAGCACATTTCTGAGATGAAACGAAAGGAGCCAAAATCTGGCGTCGCTTTGAGAAACGGCATTCAGCGACGACCTCAGGATTTCAACGTTGAGCGATTGCAGGCCAGACCGTGCGAGGCAGTGATCGATGGCGGCGAGATGTAAACACTGCTCGACAAAATAGCGCTTGATATCATTTATTTATCAAAAATCTTAAAATTTTTTTTGGGAAATTTTTAATTTTAAAAAAAAACTTAAGATAATAAATTAAAATTTAAAAAAACACACACACCCCACCAAAACTCACCCACCACACACACACCCCAAACATAATAATATTTATTTTTATAATATATATAATTTTATATTTAGAATTTTTTTGTGTGTGTGTTTTGGTGGGGGTGTGTGGTGTGTGTGTGTGTGGGGTGTTGTTGTTTACATTTAAATTTTTTAAAATTTAAATAATTTTATTTATTATTATAATATAATTTTTTTATTTTTCCCCTTTAAATAAAACCCCCCATTAATTTATATTAAAAAAAATAATTAATTTTTATATATATATATATATTATATTTTATTAAAATTTATATAATAAGTTTTGGGGGTGTGGGTTGGGGTGTGTGTGGGGGTGTGTGTGTGTGTGTGTGTGGTTTTGTGTGTGTTTAATATATATATATTAAAATTTTATATATATTATATATATATAAAAATATTTATTACATATATAATATATATACATATTAAAAATTTATATTATATATATATATATTAATAATATATATTTTAATATATATATTATATATTATATATATATTTTATAAAATATATATATATATATATTATATTTATATATATGTGTGTTTTGTGTGTGTGTGTGTGTGTGGGGTGTGTGTGTGCGGGGTGTGTGTGTGTGGTGTGTGTGTGTGTATACATATATATTTTATTTTATATATATATATATATAAATATATATAATATGGGGGGTATGTTTTATATTTATATATTTTATTTTGTAAATATAATATAAAATTATATTTATATATTTATTATATATTTATATATATGTATTTTCCACACACAACCCCACACAACACCAACCACCAAAACACCACAAACACACCCCAAAAAACACATTTTTTTATTATATTTTATATATTAATTTTAAAATATAAATTGAATAGAAAAAAAAAATTTGAAAAAGGATAAGATAACAAGGGGGAAATCGAAACGGGCGGAGGGACGAGTCTCACCAAAGTGGGGGAGCCTCACCCGGTGAAGGAAGATCCCCGCCAGTTTTTGAATGCAAAAAAGGCAGGCGATTCGTCGGGCGAAAAAAGAGGGAATGGGCGGGCCACAACGGCACTAAACATCCCCAATCGCCGGGCGGAGTAACACACACGCGGTTTTGAATGGTTTCGATAAAAAAGCAAAGGGGTTTTTCACGGGAAAACCCCCGAAGCGAGAACGCCAAATAGGAAAATATCCCCCCTCCCCCTTCCCTTTTCCCTCCCCCTCCCCTTTCCCCCTCTCCCCCTTCCCTTCCCCCCCCCCTCCTCTCCTCTCCCCACGGAAAATTTTGTGAGGTTTTTTTTGGCTTTTTTTTTTTCTTCTTTTATGTGTTAAAATTGTATTTGGGTTTATTTGTGGGGTGGTCCTTTTCCCCCCGGTGACATCCCGGGGATTTGGGGGGTTCAAAGCAAAAGAAGAGAGAACAGGGGCAAACCCGGGCCCCAAGACAACCCCAAACCTCAAGAGTCCTTTTTTAACTCGGGCTCAGTCGAAACTGTTTGTTGTGTGTTTTCTTGGTTCTTCTTTAAAGACCCGGTGGGAGAAAAACAGCGCAAGCAATTTGAGAGAGGGGGGGAAAGAAATGTGTGTGTGTGTGTGTGGCCTTTCGTGGGGTTTGTGCTGTTAGTTTTTTGGGGGTTTAAGTCAAGGAACATTTAACTCGCCCGGGAAAAGATGTGTGTTTGGGGCTGTGTTTTTCAA
>NW_028234403.1:28425059-28426408 GCF_977035675.1 Penaeus japonicus | reverse complement strand
TTCCGGTCAAAAAGAAGCAAATTGTCATCAGTCACCGCTTTGACAAAACGGACCGATATAAATGTTAGACAGAACGGCCATTGAGCTGAATGCATTAATTCTATTGATATTAAGTGCACATCAGGTATTCAGCTCTGAATTTGGCCTGGGTGGATAAAAATAACTGGTATAATGATCTCATTAGCATAAAATTACCGGTGATAAATTGAAACAAAATGAGATTGATTTAGTTTGTAAACCAACGAGATCGCACACGGGAGCGCGGGATCTGACCTCGCCGGAATCGTTCACATAGGGCCCCACACAGCACACAACATAAATTCATTCGGACATGAACTTAACCAAATACCACATGTCCATACACCGGGTTCCATACCTGAAACACACAAAAAGCTCATTCCCACCACGCTCACATATGTACATAAAAAATGAATTGCAGAAGCAAACCTAAACACAAACATTGCATTGGTCTTTGTAACCCAATTATGGAATGAAATTTTATGACAAGAATCATTTGCCCGAAATTTAGTCATTTTAAGAAAACGAATGGCTCATTAAAGATAACTTGACTGCTGTTAATTAAGGGGAGAAAACACGGCGAGTCAAGCGATGTTTCATGAAAATTACCACATTCAGGGGATGATCTGCTTAATGATGCTGTCGTAACGGAATGAAGGAAGGGGCTATTAATTGATCTTCATGTCTTCTTACTTTCTGTCTTTCCGTCTCTCTCTCTCTCTCTCTCTCTTTCTTTCTCTTCACCCCCTCCCTCTCTCTGCCTCCCCCTGTCTCTCTCTCTCTTTTTGTCTCTCTCTCTTTCTGTATCTGTCTCTTTATATATTATATAATATATATATATATATATATATATATTATCTTATATATACTATACATATAATATATATATTTAATATAACATATTTATAATATATATATTATATATATATATATGGTTGTGTGTTGTGTGTGTGTGTGTGTGTGTGTTGTGTGTGTGTAATGTGTGTGTGTGTGAGTGTGTGTGTGTGTGTGTGGAGTGTGTGACGTGTGTGTGTATGTGTGTGTGTGTGTGTGTGTGTGTGTGTGTGTTGGTGGCAGTGTTTTAGTGTTGTATGAGATAGTAGCATGCTTATGGTTAAGTTAAGCTCTAGCAGTGTTAGATTAACCCAAGAATTGTAAAGAAAATATAAAGTGGCTGAGATCCTGGTGCGATTGTGTCTATGTCTTTCGCTTTCTCTTTTTTCTCACTCGCTTATTCTTTGTTTAATATACATTTATTCCATTCCTTCTCTCTACATCTAACACATACATCACCTCTCTCCTTTGCTTCCATTCTCTCTCTCTCTCGCTCT
>NW_028234403.1:28392559-28397559 GCF_977035675.1 Penaeus japonicus | reverse complement strand
GTTAAAGCTTTCCTTCCTCGCTCTCTCTCGGCCTCTCGGGCTGTCGGGCTGTCGGGCTGTCGGTTGGTTCGTCTGTTGGTGTGGCTGTCTGTTCGCTTTTTGTAGGTCTCATAGCCGCAAGAGAGACTAGAGCGCGCGAGCTGAGTGAGAGTAGAGAACAGCCGACGAGGAGCCGAGAGAGAGTAAAGCAGAGAGAGAGACACAGAGCCGGACGAGAGAGAGGAGCGAGAGAGAGACGAGAGAGAGCTGAGATCAGCGCGCGCGCGGCGCTCGCCGGGATGGGTGGGCGCGCGCGTCTAGCAGGGTGGCGGAGAAGCAGCTACCAGAGAGCGCAGAGAGCGGAGCGGGGAGCGCTAAGTTATAGGCGGGACGAACGAGCTCTCTCACGCCTCTCTCTCCCCTTCTCTCTCTCTCTCCCCCCATCTCTCTCTCCTCTCATCTCTCTCTCTCCGCTCCTCTCTCTCTCCGATTATCTCTCTCTCCGCTCCTCTCTCTCTCCGTCTCTTTCTCTCTCTTCTTCTCCTCTCCGCTCTCTTTTTACCTCTCTCTCTCTCTTTCCCCTCATCTCTTCTCTCTTCTCTGTCTCTTTCCTCACACTCTCTCTCTTTCTCGCCTCTCTCTCTCTCTCTCTCCTTCTCTCTCCTACGATCACTCTCTCTCTCTCTCTCTCTCTCCCTCTTCAACAATCCTCTCCTCTCTCTCTCTCTCTCTCCCTCTCTCTCTCTCGCTCTCTCTCTCTCTCTCTCTCTCTCTCTCCTCGTCTCTCTCTCTCTCTCTCTCTCTCTCTCTCTCTCTCTCTCTCTCTCTCTCTCTCTCTCTCTCTCTCTCTCTCTCTCTCTCTCTCTCTCTCTCTCTCTCTCTCTCTCTCTCTCTCTCTCTCTCTCTCTCTCTCTCTCTTTCTCTCTCTCTCCATCATACTTTCCAAATCCATTTCCAAATACGACCCCCTCCGCCCCCCCCGTCTCTCTCCTCCCCTTCCTCTTCACAAAAGTAAGATTGAAATTTGTTACACAAGAATGATTTTGTTTCGGCATTGCAGTTGGCGAAAGACATGTGGTGGGAGAGGATGGAGAGAGAGAGAGGGAGAGAGAGAGAGAGAGAGAGAGAGAGAGAGAGAGAGAGAGAGAGAGAGAGAGAGAGAGAGAGAGAGAGAGAGAGAGAGAGAGAGAGAGAACACGAGTGAGAGAGAGAGAGAGAGAGAGAGAGAGAGAGAGAAAGAGAGAGAGAAAGAAAGAGAGAGAGAGAGAGAGAGAGAGAGAGAGAGAGAGAGAGAGAGAGAGAGAGAGAGAGAGAGAGAGAGAGAGAGAGAGAGAATAGAAGAGATGAAGAAAGAGAGAGTGAGACAGAGAAAAAAAAAGAGATAGAGAAAGAAGGATTGAGAAAGAGGAAAAGATTAAAAAGAAAGAGAGAAAGAGAAAGAGGGAGAAAAGAAGAAGAAAAAGAGAAAAATGCCAAAGCAATAGAAAATGATAATCGAATAAACATAAGGAGAATAACAAGATAAATATTGAAGAGCCGAGTGTGTCTTGAACTGAAGTCGTTCGGAAATGCACAGGAAATTCTCAATGGCATGTCTGATCAAAAGGTCAGGCAGGACTCTCTTTCCCTTTCCCTCTCCCTCTCCCTTTCCCTCTCCCTTTCTCTCTCCCTTTCCCTCTCCCTCTCCCTCTCTCTCGCTCCCTCTCCCTCTCCCTTTCCCTTTCCCTCTTCCTCTCCCTCTCTCTCGCTCCCTCTCCCTCTCCCTTTCCCTCTCCCTCTCCCTCTCCCTCTCCCTCTCCCTCTCCCTCTCCCTCTCCCTCTCCCTCTCCCTCTCCCTCTCCCTCTCCCTCTCCCTCTCCCTCCCCTCTCCCTCTCCCTCTCCCTTTACCCCCTTTCTTTCACCCTAATTCTCCTCTTCAACCCCCCTCTCCCTCTGCCATTCCATCTCCCTCCCCTCTCCATCCCCTCTCCCTCTCCCTCTCCTTCTCCCTCTCCCTCTCCCCATCTCTCTCTCTCTCTCTCTCTCTCTCCTCTCCCTCTCCCTCTCCCTCTCCCTCTCCCTCTCCCTCTCCCCTCCCTCTCCCTCTCCCCTCTCTCTCCCATCCTCCCTCTCTCTCTCCCTCTCCCCTCTTCACTTTCCCTCTCCTCTTCAACTCTCTCTCTCACTCTCGTTCCCTCCTTCCCTCTCCCTACCGCTCCTCCTCTCTCTCCCTCTCCCGCTTCTCTCCCTCTCTCCTTGTCTTCTCCCCTCCCACTTCTTTCCACTATCTTTCCCTCTTCTCGTTCACTCATCTTTCCTCCTCTTCCGCTCCCTCTCCGTTCTCCCACCTCTTCTCTTCCCTTCTCCATCTCTCCCAGCTCCGCCTAGCATAGTTGAATTTCATATATTGTTCGGATATTTTGGCCTCGTTGGTACGATTCTCAGTATCTTTATTTGATTAAAAGCATTTTTTTGTTGTTGTTGTTGTTGTTCTCCTTCAGCATATCTTTGAAGTTTTTTTTTATCTGTTTCTTTATTCTTTTTTATGTTTTATTCATATTCGAGTCGTGTGTTCCAGGCTTTGATGCCCTTTACTGTATTTATTGTTCTTTGCCTTTGTTTTGTCTATAATTTTATCCTCTTTCCTTTCTTTGTAACGGTTTATTTTACCGTTTGTGTCTTTATCGAATTGCTTATAGTCTTCTTTTTTTTTATCTATAGGTTATTTAGACATTAGTGGAGTATTTCAAAAGTTCGTTTTCGGTTGATTTTATCTTTGGTTTCCTTTATTTACGTTTTATTCAGTTATCTATTATGCATACAGTAGCTGGGCTCTTCTTTTTAGGGGGAGGGGACAATATCGATATAGAATATGTATCATTTTTGGGTGAATTGTTCTGCATTGAATCTTACTAAATCATTCTTATTTCATCGATCTTTTTTTTGTGTCTCTCTTTTACCCTCACTCTCTCTCTCTCTCTCTCTCTCTCTCTCTCTCTCTCTCTCTCTCTCTCTCTCTCTCTCTCTCTCTCTCTCTCTCTCTCTCTCTCTCTCTCTCTCTCTCTCTCGTTTTCGTTATATTTCGATATCAGTATCCTCATTGCTAACACTATTGTACCCTCATCATAACATTCTTTATAAGATTACATCATAATACCAATACCGAATGCCCCTTCTACTCATGTTGCTCAAAGGAATGTATCCCTTTTCTCCGTTATCTCATCTAGGTATTGCGCATGCGTGTTGCCTATGCATAAACCGATCCAAACAGGTTCCTTATAAAAAAAACGGCATTCTTTTGTTTCTCTCACGATCAGCGGCGTCGGTTTGAAGATATCTTTGTGTCCGCTCAGAATCTGTTGAAAGAGAGATAGAAAAAGATGTGGATGAAGAGAGAAAGAGAGAGAGAGGAAATAGGGGAGGGGTGAAAGAGGGCGAGGAGAATAAGAGATGTTAGGCAAAAAGAAGAAGAAAAAGGAAAAGGGGAAGGAAACATCAATAGATTGATTTAAGTATGCAATTATAATTTTTTTCTTCGTTGTTTTGTTTTTAGAATTTGTAAAATAGAAGAAAATTGCGATTAAGAAAATAGTGATGAATAACAACATGCAGCAGGAGACACAATTCCAGAATTTTCAAAATTTGCGGATTTTAATGTGTTCTCTTGTTCTTCTCTTATTCTCTCCCTTTCTCGGCGTCCCCCTATCTTTCACATTCTTTCACTGCCTATCTGTGCATGTGTTTGTCTTTTCAACTTCCCTTCCCTTCCCTACCCCTTATTTTCGTTTATCTCCCTCCCTCTTTCCCTCTCTCTCCCTCTCTCTCTCTCTCTCTCTCTCTCTCTCTCTCTTTCTCTCTCTCTCTTTTCCTCTCTCTTCCCTCCCTCCGTCCCTCCCTCCCTCCCAAATTCCCTCTCTCCCTTCCTCCCTCCCTCCCTGCCTTCCTTCCTTCCTCCCTCCTTCCCTTCCACCCTCCCTCCCTCCCTCCATCCCTGCCTTGCTTCCTTCCTCCCTCCTTCCCTCCCTCCCTCCCTCCCTTCCATCATCTCTCCCTCCCTCCTTCCCTCCCTCCCATCTTCCCTTCCTACCTCCCTTCTTCCCTTTCTCCCTCCCTTCTACCCTCCCTCCCTCCCTTCTACCCTTCCTTCCCACCCTCTCTCCTCCCCTCCCTCCCTTCTTCCCTCTCTCCCTCCCTCCCTTCCGCCTTCCCTCCCTTCCTCCCTCCCTCCCTTCCACCCTCCCTCCCTTCCTCCCTCCCTCCCCCCCTTCCTTCTTCCCTCCCTTCCCCCTCCCTTCTTCCCTCCCTCCCTTTTTCCCTCCCTCCCTCCCTTCTTCCCTCCCTCACCCCCTCCCTTCTTCCCTCCCTCCCTTCTTCCGTACCTCCCTCTCTTCTTCCCTCCTTCCCTTTTTTATCTTCCTCCTTCCTCCCTCCACCCTCCTCCTCCTTCCTCCTTCCTCCTCTTCCTTTTCTTCCCTTCCTTCTTCTCTTTCTTCTTTTCCTCCCTCCCTCCCCCTTTTCCCCCCTCTCCTCGCTCCCTGCTTTTTCTTTTCCCCCACATAACCCTCCCCAGCATCCCTCCCGTCCTCCTTCCCTCCTTTCTTCCCTTCCTTCCTACCTTCCTTCCTTCCTCCATTCCTTCCTCCTTTCCTCCCTCCCTCCCTCCCTTCTTCCGTCCCTCCCTTCCTTCCTTCCCACCTCCCCTCCTCCCTTCCACCCTCCCCTCCTCCTTCTCTGCCTCCTCTGCTCCCTCCTTCCCCCCTCCCTCCCTCCTTTCCCCCCTCCCTCCTCTCTTCCCCCCTCCCTTCTTCCCTCCCTCCCTCCTCTCCTCCCTCCTTCCCCCCTCCCTCCCTCCTTTCCCCCCTCCCTCCCCTCTTCCCCCCTCCCTTCCTCCTTCCCTCCCTCCCTCTCTCTCCGGTCCCCCCTTTTCCTACATCGCGAAAAAGACCGAGAGACAATACCGGCGTCAGTTCGCGCTCGCTAACGAAGGAAAGCGACTCATGTGCCTCTCCAGCTGCGACCTTCGGGAGAGGAGAGGGAGGTG
>NW_028234403.1:28382559-28387559 GCF_977035675.1 Penaeus japonicus | reverse complement strand
ATATAAATATAATATATAAAATATATAATATATAATAAATATATAAAAATATATATTATACAATATAAATATATATATATACATTATATAAATATATATAAATATATAAAATAAAAAAATATATCAAAAATATATAGAATACATATAAATCAATATATAAATGTACTATACAAGAAATAAATATATCATTCAAATCTATCAATCTATATCTCTCTAACAATTATATATACATTGTGAAATATAAATACCTAACCAACAAATAACTAAATATCTTGAAAATAAAAAAAAATAATAACCTAACCTAATATAATAAAACTATAAATCAATACGTAAAAATGCCACTCACACACCCCCCCAAACATGACTAAAAATCTATCTCTAAATATCAATAAACAATATATATAGGTAATATATCTATAATAAATAAAAAATATCTATAAATATATACATATATATATATAAATATAAAAATATATATATATCATCAATAAATAATATAACAGTACACTCTAATATCATATATATAGTATATATATAAATATAGAATATATACTATATATATATTATAATACATATAAAAAGAGAGAAATGAGAGTGTAGTTGAGGCCTGTGCACACACACACACACGTAATTACCAGTAATAATTGCCTTATCTCCTTACAAGCTCGGTAAACGCACGATGAAATTTTCGAAAATGAATTTTTCCCGTGCTCGTCTGACACTACAATGATGCATTATGGAAAAAATAATTAAAAGTCATTAGCTGGTAATAGGTAGTTAATATGTGTACAAGGAAGAGAATCCACGGAGTACACGGGTCTTTCAACTTTATTTCATATTTTTGTATCTTTCTCATTCTCTCTCTCTCTCTCTCTCTCTCTCTCTCTCTCTCTCTCTCGCCTCTTCATCGTCCACTCATCCTCTCCCTCCTCACATCACTCTCTCTCTCTCACTCTCCTCTCTCTCCTCGCTCTCTCTCTCTCTCTATCTCTCATCACTCTCTCTCTCACTCACCTCAACTTCTCTCTCTCCCTCTCTACCACTCTATCTCAACTATCTATCTATCTCTCTCCTCTCTCTCTCTCACTCTCTATCTCCCTCACTTCTCCCTCTCTCTCTCACTCCCTCACCATCCCTCTAACACTCTCCCCTCTCCACTCCATACCCTTCATTCCCTCTCCCACTCTCCCCCTCCCCCCCCCCCCCCCTTCTCTCTCTCTCTCTCACCTCCTCATCAATCAGCACTTCTCCCACTCGCTCTCCATCTCTCTCTCCCTCCCCTCCTCTACGACCTCTCGTCTCACTTCTCACTCTCTCTCATCGTCTCTCCCCCTCCATCTCCATCTGGGTGGTACCTCTCTCTCTCTCTCTCCGTCCTTCCTCTCTCTCTCCCCCTCCCTCGCCCCTCCTTTCTCATTCTCTCTCTCTCTCTCTCTCTGCACTCGTCCTCTCCTCTCTATCATCTCTCCATCCCTCATCGTCTCTCTCGGACTTCCTCTCACTCCCTCTCTCTCTCACTCTCTCTATCTCTCTCTCTCTCTCTCTCTCTCTCTTCCCTCTCGATCTATCTATCTATCTATCTCTCCCTCCCCACCCTCCTCTCTCTCTTCTCTCTTCTCACTCTCTCCCCTCTCTCCCCTACTCCCTCTCCCTCCACTTTCTCCTTTCTCCTCTCCCTCGCCCTCTCCCCCCCCCCCCTCTCTCTCTCTCTGCTCTCTCCCTCTCTCTCTAATCTCTCTTTCCGCTCTCTCTCCTCTCTCTCTCTCTCTCTCTCTCTCTCTCTCTCTCTCTCTCTCTCTCTCTCTCTCTAATCCCTTCATCTTCACTCACTCTCTATCTCTCTCTCTCTCTCTCTCCTCTTCGCTCTCTCTCTCCCTCACCCTTCCCTATCCCTAGTTCTCCTTTTTCCTTTCCCTCTCCCTCTATCCCCTCTCCTCGCCCTCTCTCTCTCTCTTTCTATCTGTCTCTCATCTCTCATCTCTCTCTCTCAATATCTCTCTCTCTCTCTCTCTCTCTCTCTCTCTCTCTGCTCACCGCTCCTTCCTTTCCCTCTCCCTTTCCCTCTCTCCCTCCCCCCCCCCCCCTCTCTCTCTCTCTCTCTCTCTCTCTCTCTCTCTCTCTCTCTCTCCCTCTCCCTCTCCCTCTCCCTCCCTCTCCCTCTCCTTTCCCTTCCCCCCCCCTTCTCTCTCTCCCTCTCTCTCTCTCTCTCTCTCTCTCTCTCTCTCTCTCTCTCTCTCTCTCCATCGTCTCTCTCTCTCTCTCTCTCTCTATCCCTCCTCTCTCTCCTCTCTCCCCTCTCCCCACTCCTCTCTCTCTCTCTCTCTCTCTCTCTCCCTCCCTCCCTCCCTCTCTCCTTCTCCCTTCCCTCTCCCTCTCCCTCTCCTCCCTCTCCCCCCTCTCTCTCTCTCTCTCTCTCTCTCTCTCTCTCTCTCTCTCTCTCTCTCTCTCTCCCTCTCCCTCTCCCTTTCCCTCTCCCTCTCCCTCTCCCCACCCCCTTCTCTCTCTCTCTCTCTCTCTCGTCGAAGGAAAAGAAAAACATTAGTGTAAACACCGGCTTCCCTTGACGCAAACACAAACGCAAACGTGCAAGACTACACGTGTCTTCGCCCGCTCTCAAACTATTGCACAGATGACATATATACTCACCCACTTAAATATCCAAATATTTTTATCCCTCTCGCGCCATGAAGAAGAGGAATATGAATAATCCTTTTTTTTTTTTTTCTTTTTTTTTATGTTTTTTTTTTTGTGTACACTGTGTACGTCACTGTAATGGGTGTCACATTGTTTTATGCACAGGGTGATGTCATGTCTGCTGCTGATAAGTCATGAGCGTGTAAAGTGTTTCTTTCATAATGATGTCTAGCTGGTGTAACATAAACAGTGTGTATTATTATTTAGGTTTTGGTATTGTTTTAATTGGCAAGTCTCTTCGGTCTGTCTGTCTGTCTGTCTGTTTATTTGTTTGTCTCTTTCTGGCTCTGATTTCTCTCTCTCTCTCTCTCTCTCTCTCTCTCTCACTTTCTCTTGCCTTCCCTCCCTCCGCCCGCCCTTCCCTCCCTCCCTTTCCCTCCCTTGACCAATAAGCGTAATAATAAGCAGTGTGGTGCCCAGGCGATAGTGCCAGTGATACAGTGCATGTGCAGTGTTGCCGGGTGGAAAGCCTGTTGATGCCAGAGTGACAGCCCGAACAGCCCCGCTGACAGACATCTCAAGTGACGCAGACTGGCCACCAGGCAGGAAGCCCTAAAAATGGCCGCTGCGATAACCCACCCGGGCTACGCCAGCGGGCTCTCGGGGGGAGTGGGAGTAAGGAGGGGGAGGGGGAGGGGATGGGGGAGGAGGGGGTGGTAATGGGGGAAGAGGAGGGGGGGACGGGGGAAGAGGAGGGGGTGGTTCAGGGGAAGAGGAGGGGGGCAGGGGAAGAGGAGGGGGTGGTTCAGGGGAAGAGGAGGGGGGGACAGGGGAAGAGGAGGGGGTGGTTCAGGGGAAGAGGAGGGGGGCACAGGGGAAGAGGAGGGGGTGGTTCAGGGGAAGAGGAGGGGGTGGTTCAGGGGAGGGGAGAGGATGGGTCTGGGGTAGGGGAGGGGGAGTGTTGGATCTTTACGCGTGGCATATTAGTATGTGCAGTCACTCCCAGGGGTCGAGCGCAGTTCTTTTGAAAGGGACTGCACATAGATATAGATATGGTACGACTAAACACACCCTCACGTATGTCCTTCCACCCGTGTACAAGCACAGACATGCTTACGCACACACATGAATATGCAGACGCGCACACATACACAAAAAGCATATAAACACACACACGTTCATATCTAACATCAAGACTGATTGATTTTAATAGCTATGCGTAACATGTGACACAAAAAGTTCTTTGGGTTTGGTTGATTTTGTTAATATATATCAAGTGTTAGCAATCTAAATTCAGTAATTATCCTTATGATGCGTTTTATGATAACGCTTAAACGTGTTTAAAATAATGTACTTATTTTGACAGATACAATATAAAACATGAGCACTATACATCACATAATCCTACATACCCTACTTAAACATATATGACCGTAACTTACCATACCACTCTATAACCCCCTCCCCACCTCCCCAGTCCCACCCAGCCCCTCTCCGCCCACCCCTACGCCTCTGATTTGTCTGATTTGCATTAACTGACTTGAAAAGAAAACTCGACTGACAAGCAGCGATGGACACGTGATATGTCTCTTTTATTATCATCGTCAAGTTAGTTATGGTAAGACTCACTCTTATGTTATATATGATAAGAACGAATTATTTTGAAATGAAAGGCAATCTGTTATCATTATCATTTGTTATTAGTGTTGTTGTTTGCGAAAGATAAAGGTGGGATTATTTCAAAATATTTTTACTGCCTATATTTTCACTTTTAATTACCTGTTTTATTGCTTTTCACTCACTTGCTTGGCCTTTATTCAGGTATTTACTAGATTATTAATTCATTTATAAACGTCATTACTTCACGTATTTACTTATTTAGCGAATGCATTGCGAGATTGAATTTCCTCTTTCTTACGGGTTCCGCATCGGAGAGGAAAACGCAAACACGAAAAAAAAATCTAATTGAAAAAAAACTAAGTAAAATAGTAAATCTGATAAGATGCAAGCTTTAAGTACCAATATCTCACCTCGACAAGGCCATCCATTAACGAAGAGTGGTTCGAAGCCAGCATCCAGGCGTATCGGACGCGTTCATCTGACCATCAAAACGTAAGCAAAACGCCTTTTGGCCGTTTTTCTGTCCAGCAAATTCATCATTCACGCCCACACCCGCCCATGAATGTCACATACACTATGTAGTCCCAGCCACAACGCCCATACAGTTGCGAGTACTGATAGCTTTGAAGTTTTTAAAGAATGACTACTCCTGACACAATCGTTCGCATCTCTGCAACCTGTTTCGTAGAACGAGATTTTTCCTTCTTTTTTTTCCTTTCTTCCTTGCACTCAGTTTATATACATAG
>NW_028234403.1:28310059-28312559 GCF_977035675.1 Penaeus japonicus | reverse complement strand
GGGGGGATTGATGATCCTATGGGTGTAGGAGTCAGGGTGGGGGGTGGAGGGAGGAGAAGTGGGAGAAATCAGATGGCACATCAAGTGATAGGGCGGGGAATTTTACGATATCAGTTTGATATTTGGTAATTGTTGAGTGCATGACGGATTGAAATCATGCATGTAACATAGATAATTGGTTATAGATAGGGATGACAGCTGCTCTGAGTATTTCATCGATAGTGTAAATAACATTTTTACGTAATTTAGTGCAAACAAATTACAATGCACTACAATTCATTGTAATTGTAAATTATCATTATCACCATTACTACTACTATGCTTATCGTTGTTTTCATCATTGTAATTTTCTCTAATATCATTATCATTATTGTTACCATTATTTTCATTGTAATTATCATTGTGTTATCATTATTATTCTTATTGTTATCATCATCAGTATCAACATCATTTTTATCATTATTATTATCATCATCATTATCATCATTATTATCCTTACCATAATAAACCACTATTACTATTATCATTATTGACATCAGCATTATATCCATTCTCATCATCACTATCAGCATTATTATCATCATAATCATTGTTGTTATGATTATTATCATTATCATCATTATAATCATTATCATCATTATATTCATTATCATCATCATTATGAATGTTATCATTAATATTGCTATTATCGTTATTGATATGATTGTTATTATCATCATTATCAAGATTATCAACATCATAATTACTATCATCACCATTATCATTATCATTGTTATTATCCTAATCATTGTTACCATCATTATCATCGCTATTATCAGTATAATTATCATCATTCTATGATCATTATTATTATCATTGTTTACCTCTTTCTCTCTCTCTCTCTCTTTCTTCAAAAAGCCCTCATTTCCCTTCAGCCCCTCCCCCACCAAACAAACTTTCCTAATACTTCTGTGGAAGCGTCAGGGACGAACTAAGAGTCAAAGTTAGCTAAGGATTCTGTTTCATTTTGTCTCCGAGTCATTCTGCACTGCCCCCCCCCCCCCACCATGAAATCCTAGTCCCGAGAGGTGTAGTTTCATCATCACCTTGCATTTGCTTGTTTGCAAGCTTGCTTTTCATTGTTTCATCATCAGTGCCAATGCTCTAATCAACCTCTCATTTCCCTCTCTCTCTCCTTCTCCCTCTTTTTCTCCCTCTCTCTCTCCTACTCTCTCTTTCTCTCCTCTCTCTCTCTCTCTCTCTCTCTCTCTCTCTCTATACTTCAGCACTTTGTGATATATATCCTTCTCTAGATAAACTTGTCAAATAAAATAAACCATCTCCCGATTTAGCTTGTTAATGATAATATCCATGTTGATATCAATGTGACAATCTAAAATGAATATGGTCTTGTCATCATTATGATTTATATGAATATGATTATCATTACGTTCATTATTACAATTGTCATTAATATTCCCATTCGTGATATCATTACCATAATTAAATGCGTTAGTGCAGTGACTTATTTTACCCAATGATTTACAATTGACAAGACCAGAGAGGAAAGAAGAAGCCTGGGAGATGGTGCTGCTGTCAAGTCGAGCACCCTTCACATACTTCTCAGAACGCGTGGGAATGACTTGACGACTCCTTCTTCATATTCTGAGAGTCTTATACATCTAAGCTGTAAACATGGTGATTTATCGACTCAGCATTCTAGGGAAGAGGACTAGGAATGGATAGGTAATTGACTTTTAGTTTAGTGTAAGATGGGATTCAACGGGGTTTTTTTATTGGTAGGGGGGTGGAAGAGAGGGTGAAGGGAAATGAGTGTCCATTTGAAGAGAGAAAGAGAGAGAGAGAGAGATTCAACTATACTTTTCTATGCTGGAAAAGTTTTTGGTGAGAATAAGAGAAATTGGAGAAAATTAAACGGTGTTGAAAGTATTGGATGTCTTCTCCTTTCTCTTCTTTTTCTTCTCTTGTCCCCGCCTTTTGCTTCTCATTCTCCTCCTCATCTTTTTCATCCTCCTACTCCTTGCAACATGCCATCCTTCCCACCCCATCCCCCCAAAACACCCACACATTTATCAGTGTCCCTGCTCTTCTTCCTCTTCCTACCTCCTAATATTTCTTCCTCATTCCTCCTCTTTCTCTCCTCCCTTCTCTCTTTTTCCCTTCTCCTCCTCTCCCTGCTTCGCAATTTCCCCTCCTCGCCCCTTTCTTTTTTCTTCTTCCTTCTCCCCATTTTCCACCTCCTTTCTTTCCTCCCAAATTCTTTCTCCTCACACCTTTCTCTTAATCCTTCCTCCCATTTTCCTCCTCTTCCCACCTCCTCTCCCTTCTTCCTTCACTCCTCGAGAGCCCCCCCCCCCCCAGCCCTTACCACACACCCTCAATCGGCCAACAACCTGAGCAATATTTACCCGACAATGCAACCAATATGATCAACTCCATGTCAACGGCATTGCAAATACACACGAGGGAGAAGAGGTGGTGAAGGAGAAGGGGGAAGGAG
>NW_028234403.1:28245059-28250059 GCF_977035675.1 Penaeus japonicus | reverse complement strand
CTAGACAAAACAAACAGAACATCTCCCACAAACACACTCAGTATAATAACACTCAAAACACTCTACAACACAAACACACACTACGCTCACACACACCCTCAGACAGTTAGAAATATATACATATAGTAGTATTACAGAAGATAGATATATAGAGAGAGAGATCTACAGACTACACCCCCCCCCCCCCCCCCCCCCCCGCCACCCCCCCCCCCCCCCACACACGCACCACACCACTCTCACACACACTCACACACACAACCCCCCCACACACACACACACAACAAACAAACAGCACACACACCACACACACACACACTCACATCACACACACACACACTCACACAAACAAAAACTGCCATATACATATAGAGATATAGACACACACACTCACACACACACTCACACACACACCCACTCACACCCACACACACTCACACACTCACACACACCCACACACCAGCACTCTCACACACCCACACACACACACCCCCACACACACACAAACACCCACACACCCACACACACACACACACACACACTCAGAACAGCACACACACACCCACCCACACACACTCACACACGCAACACACACACACACCACACACATCAACCACACTCCCAAACACACACACACACCACAAACAAACACACACACTCACTCACAACACCAACAACACACATAATACCTCCCACACACACAACACAGCACACTCACACACATCCTCACACACACCTCCACAAACACATCACACACACAGACCACATAGACTAAACCAAACACACACACATCACACACCTACACAATCATAAATCATAATCACCCCGAAGAGTGTTTATGCAAGTCATATATAAAAAACTATAATACCCAATATAAAACTAACTAAATCTATCAATATAAATAATCAATCAAACACAGAAACTTAACACAACAAAAAAAAAAAAAAAAATAACTAAAACACTAATTATATATATAAATCACAACGATCACCCTGTAAACAAATCACACACTTTTTTTCCTGCGTGGGGTCTTTTTGTTCCTTCCCTAGTTTATTCTCAACCGGTCTGTGCAGTTTTAGTAAACAGAATAAAGCTTAAAAATATAAAACATAACACTATAAAAAATAACAATATTATATATATAAATATCTATATATAAAAAATAATCCAAATATCAAAAATAAGTAAAAAGATATATATTGAGTAATGTATATCATAATATATAAATAATATAAAATATTAATCTATAAACTAATAAAAAAAATATAAATATTTAATATATATTATATACATATATATATATATTATACATATATATATATTAATATATATATATATATAAATATATATATATATGTTTATATTATATATATATATATTATATATATATATATAAACATATATATATATATATTATATATAATTTATATTGATATATATATATAAGTTATATATATATATATATATGTTTATATATTATATATATATATATATCATATATATTATATTATAATCATAAATAATATATATATTATATTATTTCAATATATATATTTATTATATATAAATCTATATATATGTATAATATATTATATATATAATATAGATTTTTATATATAAATAAAGTATATATTATGTATAATATATATAGTATATGTAAATATTATATATATATATTAAATATATATAATAAATTGTATGTATATATATTATATAGATATATATTTATAGATATATACATACTCACACACCTATTTCCATTCTCTTCTCTCTCTCTCTCTCTTTTCTTTTCCATCGCTCTCCCTTGTGTCCTCCTTCCTTCCTGTTCTTTACAAAAGAAAAAAAAATCCTTCAACTGCGCCAGGAAAAAATCGGATTTCCTCATTAAAACTAACAGAGCTCGGAGTTAGATAAACATTACACGCCGCAGTCCCTCATCCTCTCCCGCTTCCGTCTCGGGCTCTCTCAAAACCCCTGGATTTTTATTCAAATCTCCTACACGTACATGTGTTCTTTCATGCTGGCATACGTACATATGCACTCGGTGATGCATTTATGCGCTGAGGTATCCATATTCTTAAGATTACACATATATATGTATACGTTCGCCCTTGTGCTTTGAAACACTGACTTAAAAACACCTTGCACGTGCGTATGCATAGATCTACACACATGCAAACACACACACACACTCACACACACAAACACACATATACGTACACATATACAGACGCACACACACACATCCACGTCTCCCCCTCCACTTAACCCCCGTCCCCTCCAGCTCCACACATATTTTCTCCCTTAACGGCTGGAAATAGAGAATTCTTTGGCTTTATGGTAATGCATGCAAATGAGGACTCGGTGCATGGGATCTCTTGTGGTGATTTCGGTGTTCTGGGATTCACTCAGATGTACAGGGTGTTCAGGCATCAAGCTGAGGGGGAGGGGGGATTGTACACGCGTGGAGGACGGCCGTGTACGCAATCGAGCAGGTGTGAAAAATGGAATTCCACAGGTTGGAATGGCGGGACTGCGCGAGGATGGAAAGTGGAACTGCAGAGGTTACGATGGCGGAATTGTACAAAAGGGGTGAATATGACTGCACAGATGTGGAGGGTGGAACTGTACAGGGATTGTACAGGTGTGGGAGACGGGATTGTCCATTAATGGGACTGTGTCCAGGAGGTGGTACAAGGCACGAAGGTCTGAGATAGAGCGTGTATATGCGCAGGTATGAAGAGAGGGACAGCTGAAGGGTTTGGCAGACGTGTTCATACCATTGTGATCAGGGATCAAACGACACTGAACTGTGTAGATGTTCTAGATGGGAATGTTCGGGAATAATGGATGCGATATATGATTTTAGAATTATAACAGTAAATAGAGGTATTATCAACATCAAGTCAAAATAATCAGTTGACTTGGGCATACAAATATAGAATAGAAAAATAGAAAAAGAAAAAGCTATATACAATAATATGAGAAATACCACACAAGGAGAACTGACAAGAATGGGAGATATAAACGAGATTTCCCTCTTGTAAGATTATACAGATTCAGAACTCAGGAAAAGGACTAGAAACATATATCATATAAAAAAAAAGAATGGTGTTGAAAATGAATCGCAAAAAAGATGAAAGGAAAAAGAAATATATAAAGCACGATATATACATGATAAATAAAAGGATACATAAATAAAAGAAAAGAAGAGACTAACAGGGAAAGAGGCAGAGAAAGAGAGAAAGGAGGTGGGGAAGGAACCTCATAGTTTCATCATATTAAAAATGTTGTTTTTGTTGTTGTATTTCAGAATTCACTGGTTCCAAAAAGGGAAAAGAAGACGTTCTCCTTCTCCTTTCCCTTACCTTTCTTTCTTTCCCTCCCTCCCTTCTTCCTCTCCTTCCATTCCCCTCCTCATCTCCATCTTCCTATCTCATTTCGCTTCCCTTTCGCTCATCTTCTCTCTCTTCCCACTCCACTCTCTTTCCTCTCCTCCTTCTCCTCTCTCTTTCCTCTCCTCTCTCTTCACTCTCCTCTCTCTTCCCTCTCCTTTCTCCTCCCTCTCCTCTCTCTTCCTTCTATTCTCTCCTCCGTCTCCTCTCTCTCCCCTCTTCTCTCTCTTCCCTCTCCTCTCTCCTCCCTCTGTTCTTTCTTCCCTCTCCTTTTTCTTCCCTCTATTCTCTCCTCCCTTTCCTCTCTCTTCCTTCTCTTTTCTCCTCCTTCTCCTCTCTCATCCCTCTCCTCTCTCCTCCCTCTCCTCTCTCTTCCCTCTCCTCTCTCTTCCCTCTCCTCTCTCTTCCCTCTACTCTCTCTTCCCTCTCCTCTCTCTTCCCTCTCCTCTCTCCTTTCTCTCCTCCCTCTCCTCTCTCCTCCTTCTCCTCTCTCTTCCCTTTCCTCTCCCTTCCCTCTCTTCTCTCTACCCCTCTCGTCTCTCTTCCCTCTCCTCTCTCTTCCCTCTCCTTCTCTCCATCTTCCCTCACATCTCCCCATCTTCCCTCTCCCCCTTTTCTCCTCTTTTCCTCCTCCTTCCCCTCATGTCTATCCTCCCTCCCCTCTCCCCTTCTCCCCTCCTTCCCTCTTCCCCATTTTTCCTCTTTGTCCTCCTCAATCCCCTCCAATCCATTCCCCCCTCTCCTTTCCATCTTCTTTCTCCCCTCCTACCTTCTCCCCCTTTTCTCTTCCTCCTTCCCCATCTCTCCATCCTTCCTCCCCTCTGCCGTTTTCTCCTCCTTCCCTCTTCCCAGCTACGACCAGTCTGTTCCGGTGGGGCGAGCTCTTTTCCCTCCTTCCCCCCTCCCAGCCTTCCGCCCCCTCTGCGTGAGTTCCTCCTCCTACCTTCTCCCCCTTTTCTCTTCCTCCTTCCCCATCTCTCCATCCTTCCTCCCCTCTGCCGTTTTCTCCTCCTTCCCTCTCCCCCTTTTCTCTTCCTCCTTCCCCATCTCTCCATCCTTCCTCCCCTCTGCCGTTTTCTCCTCCTTCCCTCTCCCCCTTTTCTCCTGCACCTTCCCCTCTAATCCATCCATCCTCATCTCTCCCCCTCTCTCTTCTCCCACCTCACCTCTCCCCGTCCCTCCCCTCCTTCCTTCACCTCTCCCCTCCCTCCCTTCCTCCCTCCATCCCCTCCCCCCTAACCTCTCCCCGTCCCTCCCCTCCCTCCCTCACTTCTCCCCTCCCTCCCTCCCTCCGTCCCTCACCTCTCCTCCTCCCTCACTCCCTCCCTCACCTCTCCCCTTCCCTCCCCTCCCCGATAACCTCTCCCCCTTACTTCTCCCCGTCCCTCCCCTTCCTCCCTCACCTCTCCCCCTCCCTCCCTCCCTCACCTCTCCCCCTTCCTTCCTTCTCCTTACCTCTCCCCATCCCTCCCCCACTTACCTCTCCCCGTCCCTCCCCTCCCCCTTACCTCTCCCCGTCCCTCCCCTCCCTCCCTCCCTCACCTCTCCTCCTCCCTCCCCTCCCTCCCTCATCTCTCCCCGTGCCTCTCCTCCCTCCCTCCCTCTCTC
>NW_028234403.1:28227559-28230059 GCF_977035675.1 Penaeus japonicus | reverse complement strand
CAATGAGCTGTGAGAGGTTACCATGCTGACCTATAGTCGCGGTGTTTTTCTCTTCTTGTTATATTTGGTCATGGGGAGGGGGAGGGGGGCTTGAGAATTACTGAGTTTTCAAAAGGTTCAGAAGCTATTAATTGTTATTGGGAGGAGATGATCTGCAGGAGGTTTCCATAGCTTCCTTGAGGTTTCTTAAATAATCTTGTAATCAATTAAGATTCCGCACAGCTTCTTGATTATTTGTATTAAGTTTTCAGTTGTCGTGTTTGTGACTATGCGTGTGTGCTCATTCATGTCTATGAACTTACATAGTTTAGATAATAGCAATTTACCTGTCCTTTACCAATCTACAGTACTTTTATAACAATCTATACTTATGATCGATATATTTTTTATATAGTCTAAACACGTACACAGTTTATATGACACATGTAATTATACGTGCTGTATATACTTTGCTTCCATAAAATCAGCACTATACAGTTTCTATACTCCCACAACTGTCGTAACTTCTATTCCCACAAACCGACTACTTACACCGCATCGATTAATCCTGCCACACAATTTATCACCCTGCCCATAGGCCTACTATTTCTCCCGGCCTAGAAATGGACTAGAGAATTCCTTCTATTGAGTCACTGGGCTGAAAAGCTCCTCTCGTCGATTCTTCGTTAATGGGAAAGGATTGCTAATGATAATGAGGATGATGATAATGAGGACACGGATTGATGATGGTGACACTGATGATGATGATGATGACGGGAGGATGATGATGATGAGTTAATGTTGATGATATTAAAGATGCTATAGATGATAATGGTGCTAATGGCATTTAAAAAAAAAAAAAAAAAAAAAAAAAGATGAATTGATAAACTAAAAAAAAAAAAAGATAAATAGGGTTAGATACTTAATCCATGCCCAATAATCAATACCTGTTAGAATTCAGTTTCACCCCCCCCCCCTCCCGTCCTTCACTCACTCTCTGGTCCCCCCCCCCTCCCGTCCTTCACTCACTCTCTGCCTCCCCCCTCCCCTCCCCTCACTCTCCTTCCCGTCTTCCTACCTCCCCCCCCCCTCCCCCTCGACTTATTCTCCTCTCTGTTCCCCAGTGTCTACCCCTCCCCTCCCCTTACTTCGCCTTTCTCTGTCCCCTCCTTCACCTCTCCGATACCCCCCCCCCATCATCTTGGTGCGCCGGGGGGGGGGGGGGTGGCGCCATAGATGCCCCGCGAGACTTATGGAAATCGCTCTATTACCATAACTTCTTCAACAGACTCCCGTAAAGGTGCTTAGCCTTGTCTCCCTCTTATTTCTTTTTTCACTCTGTTCTTTTTCTTTTCATTGTTTTTCCTTCTCTCTCCTTCCCTCTTCCTCCCTCTTTCCCTCACGCCTTCTCACTCCCTGCCTCTCCATCCCCCATTTCTCCTTCTCTCATTCCCTCCTTCTCCATCTCTTTCTATCACTCCTCCCTCTCTCTTCCCCCCTCTCTCTCTCACTTTCTTTGTCTAAGAAGGAGAGGGGAGAGGGGGGAGAAGATACAAAAGAGAAAAGAGAAGGAGAAAAAGAAATTCCGAAAGAAACATTGGATGAAATAAAAGAGAGAAGAGAAAGAAAGTGTTTGAGATAATAGTGCTGTGATCTATTTACTCGCCTCCTTATATGAAAACAACAACGATAAAAGTACTAAGAAATGTAGAAGTAGAATGGAACAGAGAGAGGAGAAAGAGAGAGATGAGATATAAGAGAGATAGAAAGAGAGAGAGAGAGAGAGAGAGAGAGAGAGAGAGAGAGAGAGGAGAGAGAGAGAGAGAGAGAGAGAGAGAGAGAGAGAGAGAGAGAGAGAGAGAGAGAGAGAGAGAGAAATGAGAATGAGAAAGCAAAGCAAAAGACGCATAAATACAAAATAGAGAGAGAAAGAGAGAGAAAAGAGAATTAGAAAGCAAAGCAAAAGACGTATAGATGTAAAATATACAAAATACATACAAATCTGATTTACATAAACAGGTACTTTTAGCCGGAAAATGGAGAGCCAGCTCCGTTGTCTCACCTCAGGTTATCATGTTAATATCCTTGACATTCCCACAGGATTCCAAGCCCCCCCCCCCCAACCCCCTTCCAGCCCTCTCCAGGTCCCATCTTCCCCGTTCGCTTCCCGCCCCGCATCCCACTCCTTTTTTATTACCTTGGCCTTCTCCTTCGGTTCTTCCTCTCTTATCCTTCATTCCTTCTCTCCCTCTACTTTTCTCTCTTTCCTGCATTGCCTCTTCCTCCTCCTATCTCCAGCCTCATCCCCCTCTCGCCTCCTTTTTCTTCCTTCACATTGCCACCCTCAGTCCGTGTTGTCCTCCTGCCATCTCCCCTTCCCCTCGCCCCATTCACGACTTGCTTCCTCTCCCCTCGTCCCTTCTTGTTTTTCCTCCCTCGTTTCCGTTGTCCTCCCTCTCTTAAAGCTGTTATTTCCCCCTCTCCTTCACTTCCGAACTCTTCCTCCCAATTTTTCCTTGGT
>NW_028234403.1:28180059-28185059 GCF_977035675.1 Penaeus japonicus | reverse complement strand
TTGTCAACAAAACCCACGTGGTCGGCTTTGTCCTGCATCCCATCAAACAGCGTGCATTAGCGGCTCCATCTGCTACAAAGGGGAAAACGCCTCTAAACTAATCCGGCAAATCCTGCGCTGGCGTTCGTCCGCCCCGCCGCGTCCGTGCCATCAACTGCTGCGTCCACCGTCTGTCTGCATGTGGGAATTTCACAGATGCTTGCTCACGAGTAGGGAAATTATAGCACTCTTTAGACTCTTCTGTAGCGATGCTTTGCTTCCCTTGGGAGTTCATAAACGGAGTTTTATTCTAGAAGTTTGCTGTCTTTTTAGAATCGAGAGTAAAACACTAACAGTATGGACGCCCCTTCGAGCAGCCTGACTGGACGCTTTCATCAGCTTTATGGTGATTACAATGGGACGATGCTTTATGCGCGCAAGTTGCCCCGTCCTGTACCCTGTGTGTGTGTGTGTGTGTGTGTGTGTGTGTGTGTGTGTGTGTGTTCTGCTTTTGTGGGGATGGTATTGGTGGTCTAAGGGAATGGATGGATGCGAATGACTGTTATATATATTTTGGGCAATCAAAAGAGAATTAACAGATAAACAACCAACTGACTGCTAGCTTCCTAGAGAGCACAATTAATGAATGGTGTGTTATGCAGATGGACAACTGAAGACATAAATATCCCAAAACTAATGGAGTACGAAATAAAATTCGCGACAGTTAAACCACCAGACGGAGAAAGGAGGGAGAGGAGAGGGATAGGAAGGAGTGGAGGGACGGGGAGGAGGGACGTGGTGGGAGACGCGAGGGAATGAAAGGAGGGAAGAGGCATGTATAGTGAAGGGACGACAAATCAGAGAGTAGAAGAAAACGGCGGAAGGGGACGAGGGAAAGAGCAGGCGAAGGGGAGAAAGAGAAGGAGAGCAGATATAAAAGTGACAGGAGCGAGCGTGAAAGCGGCCGCCTCCGCCATCTCCCTCGCTCTCCCTCTTCTGCATCAAAGGAAGCCTTGACATCGCTCGAGAAAAGTTCAGTCCTGCGTGAATTGAGGTTGAAATGATGGACTTGGGACTTCCTCCTTTTTGTCCTGGGAAATATCAGAAGGATATCTCTTTCTCTTCCTTTCCTTTCTCTCGTATTAATGGTTCCTCGCCCTTGAAGAAGGAGACGATCCGTTAAAGAGAAGACACGACGCCCTTTTGTGGGATCTTTGTGTTATTTCTCATCCGATACAAATCACAGAGTTTTTAAAGTTAAACATGTTTCATTACTATCTTAAGGAAAAGACGTTCAGACTGTTTATATTCTTATTTATGTGATTACTTCCACACGACGAATTTTGTCGTTAATATAGACCAAAACTGATACATTTTTCACCCCTTACAATGCTGTAACGTATAACAGTTCTTGAACAAGAACTCGAGAAGATCGACATAATAGCGCCGTTCCACTCTCGCATATCAACCACATTAATCCACAATATGTTTCTACAAAATCTACAGCCGATACGCAAGATCCGTCTTCCAGCCTCTTGTCGTCTGGGGCCGCATTCACGCAGATTCTTAAAGGCAACACCCGAGACGGCACTCAGAATGACGAGGTCCGGTCTCGAGATCGTGTTTGGTCAGGCGGTTGTGTGTGTGCGTACTTAGGTGTATGTTCGCGTGTTTGTGTATTTGTTTTGTCGAGAGAGAAAGAGAGAGAGAGGGGGGAGTAGAGGGGGACAGAGAGGGAGGGAGAGAGAGAGAGAGAGAGAGAGAGAGAGAGAGAGAGAGAGAGAGAGAGAGAGAGAGAGAGAGAGAGAGAGAGACAGAGAGAAAGAAAGAAATGGGAGAGAGAGTTTATTAATATATTTTGGTGTATGAGTGTGAGTGTGTATCCTTGTGCATGTGTTCGTATATCTGTATTTATGTATGTATGTTGTGTATGTTCGTGTACGCACATGTGTTTGTGATATGAGATTATTGAACGTACATATTTTTTTTCAAAACCATACAAGCAAAAAGAGTCTGCACAAAATACACACCGCCTCCTTATCTATCTTCCCATCTCTTTGTCGCCCTTTATCAACTTCGCCCACGTATTCACACGTCCCAAGATCTTCAAAGTCAAGGGTCCTTTCTCTACACCAAGGTTGAATGAAGATGACGCCACGGAGGAGAGGGATAAAATCCTCACCCTGGAGGAGGAGGAGGAGGAGGAGGAGGAGGAGGAGACTCATACCAAGGATTAATGAGGAATGAAGGAGTATAATGAGACGAGAGTCAAAGGGAGGGAATATTTCGTTCCTTTCTTGCGGCTCGCTGATCCGGTGCTGCTTCGAGATCGTTCGAAATCTGGAGTCGGTATTGAAATGTCTCTTATGCTCTCTGTCTCTGTCTCTTCTCTTTCTCTTTTTTTCCTCTTCCTCCTCCTCCTTTACTTATTCTTATTCTTTATCCTCCTCTTCTTCCATCTCATTCCCTCCTCCTCCTCCTCCTTCTCGTCTGCACCTTCTCTCTCCACCTTCCCCAACTTTTTCTCAATCTTCCTCTCCCGTTCGCTCTCCCTCGCACTCTCTACTATTACTACTACTACTACTACTACTGTAGTGCCTGTCATATGACGTTGGCGATCATGGCCCGCCTTTCTTTCCGGTCTTCCATCATTCTAAGAACATCCACAACTCTCAGTCCTCTTCCTATTCGTTCTACTAAGCATTCTATGAACTTCTTTCTTTGTTTTCCTCTTGCTTTCTTTCCTTCGATCTTTCCCGTCATACAATCATATTCCATTTTTTTCGCACGCATCACGTGTCCAATAAATTGCATCTGTCTTTTCGTTATTTCACTTACAATTTCTCGTCTCGATCCTGCACTTCTCATGACTTCCTCATTTGATACTCTCTCAGTCCACGGAATTCTCATCATTCTTCTAAGGCACCACGTATCAAAGACTTCTTGTTTCTTCACTATATATTTTTTTTTCATAGTCCAAGTTTCACAACCATACAGCAAAGTAGACCACACAAAGCATTTTACTAATCTAGCTCTAATATTTATTCCTATTCCTATGTTTGTTACCACTTTTTTCAAATTTCCAAAAGCATATTTTGCTATGCCAATTCTCTTCTTTATTTTTTGATCACATACACCATCTTCTGTTACTAGACTTCCGAGGTATTGGAAATTCTTTACTTGTTTTATTTCATTCCCATTTATGTTAATTTGTACCCTCAATTGATCCTTTCTTTTTGTTATGCCCATTACCTCTGTTTTATTAAGATTGATTTTTAGACCTCTATTGTCGCATGCAGTGCTTAATCCTCAGAGTCAGCAATTAATGCTGTATCGTTTGCATATCGTATATTATTTACATTCATTTCCCCTATTTTAATTCCATCCATTTCTTCAAGGTCTTGCATGCACTTTTGCCCATAGAGAGAAAAGAGATCTGTGAAGAGAACGCACCCCTGTCTCACTCCTTTCTTTATGTTTATCCATTCGGTCGTTTCATATCCAATTTACACATTCGCTTTTTGGTCCCAATATAAATTAGCTATTAATCTTACATCCTTTTTAGCCACCCTTATGTTTTCAAGCATAATGATCATTTCTTCATGTCTTACCGTGTCAAAAGCTTTTTCAAAATCAATGAAACCTATGTACAAGTCTTTTTGCATTTCTATTGCCCTTTCTATTACTGTTCTTAGTAAAAATATAGCATTTGTAGTTCCTTTCCCTTTTCTGAATCCACATTGTTCTTCTGGTATGTGTTCATTAATTCTATTTCTAATTCTGTTTAAAATGACCCTTAATATTAACTTTGACAACTGACTCATTATGCTGATGGTTCTGTGCTTTGAGGATTCTGTGGCACCTGTTTTTTTGGGTATGGTTATGAAGGTGGATTCTCTCATACGTTCGGGTATGTATCCAGAATTGTAAATTCTATTTGTCAATTTCGTTATTTTATCTATTGCACCATCACCTGCTGTTTTCTTTCATCGTCATACAGTTCGCCAACATACTCCACCCATCTTGCAAGTACAGCCTTAGAATCCATTGAAACCTTTCCCTCTTTGTCCTTAATTGTTGAGGTTCTTGTCATTCTTCCTTTTCCCTATATCTGTCTTACTCTCTCATACATTTGTCTAGGATTTACTTTTTCCATTTGCTCAATTTCCTCAAATAATTGCTGTAACCATTCCTACTTTCTCTCTTTACATTTCCTCTTAACCTCTTGATCTATTCTCTTATAGATTTCTGCATTTCCTTTCATCTTTCTCCTCTCGTCCATTAAATCTAAAATTTCTTCAGTCATCTATTTCTGTCTACCTCTTTTATGTTCATCCGGGCAAACTTCTTTGGCTTTCTCTATCAGGGTATTTTGTATTGTTTTCCATTCTTTTTCTATCATTTCATTTTCATTTGCATCACTCCCTTCCTCTCGTTCAGTATCTAATATCTCAAATCTGTTTCGAACTTGTACTGTATATCTTTCTTTGAATTCACTGTTGCTTAGCACCTGAAGATCTTTCTTTGGTTGTTTCCTTTTCTTTTTTATGTTTTTAAACCTTAATTTCATTGTAGCGATAACAGGGACATGATCGCATCGATGACCACCATCTGCCCCAGGGTATGTTTTACATCTAATTATTGAGTTTCGAAAGCGTTTATTTATGGTTATGTAGTCTATTTGATTTTTAATCCTTCCGCCCGGGCTTCTCCATGTCCATAATCTTCTTGGTTGTTATTGGAAGAAGGAATTAGCTATGACTTGTTTCTCTACACTACACCATTCAATCCATGTGTCTCCTCTTTCGTTTCTATTCCAGAGTCCAAAATTTCCTACAATATCCTCATATCTTCCCTTCCCTATTTTTGCATTTAAATCCCCCCGTAACCAGTGTTCTATCGTGTTGCTTACATAACTTCTTTGCTGCTGTTAGGGTCTCATAAAGATCCTCAATGTCTTCATCAGTGTAATCACATGTAGGTGCATAGACTTGCATTAAATTGACATCTATCTGTTTTCC
>NW_028234403.1:28157559-28160059 GCF_977035675.1 Penaeus japonicus | reverse complement strand
CGTTTCATCTAATTTCTGCGTTTCCTTTTTCTTTTCTTTTTGCCTTTCTTTCTCTGAAGGTATTGGTAATCTTGGCTGAAATTGAGTTTCGAGGAAAGCACTTTTCTTACGAAGCTATAAAGAAGGAGAGAGATGCAGGTTTTGCGAGAGCGAATTCAATATAGAATACTGTATCCTTTATGTTGCTTTATATTTCGGTGATGTCCAATAAATTGCCGTTTAAAAGGTGTTTATACATCGTATTACATATGTTATGGACCTTGATCAGGTATGTTTTCTAACGCCCAAAATATATTCATCACAAAATGAAATGTTATTTGCATATTTTAACCATTACATTTAGAAATGATAATAATGATATAGATAACAGTACAAGTAGTTGCTATTCTTGTGACAGAAGTAGCAGAATATGTAGTAGTGGTCGTCGTAGTAGTAATGGTTTTAGAAATATTGATCATATAACAGTAATAACAATGATAATATGAGTAATGATGATAATGATGAGAATAACAATGATAATAATGACACTGATGATAATGATAATAATTATATGATAACGATAATAATAATAATGATAATGATACAAATGATAATAACAATATATGTATAACGATAATGATAACAAGAATAATAATAATAGTAATGACACTGATAGTAATGATAATGTTAATGATGATAACAATAATGATGAAAATAATAATAATGTTTATAATGATAATGATAGCAACAATCATAATAATGAGGATGATGAAAACAATAATAATGATGATGAGGATAATAACAATAATGATAATAATGACGAAAATAATAATAATGGTAATAATAATAACAGTAATAATAACAATTACAATATTGATTGTGATAATCAGTAATAATGATAGAATGATGATGACGATAATGATAACAAAAAAAAACAATAATGGTAATGATAATAACAATAATAATGATGATAGTAGTGATGAAAATAAAGATTACATCAACATCATCATCATAATAATGGCAATATCAACATTAATGAAAGTGATAGTGATGTGAATAACGGCAAATGCACAAAGACAAAGGAGCAGACAAATCAATAGCCAAACAGTTCTTTAAGTCCACAGGAGAATTACATGTCTGTGGACCACCTCACCGACGGAAGAGCGCCTGGCCCGAGCGCTCCTTGAGAGATAAGTTTCCATCTCGTTCGAGGGGGAGGGAGAGCTCTTCCACGCTCTCCTCCTCCTCCTCCTCCTCCTCCTCCTCCTCCTCCTCCTCCTCCTCCTTTACCCTACTCTTCCTACCCGCCCCCCCCCCCCTCTTCTCCCTCTCCCTCTTTTGGGTGAGCTACGGGAACACATGGCCAAGTTAAGGTCACGGGAATAAAGTTACGTTAGACGGGCCGGTCGAGGTAATTGGATTAAATTGTGAGGTTCTGCTTTTGATTACAGATCGACCTGGAGGGTTGAGGGAGAGGTGGCGGAGGAAGGGAGGGGGGGGGTAAATAATAAGCAGAAGAGTAGTGTGGGAGAAGAGGAGAAAGGAGAGGGGGGAGAATAAGAGAGAAGGTGAGAGAGGAGCACGGGGAGAAGATGAGAAAGGAGTAGGGGGAGAAGAGGAAAAAGAAGGAGGGGGAATAGGAGAAAGTAGGAGGTAGAGATGAGAATAAAGGAGCAGGGGGAGAAGAGGAGAGAGAAGGGGGGGGAAAGAGGAGGAAGGAGGGAGAAGGGGAAAAGGAGGAAGGGGAGAAGAGGAGAAAGGAGGAGGGGAAAAGAGGAGAAAGGAAGAAGAGGAGAAGAGGAGAAGGGGGAAAAGAGAAAAAAGGAGAAGGGGGGAAGAGGAGAAAGGAGAAGAGGGAAAGGGGGAGAAAGGAGGAGAGGGAGAAGAGGAGAAAGGAGGAGGAGAGAGAGAGAGAAAAGAGGAGAAGAGTAGGGAAGAGGGAGAAAGGAGGGAGAAAAAGGGAGAAGATGGAAGGTGAAGAGGGCGGAGAGGGGAGAAGAGGAGAAGGGAGAGAAGAGGAGAAAGGAGAATGGGGAGAAGAGGAGAAATGAGAAGGGGGAGAAGAGGAGGAAGGAGAAGGGGAGAAGAGGAGAAAGGAGGAGGGGGAGAAGAAGAGAAAGGATGAGGGAGAGAAGAGGAGAAAAGCGAAGAGGGAGAAGGGTAGTAAAGAAGGAGGGGGAGAAGAGGAGAAAAGAGCAGAGGGAGAATATGAGGAGGGAAAAGGAGGACAGGAGGAAAGAAGAAAGGGAAAGAGGGAAGTGGAGGAGGTAGTGAGAAGGGAAAAGTTAGTGGAAGCAGGAAGAAGAGTAGCAGGAGGTAAGGAGGGGAGGAGAGGAGGAGAAGAAGAAGGGTGAGATGAGGGGCACGAGTGGCTAAAGTAGATTACAAGAGTCGTTCAGTAGGAAATGTGGGGTAGATGGGAGATCCATCTTTGTTGAGTTGCATCGGAGGGAAAAGGAAATGGATTCAGTAATTGAATCGATATAACTACACAGACAGAAATATTATTGTTACGCGATGA
>NW_028234403.1:28125059-28135059 GCF_977035675.1 Penaeus japonicus | reverse complement strand
GAATGCTGATTTCATTCATCTGAATGTTATTTGAATGATTAAGGGATATTTCCTGAATCTTACATGAATGTGTCTGGATACTGCCTGAATTTTTCCAATGCAGCCTAACTCTTACTTAACTATGAGACTGTTACTTGAATTTTCATTGAATTTTCTTGATTTTTATGTGAATCTTTCCTGGATCTTTCCCCGAATCTTCTTCCACCTGATTAGCCAATTCCAGGAAACTGATTATTTTCCAGAGCTCCTCTAATCAATCTTTTTTCAACGTGATTGTGTAACGACCTTCATCACAAAGAACTTTTTTGATGGAACTCCTTTTTCCCTCATTTTCCTTCCGCTCATTTCCTTCCCCATCCCCTTCTCCTCCTGTTTCGTTTCAGTATTTTTCTTTCTTTCTTTCTTTTTGTATACTAAGGAGAAATATGTCTTAATATTTTCTTTATCCTCATCATGTCTCCTCAATTTCTTCCTTCCTCTTAATTCCATTACCCATCTATGCCCCTTTCTTCTCCTTACGCTCTTATTCCTCTCCCCCTTTTTCCTTTTCTCCCCACTTCTGTGCCTCCCGTTGCGCTCTCCTTTCTCCGCATTCCCTATATCTTCATCCCTTTCCATATCTGTATCTATGTATATATTTATCTTTTTGTGTATATATATATATATGTATAAATATGTACGTAAATATATTATATATATATATATATATATATATATATATATTATATATATATTTATATATATATATATATATGTGAAATATATATAAAAAAAATATATATTATATATATATATATATAATATATATTATATATATATATTTATTTATATATATTAGATAAATATATATATATATAGATATTATATATATATACTATAGATATATTTATATATATATTTTTTATAATATAATCACTATATATATATAGGGGCACACACACGGAATATATATATACATATATAAGTATATAGTATATGTCTAATATATATATAGAATAGATCTATATATATAATATTCGCACACACACACACACACACCACCACACAGACACAAACACACAGATAAATATATATATATAATTATATATATATATATACAAACACATATATAATATATGTATATATATATATATATATATTATATATATTATATTTTACATAATATCTATACACACCACACATTTATTTATATATACGCAATAATATATAGATATATATATTTAGTAGATAGATAATATAAATATCACATTTATATGTATAATTGGTATTGTATGTGTGTTGTGTGTGTGTTTTGTTTGTGTCCGTATATATATATAGTCATATATCATATATATATATATATATATATATACAATATATATAGATATATATATATAGATATATATATAAATATGTAATATTTATATATATATATATATATATATATATGTATATAATACATACTATATATCTACCTATATATATAAAATATATATATATATAAATATATATAACATATAATATAAATATATATATATATATATATATATTTATATAGATCGAAACAATCTACATTTAATAAGCATATATACATAAATATATATATAATATATATCAATATATATATATATATATATATATATATATCTATACATATATTTATATATAGATATATATATAAAAATATAATATATATATATATATATAAATATTATTAATATATATAATAATATATATATAAATATATATACATATATATATATATATAATATATAGATATATATATAATATATCTTCATAAATCTATATTAATATAATATATAATATATATAGTATATAGATATATATGTATGTATGTATATAATATGTATATATATATACAGATATATTACGCTTACACACAATACACACAACAACACACATCAACTCAACACACACAACACAATTTCTATCTATATATATTACGCATATATATATATATATATATATATATATTTATATATACTAAATATATATTCATATATATACGTACACACCACACACAACACACACACAACACACACACACACACACAACACAAACACATACAAATATATATATATATATATATATATATATATATATAGATATATACACATATATATACAATATTTATATATTTACACACACACACACACACACACACAATAACATATATCTAACATATATTATCTATATATATATAATATATATATATATATTATATTATTTATATATATATGTTATGTAAATGTATGTGTGGTGGGTGTGAGTGTGTGTTGTGTGTGTGTGTGTTGTGTGTGTGTGTGTGTTGGTGTGTGTTTGTTTTGTGTGTGTATTATGTGTATGTTATATATTTTGGGTGTGATGTATGTGTGTATGTATATGTATTTTTTATATTGTTGTGTATGTGTGTGGTTGTGTTGCAGATATATATATTATATATATAATTATATATATATTTATATATATATATATATATATATTGATATTACGTATAATATATATTATATGTATATATTTTATATTATATATATTTATTATGTCTTATTTAGTATATTTATATATATATATCATTTAATTATTTATATATTGGTGTGTTATATGTTTATAGATATATATCATATATTAAAATGTATATATATTATATTATATATATATATATATATTTGTATATATATATATATATAAGAGAGAGAGAGAGAGAAAGAAGCGAGAGAAGAGAAGAGAAGAGAGAGAGAGAGAGAGAGAAAAGAGCGAGAGAGAGATTATTAGATATATATATATATAGATATATAGACAGTATATTATAATATATAGATATGATATATGATATATTTATTTATATGCATATATATATATATTATATATATATATATTGTATATATATATAATATATATTATAATAGAAGTATGTATGTATGTGTGTAGTGTGTGTGTTATGTTTTAAGATATATATGTTATATAATAATATGTTTGTGTTATAAGTGTGTGTGTGTGTGTTTGTTGTGTGTGTGTGTGTGAGTATTTGTTGAGTAGATGTGTTTGTGTATGTATATAATATATGTGTAATATTGTCGTATATCCATATATATATATAACTATCTATCTATATACTCTAAAATATATATAAATATTTATGAAATATGTAAAAAACGTATATATAACTAATAACTTTAAAAAACTTCATCTATAAACTGAATGTCAAATATACATCCAATAATATAAAATAATCAAAATCTATATACTAAGTGTGTGGTGTGTATGGTGTGTAGTGTTATTTCTGTATGTAAATACATGTAATATAGATATATATATATCTAAGTAAATATATAAATAAGATTATATATATATATTATATATATATATATAATATATATATAATATATATAACATTTAATATGTAATATATATAATATAATATATGATCTATACATATAATATATATATATATATCTATTATAATATATATACAATATATATTCTATATATAATAAATAATATAAATATATATATATATATATATATATATACACACCAATCATATATATAAATATATAAATATATATATATATATATATATAATATTTTTTTTTATATATCTATATACATATATATATATATTACGACAGCGCTGTAAGAGTATATATGCGCTATATATATATATAAAGATATATTATCTCATATATATATTAATATCTTATTATCGACGTACACACACACACACAAACACCCCACACAAAACACCCCACCACACACCCACACCACACACACACCCCCAAACCCGACACACAATACCACCTATATATCTATAATTATAATATATCATATATAGATATATATATATATATATAAAAATATAAAATATGTACACACACACCACACACCACACAACATACTACATATATCTATATCTATATATATATATATATATTTATATATATATATAATATAATAAATATACATATACTATATATATATATAACATGTATATGTATATATATAAATTATATATTTTATATATGTTGTCTGTATGTAAATATGTATATAAATAATATATACTAAATAGAATATCTATATATAATATATATATATATATTTTATATATAAATATATACGTAAAAATATGTATATATATGTATATATATATATATATCGAATATATATACTAATAATATCTATATAGTTTATGTATATAAATATATAAAATATATAACGTAATATATATGTACTATATATTTATAAATATATATATATAATATAAATATATATATATATATAAATTTATATATATATTTATAATATTATATAAATATTATATATCTACTATATATATATATATATATATATATCTATAAATAAAAATATATTATATCTATATATATTTATATGCATATACAAATATATATATATACATATAATATCTAAATATATAATACTCACAAACTATCACTCCATACGTCTTTGCGTGAGTGAGAGAGAGAGTGAGATAGTGTGATTGTATGTGTATGAGTGTTTGAGAGAGACGAGAGATGTGTGTGTCTGTGTTTGTGTGAATGTGTAGTGCCTCTCTCACTAACACTAAAATATCTATATATATCTAAATCTACTATCTCACTAAATCTAAATCCCAAAATATACACAACCTCAAACACTAAACTTACTTCAACAATCCCTCACACTCTCTCGATGATTGCGAGGTGAGAGAGAGAGTGAACACTCTCTCCACTACCACCTCACACAACACTCACACTCACTCCTCTACTCACACACACCACACTGACTCTAACTCAACAGACTCACTCACAAACACTCACACTCTCACCTCACATCACTCACAAACTCACTCTCTCAATCACTCACTCTACCAGACACTCACACTCACTCACAACACCTCTCCACTCTCTAACACACTCACTAAACCCTCCCACTCTCACTCTCACTATCTCATCTCACACAACACACACAACCACTCAACACATACACATTCAAATCAGACACTCAGTCAATCAATCTTCATTACTCACTATCAGACTACCTAATCACCATCAATTTATTCACGCACATGTTACGCATGTAAGTCTATCCAGTAGCCCTTTCCCCAACGCAGGATTATTTTGCTCAAACAGTTTCAAAACTAAAATAAATCATATTGTTGATCTTGAGTATATAAGAGGAAAAAAATGTGCGCAAATATGTATATAACATGCAAAGCCGCGCGTGAACATGCATAATTCTTATAGATTCCCTGTAAACTTTCTTCCAAATGGAAATGCATGAAGGAGAGGGGAGGATAACGAACCTCCGTGTTTTTCCTTGAATTTATCAAGCACGTTTAATCCTTTTCTCTTTTTTTTTCTTTTTTTTTTCTTCATAAGGGCACATTCTCTCTCTCTCTCTCTCTCTCTCTCTCTCTCTCTCTCTCTCTCTCTCTCTCTCTCTCTCTCTCTCTCTCTCTCTCTCTCTATCCATCTATCTATCCATCTATTTATCTATGTCTTTATCTATCCATTTATCTATCTATATATCTATTTCTCTCTCTATTTATATCTGTCTTTTGCTTTATATGAATATTCTTTTAATGAAGAATATGCAAGAAGAAACTTGTGACACTCCAAAAATCAAGTCTTGCATCTTGCGTGATGTTTTCCCCTGACGCGAAATGTTGCGAAACATGATTTAGACCCGCGGTTGAAGACGCTCCTTGCAGCTGTCATTTTCTTTCTCTTTTTTCTTCTCATCTTTCTTCATTTACTTCTTCTACCTCTTCCCTTTCTTCATTTACTTCTTCTACCTCTTCCCTTTCTTCATTTATTCCTCTATCTTGTTTGTTTGTTTGTTTTTTCTTTGTTTTTCTTTTTCTCTTTCAGCTTTTTGTTTTATCATCAAATATTTTCTTATTATCCTCTATGTTATGATCATCATTACCCTTATCATTTCTATTGCTAGTATCTTTATCATTATTATTTTCATTGCTGTTATCATTGCCACTATCTTGATTATTATCATGATCATGACTCTAATCATTGCCATCATAATTATTATCATTATTGTTGTTGTTGTATTTGTTATACTAATTATCATTATGATTAATTTCATCAATATGATTATTATCATTATTATTATTAATATCAATATGATTATTATTAATATCATTATAATTATCATGATCATTTTTTACTATCATTGTTATTATTTATATCATTATCATCATCCTACCATATCCTTATTAATGACATTATCATTATAGTCATCATCATCATCATCATCATCATTATCACTATGATAATTGTTGTTACTACTATTGTTATTGCTATTAAATTTTTGATATCATTATCGGTGTCTCTACTATCACTATCAATATTTCCATTATCATTATTGCTATTAATATCATCTTAATCATTATTATCATTACAGTGATGATTATTGTTAATATCACCATTATTATAATTAGTATCCTTATCATTATCATCATTATCATTATAATCATTATCATTATCATCATTATCATTTTAGTTAGTATTATCGTTATCATCATCATTATTATCATTTTGGTTAGTTTTAGCATTATCATTATCACCATTGTGTTTATTATCATCATTAACATCATCACTTACTACATTTTTATCCTCACTATCACAATTATGTAGCATCGCTGTTAAATACATACAAACAAATTTATAAGACTGATAAATAAATCCACACACCAACCTATCTAAACTTTTAACTCTTCCAAACACAATTTAAACTAGCGTGTTTACTGCCAATACAATTTTCGCAAACGCATTTTTATCCATTTCAATTCTTTTGTACAATTAGTTTCACACCCTCAGGCCATTGGATTCACATTGAGATAAATAAGAAAATAAATATATTATAGCCATGCTCCCTCCCTCCTTTCCATTATATTATTGATTCTTATTGTTATTGTTATATTGATCACGAAAGGGTCGTTGCGCAGAAACCTCGAAATGGTGGAAAAGAAATTGACAATAATCATTACGTTTATTATCGTTACTATCATTGATAATATCACTGTTGCTGTTTTTTATCATTACTGTCATTTTGTCAATATCATTATCATTATCATTATTATTATCATTACTATTATCATTATCAGCATTATCATCCTGATTGTCATTACCGTTGCTATCATTATGCATTTTTTATTGTTATCTTCATTATTTTTCTTTTTTAGTATCGTAGTATCATAATCATTATCTTAATCATTTTATCATTATTATCCTTATCATTATTATTATTATTGTTTTTATCATTATCATAATTGTTACTAATGCTGCTATTATCATTATTATCATTTATATTACCATTTGTTATATTATTTATCATTTATCATCATAATTATTATCATCTTTATCAATATCATTATTTTCTTTGCCATTACTATCATTGTTATATTGTTATATATCTTTACTGTCACTGTAATTATTGTCATTATCATTATCATAATTATTATCATTATAATTATCAGCATTATTATTGTTATCATTATTATTATTGTCATTTGCTATCATTGTCATCTTTATCATTACCATCATCATGATCATTATTATTGTTATTATTATCATTATAATTGTTGTTATTATCATTATCGTTGTTGTTATTATCAATATTATAATCATGATCATTAGCCTCATCATTATCATCATCAGTATCATAATCATTATTATTGCCATTATCATAATTGTCGTTATCTTTATAATCATCATAATCATTATTGTCAATACTATTGTGCGTGTGTAAGTATACACTATATATCTTTCTCTTCCATTTATCTCTCTCCCTTTCTCCGGATCTACGGAGCGTCTGCATGTCCCCGCTCCATAGGTCTGTCCTTTCCGCGGCAGAAGAGTTTCAACGTAAGAGCGACAAAGGACCGACCCTCAAAGCGCAACACAAGATGTGACCAAACGGGCGATTTTGTGCCATAAATCATAGCAAAAACGCCCTTTCATACCTCTGAACAAATGCGAAAATTATGCCAATTTCTTTTCACAATCTCAATTTCGCCCCTGCCTTTTGTACCCTTTCTTCTCTCCCTCCCCCTCTCCTCCTATTCTGGCTTCTATAATCCGTGAATAGCGTTTTCTCTTTCTTTCCACCTCCCCCCCCCCTCTCTCTCTCTCTCTCTCTCTCTCTCTCTCTCTCTCTCTCTCCCTCTCTCTCTCTCTCTCTCTCTCTCTCTCTCTCTCTCTCTCTCTCTCTCCCTCTCCCTCTCCCTCTCTCTTCTCTCTCTCTCTCTCTCTCTCTCTCTCTCTCTCTCTCTCTCTCTCTCTCTCTTTCTTCTTCTTCGTGATCACCCCCCCCCCTATATAACTTTTCTCCATTTTTCTTCTCTCTTTCTTACTCTTACTTATTCTGTTCTTTATTTTCTCCCCTCCCCCTCACCCCTTCTCTTATTCTCTCGCCCTGGGTTTAATGTTCTTCAAAGAAAAGATTTTTACGTCGCCTGATACTGAGCCCTTTTGACCAACCCTAAAAGGTTTCTGACCCGACTCCCGTTTTCTTTCAGTAGGGAGAGTTTCTTTTAGTATCCCACTTTCTTTCAGCAGTCCGTTTTCTATGAGGGGATTGTCGACTTCAATGGCCGATCCGGACACCAATATATTCTCGGTTTCTGCCTCTCTTGATTCCTTTGTCCTCTTTGTCTCTTAATGGTTCTTCCCTGCTTCTTCTTTCTCTTGTTCTTTTTCCTTTTTTCTTTCCCTCTCACACTTTTAATTCTCCATATTTTTCCCCTCCTCGCCTTCTCTCTCTCTCTCTCTCTCTCTCTCTCTCTCTCTCTCTCTCTATGTACACACACACACACACATGCACACACACACACACACACACACACACACACACACACTCACACACACATATATATATAATATATATATATATATAGATAATCATATATATTTAATATATATATCTTTATATCTATACATAGTATATATATACATACATTATATGTATATATATATAATATATATATACATATATATGTTTATATATATATATATATATATATATATATATATATATATATATATATATATATATATATATATACATATATATATATTCTCGCTTCATTTTTCCTTCTTATTCCTCTCTTCTGTCCCTCTCCTCGCCCTCCCTTTTATTCACTCTTTCTGTCTCTCTTTCCCTCCATCTTTCCACTTCTCCCTATCACTCTCTCCTACCACCTCTTTCCCACTACCTCTCCCCCTCCCTCTGCCTCTTACATTCGCCCTCTATACGTCTTCCCCTCCCTCTCCCTCTCCTCCTCTCCCTCTTCCCTCTTCCCTCCACCGTCTCCCTTTCCTTCTCCCCCTCCTGCCTCCGTCCCTCTCCCTCTCCTCTTCTCCCTCTTCCCTCTTCCCTCACCGTCTCCCTTTCCCTCTCCCCCTCCTCCTCTCCCTCTTCCCTCTTCCCTCCACCGTCTCCCTCTCCCCCTCCTCCCTCCGTCCCTCTCCCTCTCCTCTCCCTCTTCCCTCTTCCCTCCATCGTCTCCCTTTCCCTCTCCCCCTCCTCCCTCCGTCCCTCCCCCCCCTCTTCCCTCTTCCCTCCACCGTCTCCCTCTCCCTCTCCCCCTCCTCCCTCCGTCCCTCTCCCTCTCCTCTCCCTCTTCCCTCTTCCCTCCACCGTCTCCCTCTCCCTCTCCCCCTCCTCCCTCCGTCCCTCTCCCTCTCCTCTCCCTCTTCCCTCTTCCCTCCACCGTCTCCCTCTCCCTCTCCCCCTCCTCCCTCCGTCCCTCTCCCTCTCCTCCTCCTTCTCACACCTTCCCAAGGGACCGCCCTCCTCCTCTGCTTCTTCCCTGGTCACGTGGCACCTGACAGGAGCTTCGGGTGCAAGCTTCGTAAAAATAACATGGATAAATACCGCGCTGAGCCTCGCAGGGCCGGCGACGCGCTCGCTGGCCGGAAGCGACCGCAGTCTCCAAGGATTCTCTTTCCCTGCTCGCTGTCGTCTTGTCTTGTTTCTGCCTCTTTCT
>NW_028234403.1:28107559-28110059 GCF_977035675.1 Penaeus japonicus | reverse complement strand
TCGTATGTTTTTTTTTTCCATTCTATCAATTCCTCTTCTCTAGGAGCTGGGGGATTGGACGAGCCATGATATTAGCATGAGAGATTTCCCTCGGATCTCGTCTTAGATCTTGAACATCCATCACCTTCTTCATCTCTCTCTCTCTCTCTCTCTCTCTCTCTCTCTCTCCCCCCCCCTCTCTCTCCTCTCTCTCTCTCTCTCTCTCTCTCTCTCTCTCTCTCTCTCTCTCTCTCTCTCTCTCTCTCTCTCTCTCTCTCTCTCTCTCTCTCTCTCTCTTTCTCTCTCTCTCTATCTATCTATCTATCTATCTCTATCTCTCTCTCTCGCTCTCTCTCTCTCTCTCCACTTCCTCCCTTCTCCCATAGATTATTCATTCGTCTCCTTCCTCCTTCGCCTAAACCTCACCACTCACTTACTTTTCACTCTTTTTCTCTTCCTCAATATTTTATTTTTTTCTTCTGCTTGACCTCAATTACTTTCTTTTCGATTGTTTGTTTCTTCTTTATAATTTTTGTTTAGCCTTCATTTTCTCGCATTATTGTTAATATTATCATCATTATTATTACTACTATTATCATTATGATCCTCCTTATTATTATTATCATCATGTAGATGTTATCATCATTCTTGTTGTTGTTGTTATCCTTACCATTTATCTATTCACTTATTATTGTTATCATTATTATTTATACTATCATCATCATCACTTTATCTTTATTACTGGTATTTTATTGATGTTATTATCATAATTTGTTTATCACAACTGGTATTATCAAAATCATTCTCATTATTAGCCTTTTCCCCGATATATTTGTTAGTTTCATTTGTATCATTGTGTTCATAATCATTACCATTATTATCATCATTGCCGTTATCAGCATGATCATTATCATTATCATCAGTACTAGTTTCATTATTAGTATCAGTATCATTATCATTACCAAAATTATCATTATCATCATTATGATTATCATTATCATGGTCATCTTATTACCCTCACTGATTTCATAATCATTATCATCATATCTATCATTATTATCATCATTGTTATATAGTAGTATTATTATCATAACTTTCATTTTCATAATTATTATCATGATTTTTACTATCATCATTATCATTATCACAATTATTATCATTATCACTATCATCATTATTGTTAATATCAATATCATCAATATTATATTACTATTGTTATCATTTACCATTACCATTGCCAGTATTGTTATTATCATCATCTTTATTATTATTATTATTAACATTAATCATTTTGTTATCATTATTTTTATCATGATCATAATCATATTGATTATCATTGTTATTGTTGTTGTCGCTTCTTTTATTATGATTCTCATTATTTTTGTTACCATGATAATGATTATCATAACAAGGAGAATAATAATCATTATTATTATGATTATTATCTTTTCATCATAATCATCGTCGTCATCGTCATAATTAAACATCTGTTTATTGTTATATTTTATCATTCTTATCATTTCGACTATCAATCTCTATTCATCTAACTCTCTTTCTATATTTCTGATATCAATTAACATTTTCGAAACTCTTAAAGAGAATTGTCTACGCTGAACAATTGCATGCATGTTGCAGGCTTGCAAAGCCTCACATGCATTATAACTGTATTATATTAGTATTCATGCTGTAGCGTTTTAATTATAGGGTAATTAAGTGGCATTATCATTACCGCGAGACTATATACAAGCCACGTTAATGCTGTGGAATAATAAGTCTGTCGTGGTAATGCTGGTCGTTGAATACACGCTAACTATTATCGCAATATTATGAACTAAGAATATTTCTTATTACTACAATGAAATTACTTTTTAGTGTAGCAATGTTACTTTTGCTGCGGAACCATGTCGGCTTTTCCCTTTGCCTTTTTCTTTTTTATTTTCGTTTTACTCTTCTAATTGCCTCTTGTTTTTACACTTTCTTTTTTTCTTCATTGTTCTTTTTCTTCCCCCCCCCCCTCCCTCCCACACACACACATATATGCACACTCTTTCCCATGGAACCCTACATACGCACCCACATGCACAACAGATGCACACGTACCCTCACCCCCCCCCCTCACCCCCCTCCTGCAGTACCGCACAATTTTCTCGAGAGAAGTTTATCCCATGAAAATAGCCTCTTGTATCTCCTGAGCAGCTCTAGCGCGGCGGCCAATATAGGCAGGATATATGCAATGGCAGCAGCCGGCCGCGCAATAAGACTTAATACTCGCTCTCGTGCGGCGCTGCAAATATTAGCGCATTCTCTGCTGCTTCTCTCTCTCTCTCTCTCTCTCTCTCGCTCGCTTGCTCTCTCTCTCTCTCTCTCTCTCTCTCTCGCTCGCTTGCTCTCTCTCTCTCTCTCTCTCTCTCTCTCTCTCTCTCTCTCTCTCTCTCTCTCTCTCTCTCTCTCTCTCTCTCTCTCTCTCTCTCTCTCTCTCTCTCTCTCTCTCTCTCTCTCTCTCTCTCTCTCTCTCTCTCGC
>NW_028234403.1:28080059-28085059 GCF_977035675.1 Penaeus japonicus | reverse complement strand
ACACTCAGACACACCTCTGGCCCCCACCTCCCCCACCCCCTCTTTCTTTTCATCTTTCCTCTTTTTTTATTGTTCTTTCGTATGTCCCTCTTTATTTTTGATGTGCCTTTTTATTTTCTACCAGCCGTCTCTTTCCGGTAACATCTCCCGAAAGTATTAATAAAACTAATAATTCGCTTCTTAAAACTTATGGAGAAAAACGCTAACCTTGGTAGTTCTAGCTTTCGTTTGTAACGAACTGAAAGATAATTTCGAATGCTTTATGGTGAAACGTAAACAAACAGACGACGCAAAAGCCTCACTAACGCCATCTATGGACCTAAACACCGAAATAACTAACGAAGTAACTGCGTTTTTTTTTTGTTTTTTTTTTTGTGTGTGGTACAGGGACTGTGTCCTAAGAAAACATTTCCATATTTCTAACTTCCTTAGTTCCTTGTTCCTGTTCACTCTGGTCTACAATCATGGTACACTTAATCATTCCTAAATGGTCTTACCTGACTGAGCCACCCACTGAGCTAGTCTATGATCACCATCATATCTTGTTTATTTCATATCGTGGGTTAATCCGCCCACCGTTTGGTTACCAATTCATTTGATTTGTATAGTTAAAGTAATATTAATATAATATTTATATACCCCTACAAGTGTCCTAATCTCTAGTAATTTTCTAAGTTCAACCAGCTTCCGCTCCCAAAAATATTATGTATTCTGCGGTGAGAAATGCCTCGCATTGGATCCCCGCCTTCCAGAAAGATGTCGGACAACAGGGGACTTCAGGCAGAAGAAATTACTTATCGTCATGTCAAACAACAGGAGACTTCAGGCAGAAGATATCACTTACCTGCGATGATCGTATTGACCATCTGGCCAATGAAGTTAGAGTTAGTGGTGCGCTCTCACGCAGCGGACGCACAATACCGCGATGACTACCTTTGATGATTCATGTGATAGCTGTTAAAAAGACACATATATGGAACTCTTGAAATCCAAGATGCATACACAGGCTATAGATGTACTGAACTGTCACGTTATATCCACATCATTTATTCGCTAAATAATTTGGGTGATGATCTGCTGAAACTCTCAGATGAGGGAGTCGGTATTATATTTGTGTTCCACAGTCAAGTTCCTTATCTACTGACACTAGTGATGAGAATGATGTGATATTCATAGGCAAAAGAATAAAGAGAGAATGTTATGTAACGGCAGCCAACCGCGACACATACAAACTCAACTAACTCGAGAAGATGCGATAGAGGCATCTAGGTATGTACTCCTAATGTTGCTCAATTTTACCAGCAATAGGACAACCATCAAACCAACTGTTCTGACCAACAGCCAATCTATGTCATTAATAACTCTTTAAACCATCATAGAACCTTATGCAGAATCGGCAAAACATGTTATAATAAGTATTTATAATAATACTCTGTTCATTTGTATACCATAAAGAAAGGTTCGCCGTAGTTATCAGAGATAGATTTGATATCAAACTACAATGATTACTAAATTGTATGGAATATACCATGTCAGTTATGAAGTTTACAGTATTCCGTAATAAGGACATCACTTTGGAATGAATGTAAACCATTTCATGAGATAGATATACTTAATTAAGGAGCATGAATTGGCACTTGTACTTTAAGTTTGTAGTTTTTCAGAAATGGTACACTAAATTTATTTAACTAACTTGTAACACTATCATTGGCCTGCTTGCCGTCACTTGCTCACGCTATTTCTCACTTCTGATCTGAGTGTGCAGATTTTGGTCATGCTTCACAGATTGGTCACTCTCCACTCACATACTGGTGATAAAGATTCGACCCTTTTGGCATCTGCTTCGTCGTCATGGTGTTTACGTGTTGGTGATTTTACCTTTGGGTGTCCACGACGTCAAAGCAAATGAAATTCAAGGCTACAGGCATGACATCTTAAAACAGTCCCACATCCTCAGGACCAGCCCCTCTTTTTAAGGTAGATGGAAATACGCTTATCACTAACAAACAGAAGATTCGCGAACGGTAGAACAAAAAAAAAAAATAGTCCATCCTGAACAGCCTTTCCTCTACCTACCACTACTTTAGACTCGGGAAGTGATCTGTGAAATCTTCCAGTGACAAAATCCCGATTCTGATTTCATTGCCGCTGAAGTCTAAGGAAAATGCAGTTCAGTCCAGACTGAGAAGTCTCGGTTTATGTGGCAATAGCAGGCGATCCTCCGAGAGTTGAAAGATGCTTCCATTATGAAAGATAAAGCCTTGATTTCCATTGCTGGCAAGATATTCGCCAGGATCTTGCCGAACCGCTTGACAACACATAATGACCAGGGACTCCTGGCAGAGAGTTAACGTGGTTTCCATAAAGAATGTAGGAAAGTAGCAAGGTGTTTACTATGGTGTCTAGAGCCCCTATGTTAACCTGACTAAGGCCTTTATTAATGACATTTGAGGTCTGTGGAAAATCCTGGCCAAGTATGGATGTTCACCGGAGTTCATTTGCATGGTGAAGCAGTTCAACAATGAGATGCAGGCAAGAATCCAGGACAACAGAAGGATGTCTGAGCTATTGTATCTCTATCGACAACGAGTAGGATTGTGTCCTGTCACCAACACTCATATGCTTGATGTTTTCTGCAGTGCTGGTGGACACCTTCAGAGATGTGACAGAGAATCAGCTTCAGCAGATGATAACCTATTCAACATCAGGAAGCTTCAAACAAAAAAGTGAGTTTATTATCAAAAATAGAATTATTGGTCTCACTATCAATATGGAAAATATAACAAAAGTGCTGCACTAGGGAGCCCCAAGGAAACCTCACACTGAGCACAGTATCATGGGCTACAGCAAGGTAGGAGATCCCAGGGAGGATTGGAGAAACCTTGAAGCACCCTGAAGGCCTCAGTGGAAGCATTTGGCCACTGGAGGCAGTCAGCTATGGAGCAAGTGAGGCGGCACCCTTCTGTCCATAAAGGCGGCAAGGCTTGTGCGACTAAAGAACTGCCGCAGCACACCAGTGGAGGCAAAGAACCAGCTGCAACCCTTCACCCGAGGTCCTTAGCGCCCCGGACCTTCCTTCCTCAGATCGACCTCACCAGTCATTTGCGTAATCGTAGGTAGGAAAGCAAGGTGAATGCGACATGATATCCATGATTATCATTACAGATGCAACGTGATCACCGTTGCCATCCTCACCTACGAGTTACAATAAGAATTGTCATTACCATTATCCTAATTTATACCATGCACCATATCCTCACAGTGAACATCACTACCAGTATCGTCCCAGAAAGCTGAACCAACTTAAATGTGCTAACTTCAATAATAATAATTTGACTATTTGGGAGAATAAAAATATTTTCCTTTGATCTCAACACAAAATAATAAAAAAACACGTCGAGATTAATTAGTTCGACTTCAAAGGAACTGTGAATAGGAGGAGAAAAGGAGAAATAGAAGTGATGGAGGAAAAGAAAAACAATCACCTCATCACATATTGTGTTCACACACACACACATATGTATATATGTATATATATATATATATATATATATATATATATATATATACATATATATATATATATATATATATATATATATATGTACATATATATGTATATACATATATACATATACATATATAGTTATATATATGTGTTTGTACACATATACACAAACTAACAAACAAACCGCTGTAATATATAGATAAATATATATATAGATAGATAGATAGATAGATATAGATTATATATATATATATATATATATATAGTATATATATATGTATATATATATAAATATATGTGTGTGTGTGTTTGTGTGTGTGTGTTTGCATGTATGTATGTATGTACACACACATACACACACACACATACATACATTCAAACATATATATATATATATATATATATATATATATATATATATATATATATATATATATATATATAACAAAATCACAGTGGACCACCACAACAATAACGGTATTTTATATTTCCTTACACTAAAATCTTCAATTCAGGCGTGCTACATATACAAAAACTGGATAGATTTGTCATTATTGGTTGATATTCATGAGTAAGTATGAATGTCAAACACAAGATGATGGTTCTCGTCATGAGTTACAAGTCATTAGAATTGTATCTAATCCTGTTTAAAGATCTCTGATATATTTTACCTGTAGGTTAAAGAAATTATTTGTTTTAAAAAGATGATAGATTATAAAGGGTATCACATAAGGAAATCAACTTTGATAAGAACTAGAGAATAAAGTGAAGCGTAATTACTATTGCATAATGAATTTAGTTGCTCCAGTTGAACATGCAGGAAGAAGTCATAAAACGGCCCTCGGGTAATTACCTAACCGAAAGCCAAATAGGCCGTTTCCTTTTTTGTGATTTCAAAGGAGACAATGTTTTAATAATCCCAAGAGTATGCATTTTAAAGCTGTTGTTTTTTTTAAATATTATTATGCATATTTCTTTTTCTCTTTCCTTTTTCAGTGTAAACCAGCTTGCCTAATCAAAACCTTAATATTCTGAGAGTGTTATAAGCGGTAATGAGCAATTAATATGTTGCCGTTTTTTCTCTACTGTGGACGAAATTGGTTTGATAATTGCCAATATCATTTTTGATGTGACATTAATACGCCAATCTCAACACGAAGTCTCATAATCTCAAAGCGTTATATCAGAGTCATTAGACTTGTTATTTCCCAATTAACCACGATGAATAGAGTGAGATCCTAAGAGCAATCAGATACACTAGGATCAATTATGAGATGAATGAATAATGAAAATATTCGAAGTGCTAAGGAAAAGGACACTTACCTTTAGTATTCGTTAGAGAAGTTTTGTACACATTTTTTTTTTTTTTTTTTTTTTTTTAATATAAGTGCATCAGTTGTAGCTTAGTATTTTCAAGGAAAATCATCCTCTATCACTTTCCTTTTTTTTTTTTTTTTTTCTCACCCACTTCTCTCTCTCCCTCTCTCTTTCT
>NW_028234403.1:28037559-28047559 GCF_977035675.1 Penaeus japonicus | reverse complement strand
ATACAAATATATGTATATGTATACATATATATGTATACATATATACATATATGTATATGTATACATATATATATATATGTATACAAATATATATATAAATATATATATATATATATATATATATATATATATATATATATATATGATTATGGGTGTTTCTGTATGCATGTATATGTATGTGTATGTATGGGTGTATGTGTCTATATATATATATACATATATACATATATGTATACATATACATATACAAATACTTATATGTATACATATATATATACATAAATATACACAAACGTTGTGATGGGTATAAGATGTGTCTCTACTACTAGTTTGTGTAAATTGTATATATCCTAAATACTAACACTATTTGTGTAATGGGCCAAACGGGTCCCGTCCCTGGCACCCGAATATGTGGCGAGCAGAGATTGATCTAATTCCCACACATAATATATAAAGGGATTACGTGAAACACGGTAGCTAAAACATTAACAATATATTATAAATCAAGATAGATGTATAACATTATTTACAAGGGAGGCACGATATATACACGCAAGGGGGAAGCTAAGCCTATCGCAAAGCTAACGAGATCTAAGCTATAAGTATATCAATAACACTAATATAAACACAACACTAAGGAAAACACAGACAATGCACAGTATATGAAATAAGCTAAGTCACTAAAGGCACTAAACACTGTCTACCTGGAATCCTTGAGGAAGTGAAGGGAGAGGAGGTCCTCTCGACTTGAAGGTCGAACTAATTCTGTCTAAATCTATCTGTGACCTATTTTGAGGGAGATACTGGGTTAGTATGAGGGGCAGCGGTGACCTCTTCTCATTGGACAGGGAGCTGCCCGACCCGGCTCTGATTGGTCCACGTGGTAATGAGGGCAGGACTTTGGCCACGCCCTCCGAGCGTGGGCATTCAGGACTGACCTGGAACTGGGAGACATTGTATTTGATATTAACTAGAAATATTTCATTATTGCTTCGATATCAGTTTTGAATCTTTATCGTTTACAAATAAGAACTTGATATCGCTCGTCCACGTTACCCCAAATCGTCCCGATTTGGTAAGAAAATTAGATATAACGAAAAGAGAATGCCAAAATCAGCGATACTTAGCAGAGAAAACAGTAGATCCGTGATCAGTGGAGCTCTTGAAAATATACGAAGAGATCAGGAAATGCCGTGGCAACGTCTCGATTATTGCACAAGATCACACGGTTGTGCAATCAGTGCAGGCTTCGAGATGGGCTGCGCTGGTTACAGGATTGACACGTCTGGTTGACATGCCCTTCTGCATCCATCACTATCGTATCTGAAAAACTTTATACACATAACTAGTGCATACGATAGATGTAAAGGGGACAGGGTAAAGGGCGTAAGAGCAGAAATTATGCAGATGCATGTTATAAGATAATGGGTAATAGTAGTTATGAAAGTATATATATCAAGTGCATTGCTAATTATTAACATATTATGTCATAATGTTTAAAAACAATTAAAAAACTAGCAAGTAAGTTATGCTAAGTTATAGTATATACTCATAAATTGGTATATCCAGTAATGATAAATATAGTACAAAAAGATACAAAGATACGACTTGCGAATAAGCATCGGGTGATGCGGTGACTTGCTCGTAGTGCGATGCAACCAACACGCGGCTTCGGCAATGATCAGTTGTCGGAGAATCAGAGGGTGCTTAAACGGAGAGCACTCTCGCGTCATCAGCTGTTGCAAGTCAGGTATCTGTCTAAGATCAGACTGGGGAAAAGTCATTAGGAGTCCCGGGCTTCAGGATGAACCCGAGAGTTGCAACAATGCAAGGAGTTGACTGCATCAGGAACCGTATACAGCATAGAATGGTCCTGGTAGTCGACAGATGTGGTAGTTACCAGCAGGAACTATCTGCAAGGTATAGCGAAATTAGTATTCCATATTGAAAAATAATCATATATGCAACATAATCATATGATTTGGCAATAACAAGAAATAGGAGGTATTTACCTGAGTTCATGTTATATGTTGAGAATACTTACGCAGTAGCAGACCGGATTCATCGAGGGATGAACTATGTGCAAAATATGTGTCTGCTGTGATAAGTGATGAGTATGCAAAAATGGTAAGTTAAGATGTAATTCTTTCATTTACTAACTGAGTCTAGTCCTTCGGGGAGTGAAGGCACGGCATATGAGCCAAGGTCGGTAGCAAATTTAGAAAGAACAATGTAAATGCGTATGATGCATGTAAGAAAATAATAATAGCCAAATTACCAACCATATCTAATCCTGTAAATAGGCGTGACCGGAAGTCAAGATTTGGGGCAATGTGGTTAAAAAAAATATCATGAATATGCTTATGAAAGAAAAAAATATATATATTAATCCAATAATCAACCGAATCCAGTCCTTCAATGAATTAGAAGGCACGACATGAGTCAGATTGGATGAGACTGGAAAAATAAATGTTAATGAGAGCTGAAAGAAAAACAAAAATATAACATTGACCTGGAGGTCGTTCCGTTGAGGAATAGGTGATTTACCTTGATTGACCATGCTAGTGGTCGGTAAGATCATGCGCCAAATTGAACTCGTCCCGTGGGGAAACGCTGTCTTAGCTCGAGAACAAAGATAAGTATGATGAGTTATTAGACTATGCTATGATATTTCAATTGCGTGGCCGAACTCGTCCTTCTGAAATAAGGTGCGGCGTAATAGCCAAGATCGGGGCAAACTGAAAGAAATACCATTAATGTGTGCATAGCTAATAAAAAATGCGGAGTTAGCAAGCCTGGAACGTCTGATAAGTGATAAGCGCGCTGTCTCTGTTTGAGAGAAATAATTGTGACGTCAGGTTGTCAAGATCTCCAAAGGCGCGTTGCACCGGAGTGCGAAAAAATAACCCGTAATTCGCGGTTTATTCAATTGTGGTACCATAGATACGCGTAATTAGGGTGTGAGATGCATATGCAATGGGCGTCATGCAATGAAGGCCCGATAAATGAGGTACAGTGGCTAGATAAAGGCAAAGTTAAGCTGAAAAGCTATAAAATATGAAATGATAAGTAAACCTTTTCCTGACTGCCCTAATGAACGAAGCGATCAGTAATATCATGATAAGATAGTTGGCGTTCCGATTGACCCATGAAATGTTTCGAAAGATCGGAAACTCGGAGAGGCCTATGATGATAACAAATTGCTTGATGTTGTCGAAGTCGACAATTGCTTAAAATTAAAAATAATGACAATCATATCATATGATGATTAAAGTTACCTGCAATTAAATAATGAGATATGGAAGTAACAATAATCAATAATGCAATGAAAAATGCAAAGATAGTCGAATATGACTATACAATGAAATAGGAATAAAGCAAAGAAACGAACATGCATCTGTCAACATTTCTAGCTAAATGTGATGATAAATCATAATATGAAGTGATGAAGCATGTTAAGATATGAAACAATTGTCATAGAGATTGTAATAAATGAACAATCATAAGTACACAAAGTCATATGAGTAACAAAATTATCAAAAACATAGACTGTCGAATGTTGCGAAATATCGAATTTCACAGTTTAAATTGTTAATCCAATTATCGGATTACAAGGTGATTGTACAGTGAGGTCAGTAGTGTGACCATTCAACGATTCACAAATGACAAAGTATGTCACGTTACAGAAGATGCAGATATATAGTCATGCATTAAAAAATATACAAACGTATATGCAGACAATAAAATAAATGAAAATGTAGAGAAAATCATAGTAAGACACATATATAATTCTTAATTGTCGCAAACGATTTTCTTTCGAATTCACACGGTCAATAATGACATAGGATAAGGTCACGTGCAGAACGCGGTCATAAAGTGACCGAAGGTCACATGTGAACTATCATCCTAATTAACACGGACATGAAGTTGACCACAAGGGACAGAAGGGTCGCGAGAAAATATAACACATTGTCAAAGTTTTATGTTCAGATTGACCATATGGTTGGGTCACGGGTCAAGTGAGGTCAGGTCATGACCTAGTCATTTAATTTAATGTATATTAAAGCAAAAAGAAAATAAATTATATTAATTTCCCATAATGAACGAACAAATATATTAAATGCTAACGCAAAGTGAATTACATTCCCACGAATACATAGTATAATTCATATTCAAGAAAGGAAAATATGTAAATTCACAAGAAAAATAATTACACGAGATCAAATAACGAATCTGAAACATGTAATTTGAGAATATATTTTTGTTCGAAGAAATACGTCATGTTAAATTTCGCATAGGAACGAAAACTTAAGAAAATCACACAGACTTTAGAAATTCTACATAAGAAATTTCGAAGTTATTGCCATAAGAATATGATGTGATTTACAGTTATTTACTTAACTAACGCACATAAAAACAAATCATGCATTATACGTAGTAAAATGTAATCGTAAATGCACACAAGATAACGTAGAGCAATCAAAGCGTAGAATGATAGAATAAGTAAACGAAACGTAGTTATTTTATCGGTTTCGTATGAAAGACTAATGTCACACCATAATGTGAAATTTTACGAAAATACGAATAACCTTGAAACGTTAATAATAGCAAACGTAAGATAACATAGAATAATTGTTAAACATTCGTAGCATAGTAAAATGAAAGAATAACGTACACATCGGAAGACACCTAAAATAATGATGTTGTGAGATTATTACGTTACTGAATGTTAACGAAAAGTTATTTAGTGAAATTAACGAAGCGATACGTAGAAAAAAATATCACTAAGTAGATGAGAAAGCGTGGGAGGGAGGGTGGGGGAATGACGGGGTGGATTTTACAATAAACAGGGAGACAAAAAATGCAATGGGGAGGAGGGGCAGGGAAACACAGGAGATACAGTGTCTAGCAACCTTAAAGTGACTTACCTTTTGTTGCTGAGAGAAGAGAAGTAGCTTCACTGCGATTGCCGTGTTCTTCTTAATGCTGACGTTCTTCACAATCACAAAATACACACTTAGACAATACGAACGTGGCGATAATTGTCCCGACCATTACCGTATGAGGTGGGAAGACAAGGGTTATTTAAGTACGCGCGAGCGGTTCACGACTTAAATAAAAATTAGGTTAATATTCTACACTTTTAACCTAAAAGGAGGAGGTACTTCTCCAGAGATCACTAACTATGTCACGTAGTGAAAAAATAGAACGAAGAGCCACTAGTATGCCTAAATTGTGCAAAAAAAAGAAACTAGGTCCTATCAATTTGTTATTAATCAAACAGAACCAAAATATTTGTAGCGAGCGGTCTACGAATATTTATAATCAATTAACTAATTAATGACGTGAGGTTCTTATCTTGCGCTATCGCCAATTTATGTGACGAGCAAAGATATATCTTACTTTTACCACCAGTTATGTGGCGAGCAAGATGAATCCCAATCTGCCACCAGTTTATGTGATGGGTATAAGATGTGTCTCTACTACTAGTTTGTGTAAATTGTATATATCCTAAATACTAACACTATTTGCGTAATGGGCCAAACGGGTCCCGTCCCTGGCACCCGAATATGTGGCGAGCAGAGATTGATCTAATTCCCACACATAATATATAAAGGGATTACGTGAAACACGGTAGCTAAAACATTAACAATATATTATAAATCAAGATAGATGTATAACATTATTTACAAGGGAGGCACGATATATACACGCAAGGGGGAAGCTAAGCCTATCGCAAAACTAACGAGATCTAAGCTATAAGTATATCAATAACACTAATATAAACACAACACTAAGGAAAACACAGACAATGCACAGTATATGAAATAAGCTAAGTCACTAAAGGCACTAAACACTGTCTACCTGGAATCCTTGAGGAGGTGAAGGGAGAGGAGGTCCTCTCGACTTGAAGGTCGAACTAATTCTGTCTAAATCTATCTGTGACCTATTTTGAGGGAGATACTGGGTTAGTACGAGGGGCAGCGGTGACCTCTTCTCATTGGGCAGGGAGCTGCCCGACCCGGCTCTGATTGGTCCACGTGGTAATGAGGGCAGGACTTTGGCCACGCCCTCTGAGCGTGGGCATTCAGGACTGACCTGGAACTGGGAGACATTGTATTTGATATTAACTAGAAATATTTCATTATTGCTTCGATATGAGTTTTGAATCTTTATCGTTTACAAATAAGACCTTGATAAACGTATATGAATATACATATACATATACAGTATATCTCTGTATGTATATAAATATGTACATAGATACATACATTTATGTATACGTATATATATGTATATATATACATATACATACATATACATATACAAATATATAAAACAATATATATTTATACATATACATATGTATATACATTTGCATATACATATGCATATACATATATAGTCATATACACAGTCATATACTCACATATATATACACATACACACACATATGTACATTTATATACATACATATATATATAGAATATATGTATGTATATAAGAATATAGACAATTCGGTAAACTTTCCGAATAACGCCGCGTTACTAAATACCACAGAAGTGGTATCGATGGCTTCCTCTCAACCTCAACTATTCATATATAGTGGATATAATGCGCGATTCCCCCCCCCCCCCTGATTCCCACAATCTGGGTCCCCCTTTTTCAAGGCATTTCGTGCTACCTCGTGTTACTTCGGGGCATATTTCGTGTGCAAAATCTTGACCCAATTACCTACCTAACTTTGCCTAGTTTTGTAGTTAGCCCCAGCCAAAGTTCATATATAGTGGAAATCATGCGCGATTCCACCTCTGGAGCCCACAATCTGGGTCTCGTTTTTTAAGACACTTCTTGCTACCTCGTCCTACTTCGGGGCATATTTCGCTTGCAAAATCTTAACCTAATTATCTGCCTAACTTTGCCTAGTTTTGAATTAAGCCCTAGCCAAGGTGGGGCTTCCCCCCCTTTTTTTAGGGCACTTCGTGCAACATACCTTGTGCAAAATACCCCGAAAACCACCATCCTCGCCCTGAAATTTAAAAATGGCTGTGTTTACGTATTTACGGCTAGCAACAAGCTGTGGACTGGATACCCCCAATGAATTACCTACATGGGCTGTTATGTTCTCTCGGTAGATGGCGCAATATTCCCCATTGTTTACAGTATAATTATAGTGCCCTCTATTGAATGGTCGCGTTATTATCGGTCCTAGTTTCCTATCCTGAGGAATATATGAGACAAAGATTCAGTTGTTGTCATCATGGCGTAGTGTGAAGGTTATTCGTGGTCGCGGCATTTTCATCTAAGTATCGCGAAGTGCCCTGAATAGGGGAGATCCACAGGGGGGTGTAGCTCCCTCTTCGCAAAGGCTAACTTTAAAACTAGGCAAAGTTAGGTAGGTAATTGGGTTAAGATTTTGCAAACGAAATATGGCCGGATTTCATATTTTACCCCGCAATTTCCCTGATCTACTTCATGCCCTCCCCTACTATTGAAACCCAGATTGTGGGGTCCAGAGATGGAATCGCGCATTATTTCCACTTTAAATGAATAGTAGAGGTTGGGAGGAATCCATCGATACCACTTTTATGGTATCTAGTGACGCAGCGTTATTCGGAAAATTTACCATTAATATATAAACATATAAACACATTTATATTGGTATACATACATATTATATACATATTATGTACATATTTTGGTAAATTTTCCAAACAACGCCGCGTCGTTAAATACCACAAAAGTGGTATCGATGGATTCCTCTCAACCTCTACTATTCATATATAGTGAAATTAATGAGCGCTTGCACCCCTGGACCCCACAATCTGGGTCCCGATAGTAGGGGAGGGCATGAAGTAGATAACGGAAATTACGGGGTAAAATGTTACGAAATATCATAAAAATGGTATCGATGGATTCCTATCAACCTATACTGTTCATATATAGTGGAAATCATTCGCGATTCCACCTCTGGAGCCCACAATCTGGGTCTCTTTTTTTAAGGCACTTCGTGCTACCTCGTCCTACTTCGGGGCATATTTCGCTTGCAAAATCTTAACCCAATGACCTAACTAACTTTGCCTAGTTTTGAATTAATCCCTAGCCAAAGGAGGGCTTCGCCCCTTCCTGGACCTCCTCCTTTTTAGGGCACTTCGTACAACATACCTTGGGCAAAATACCCCGAAACACCACCATCCTCGCCCTGAAATTCAAACATGGCTGTGTTTACGTATTTACGTCTAGCAACAAACTATTGACTGGAAACCCCCAATGAATTACCTGCATGTGCTGTTATGTTCTCTCGATAGATGGCGCAATATTCCCCATTGTTTCCAATATAATTATAGAGTGCCCTCTATTGAGGGGTCGCGTCATTAGCGGTCCTAGTTTCCTATCCTGAGGAAAATATGAGACGAAGACTCAGTACTCCTGGACCTGACGACAATTCCACTTATACATCTTCCGACCCGCGATTTGACTGTTGGAATACTTTAAGGAACCCTTTGGACACATATTTGGCTCGGGTAAATATTCTGTAGTGTGGTCCCTCGCGCGCAATTGACCACGCCCTTTTTCGGCACTGACGCGACTAATAAAATTTCCTATCTCAGCTTCTGATCAGAGTTAGAGGCTCTTCTTGGGCACCAAAATGACCCTAATCATCGCATTTAGGGGGGTAGAGAAGGTTTCTGAAGTCCCATTTTATGTCGTTGAAGAGTTATTGCGAAAAATCCGTTTTTTTTCATTACGCGAGTGGTAATTTTGGCCTCCACAAGATAACTCAGCTTCTGATTGGAGTTAGGAGCTCTTCTTGGGCATCAAAATTACCAGAAAGATCGCATTTAGGGGGGTAGAGCATACTTTTGAAGTCCTAAGACATGTCGTTAAGGAGTTATAATGACAAGTGTACTTTTTGCTCAGACGCATAGGACGAGATAACCTTCAATTCTGTAAGGAATGATTTCAGATAACCCTGCAGTCGTGAATAATATTCCAGATTTTCACTTCATTTTACTGGTTGGTGAATGAGGAGTGATTGTTCATGTTACGAATCAAGAATCATGACGTGCTGTTACTGTGTTCAGTACACTGTTGCTATCAAAGCCACTGCTGAAGGAGAACATTTGGCTGGAGTGTATATATACATATATATGTATATATATGTATATATACATATAAACGTATATGTATATATGCATATATATGTATATATTTGTATATATGCATATATATGTATATATTTGTATATATACATATATATGTACATATGTATATATACATGTATACTTATATATGTATATATATTTATATATGTTTACATGTATATATACATATATATGTATATATATTTATATATGTATACATGTATATATACATATATATCTATATATGTATATATATGCATATATATGTATTTATGTATATGTATATATATGTATGTATATTTGTATATATATGTATATTAGTATATATGTATATATGTATATATACATGTACATATATATACATATATAAATAGATATATAGTTAGATGTGTATATGTATATATATATATATATATACATATGTATATATATACATATATATTTATGTATATGATATTGTATATGTCTGTACGTATGTTTTTGTATATATGTGAAAATATATATATGAATATATTTATATAGATATATGTATAAATATACAAGTATATATATATAAATATATACATAGATATATAGATATATATAAATATATATATGAAAATATGTATATAAAGATATAGATGAGTATATATATAAATATATATATATATATAAATGTATATGTAAATATATATAAATTTATATATAATATATATATGTATATATATGAATATATTTATAAACAAATATATATATACAATCATATATATACAAATATATATATATATGTATATATATATACAAGTATGTATATATATTATATATATACATATATATATATATATATATATATATATATATATATAAATATATAT
>NW_028234403.1:28030059-28032559 GCF_977035675.1 Penaeus japonicus | reverse complement strand
TCACCTTCCCCTCACCTTCCCCTCGCCTTCCCCTCACCTTCCCCTCGCCTTCCCCTCACCTTCCCCTCGCCTTCCCCTCACCTTCCCCTCGCCTTCCCCTCACCTTCCCCTCGCCTTCCCCTCACCATCCCCTCGCCTTCCCCTCACCTTCCCCTCGCCTTCCCCTCACCTTCCCCCCGCCTCACCTTCCCCTCGCCTCACCTTCCCCTCGCCATCCCCTCACCTTCCCCTCGCCTTCCCCTCGCCTTCCCCTCACCTTCCCCTCGCCTTCCCCTCACCTTCCCCTCACCTTCCCCTCGCCTTCCCCTCACCTTCCCCTCACCTTCCCCTCGCCTTCCTCTCACCATCCCCTCCCAACTCGGGAACAAAAGTCCTTCGAGGCGAAAGTAATGAGCAGATTCCTTCCTTCCTTCACGGCGTATCAAATAACACTAAGAACCAGCCCTTGATGAATATTCGGGGACTTTATTAACTCCTCTTGAGGGTCAGGGAGGACAGGGAGGGTAGGGGCTGAGGAGGTAGAGAGGGAGGGAAGGAGCGAGGAAAGGGGAAAAGGTAGAGAAGACCGCCTTCCCATACGTTATAGTTGAAATGGAACTTGGTTTTTGAGAATACTATCCTCTTCACAAAATGGGTTTATTAAGAGATTCAGGATTTCATGTTTAGCCAATCATAGTGTGTTTATTTTACTGAATGAGTTTTACCTTATCTGAAATAAGGAAAGAATACCTCGTAGTTGAAAATCGTTTGAGAAAAAAGAAAAATAAAGGAGAATATCATCACCCCAGAACAGAGCAGGGAGGAGCCGTCATGAATAGCAAATGAGAAGCATTTACCTCGAAAATGCAGTCGACACACTCCCCATTTTCTTATGGAAATAACACGCGATAGACACACACTGACCTCGTACGTTGGGGAGCAGGAATGAAAGAGAGGAGGAGAGGGAATGAGTTGGGGAGAGTGAGAGCTGGAGCTAGGTTGGAATGGAAACTCTAATTAGTTTTCTTGATTTATTGGCACAGATGTTGCTGTACCAATAAACCAGATCAGGCCTGATGAGACGTGACTGCTTCCGACGGGAAGCCAGATGGAAGGTGCTCTCTGGCGCGACCTACAAAAGGTAAGGACTTCCCTGCCTCATTGCTGTTTCTAAGGGCGCACCGACATCTGGATGATCAGGGCTGCTTGTGGCGTGGTGTCCGTAACGTAACACAAGCTGCATGGTCCCTCGCAAAAGAATGACGGAGGTGAATCATGAACAGCAAGCAAATAGACTGATCTTCAGAGGTAAATGCCTCCCGGTGCCGGCACCACTTTGTGACCGACTTGCTGGAACCAGGATGAAGGGAAACTCTGGTTAAATGACTTGGTTTACTGAACTTAAAGAAGGGTGCTGTAGATAGTTCAAATAGAGGTAATAACCGTTATGTGAAGACAGTATGGATGAGATGCCCGGCGCGAGAAGCCCTTCCGCCCTCTGGTATTGACATCCTTTGAGTACTGGCCTACTCTGCCTCGGTTATAATAAAATTCAAATGGCTACCTGATGGTTCCTACACGAGTCCGAGTCTTAAATGTATTCATCTTTTCTTTACCTATTCCTTATTTTTGCACTTTTTTCTTCTCTCACATGTACTCGCACATAAGAGTGCATGGGTATCTGCGTCCTTAAAGTGTACTATTAGTCTCAAAAACTATGCAATCGAATATCGCCACCCAAAAAATCCAAAATTATTTGCTTTATCAATCAGCGAAACACTCAAATAGATTATATTAGCTTTAATTAATAAATTATTTGGTCGCCACCATAAGGCATATTTATTGAATAACCAAATATTCAGCCATTCCAACCAGTATAATACTGATTCAGTTTAAAGTTTTGGTAATCAAATGACCATAATTTTATCAAAGGTAAAGAATATTAGTTTATTTTTGCTGTTATATCCAAGCAGCAAAAAATAACTCTGTTTTATCATACACACAGTGCTTGCATGTAGTTTCCTTTTTTTATGATTGTGAACACTTTTTTTTCACTCTTTACTACTTTGTAAATCCCGCCGTTTTGACAAATTAATTATGATTTTTTTCCGAATTTTCACTATCCTTTTTTTTCTGTATATTGAAACTCTTTGAAAATGATTTTCTACTTCGAATTTGTGAAAGCACATGTCACAACCACACCCAGAACCTGTTCAGGACCAGGTCAGCTGCGACAACAAACGCAGTGTCTCTTTAACCGAGGTGTCCTTGGTTCGCTGTGCTTCTGTCTCGTTCGTCTTGTCCTTTTTTCATTTCTCCTTTTTCCATTTTTTATTCAAGTTTTTTTCCTTTTTATTCTCGTTATATTTCTTCTTCCTCCTCCTCTCGTCCTCCCTTTTCTCCATTTTTTTACTATTTCTACACATGCAGGAGGATATCTGGCGTGAAAATACTTAGGCGAAAAATGGTCGTTGCACATGGCTATTTGAATAGTTTTGAAGACAGTTGACAAAACTACTTA
>NW_028234403.1:28007559-28017559 GCF_977035675.1 Penaeus japonicus | reverse complement strand
CGAGTAAGAAAAAGGAAGTCTCAGCATGAACGAAGAAAAGGTTGACGAGCAAGAGCCGGAGGTGGAGAGAAAAAAAAAAGAAATGGTAAAAAAAAAGATGGAGACAAAACAGCATATAGAAAAATAAGAAAGAACTTTCAGGCACTCCGGAGTTTTATATTTTACATTGCCAATTTAGAAAGATTATAAGGGAGTATCTATCTAAGTAACATGTCCATCGACGGTATCTGTCTTTATATTTTGTATGATATCTGACCAGGATTGCCATATTCCCCTTTTCACACTAGCAACAAAACTGTGTCCGCCCCTTGCAGACAAATTTTCATGTTCTGACCAAGCACTCTATTTTCTCTTTGTTACATATATGACCAAAGAATGACATTTTGCGCTTTCTAATTGTTTTAAACTTCTGTGAGTTTTTGCTCTTTCTAATATTGTGTCATTATTTAGCTGATCCAGCTATTTACACAAACCACATTTAAACAGATCTCTTCTTCATGTTTTTGTTTATGTTCCATGTGTCACCACTAAATAAAAGGACTGTCAACGTTCGTTATTCAAGCATTAGAACAGCCAGCTCGACATAAACGCACCAAAACAAAAATGGATTTATTACACGGCTAACATCTGCATAGATAAGACACAGGACACATCATCAGGGTAGGACATGATGTGCAGAGGTCACAGGGCAAGGAGTGAGCATCGGATCACACACACAGTCGTTAGGTCAACTGAGGAAAATTTGCGAAAACCGCTCCTTTTCTGCAGGGCATCTATGCCAGATCCATGGACTGGACTAGACTGGACACTGGAAATGGGGAAAGTAAGTCTGAGGAAGAGTTGAGATGAAGAAAATTTCATAAAATGAAGGTAAGAAGTAGGTATAGTATTGGGAGGACGAGATTCTTTGTCTCTCTTTATTATGTCCACTCGAAAACTCGAGGAGGCTTGCCAGGTCGGAAGGTGGTCATTGGATCTTGGTCTTGGAGTTACTTGAAGTCTTGAAGGTGATAAAGATGAAGAGGGTGGATATGAAGGGGTCATTCTTGGTCTTGGTGAGATTGTTATACAGTTGCAGGATCAAGGCTGGAGTTTCTTTGGTTGCCATTTTGGCTATTTTGGCTGTAGCTTTGCTGGTTTTCTCAATTGTCTTCTTAACCTTAGCAATTGCCTTTGCCTTAGTTTGCTCTCTTCCTGTGCCTGTTTTTTCTTGTTTCTTATTTCCTTACTTCTGATAGGACAGCTTTCAATACAGTGTTTGGTGGTCGCCTTAACATATTAGGCCTTTCTGGCTTTTCTGGCCAAATTTTTCATCTGGTAAACCTGTGTCCAGTTTGACCACATTCGCTGCATCTTTCTGCATTTTTCTTGGTGCAGTTTCCTTTGATGTGACTATATCCATAGCAGTTCATGCAATCAAATATTCTCGTGAATTGTTCTTCTATCTCTCCTGGGTTTATTCTGTAATTGTACAAGGTAAGTCCTTGCGCTTTGTTTCTCTTGACTGTCTGAATGTCTGGGAATTGTATCTTTAAAATTCCATGTTGTGGCATCCTGTAGACTTCTACATGTGTTTTGAGCTGTTTGATCAGTAATTTGACCTCATTGTTAGTGTGGTTGGTAAAGTAGGAGTCAGTTTATTTCACTACGATGAGTATCTTTGCTTTCGATTCTAGGGCATCTGGGGGGCAAAACCTGAAGTCTGCAGTCAATGCGGGAAGTCAAGGGACATGATTTTGTCGGCATCTTGAAGAGACTTGTACCCATTCCTTGTTTCAGTGATCCTCAGGAAGTGGATATCATTGCTAAACATGAGGGTGTTCAGTTCTTGTTTCTTCGTCGGCGTCGGAACTCCATTTAGAGTTTTTTTTTTTCTTTTTAGTGGAAGCCATGGTTCTGAAATTACTGCTTGCTTGCTTCACTTGGTAAAAAAAAAATGCCTGTGTTGTCAGATTAATAAATCCTATATCGGACAACCTCCCCTTATTTTCAAGGAGCCTAACCAGGTTGATTAGGTAGGCCGTGTTTAGCTTGAGTTGGCAGGGGTGGAAGAGGGGCCTGCCACCGTTCACTAAGCTTACCCAAGATGGCAACCTCCGAATGTTTCCTTCAGTATCCCGTTTAAGGAACCCCTCTGAGACCCCAGCCTTCGCCAAGTGAACCGCAGGGTTCACCTTTGGAAAAACGTTGCTTGTAGGCTTTTCTTACTCTTTCTAGTAAAGAGTTCTTGGAGATTCTTGGAGAGCAGTCAGGAGTGTATCTGTGTGTCTTGTGTCTATTTGTATCTTGGGGTATCCAGCTCCATGCGTCCCGACCTAGGGGGGGGGGGGGTAACTTGCGCACACCGAAGTCAGGGCGAGCATCGACGGTATCAGCGAAGAGGATACAGCCGGCGCTTGCTCGTCATATCCACCAATCAGGTTGTATGCTGCCTCTTACGTGCGCAAACTCCTCGTGTGTCGAGTCCTGCATACACACATACGGCAGAATTTCCCTTACACAAAGCACAAAATCACAAGAATTACATTCACATTTATAATGATCTATATACGAATCTCGCAGTTGTGGCAAGGACTGGCCACATAAACGTTTTTTATATTCTTTTTGTTTTATCGAAAGTGATCATATGTGCCAATATATTCATCAGGTCTGTAAAAGATTTCCGTTATATACCTATCCCTAATTTAATTTTTGTCATCGCATGCTACAATATTTCCCAAATGACTAAATTGTTCTACATGCCTGATAGCTTCACCGTATGATATCAAATGGCAGATTTTCCTTCATACAGCAAGTTTTCTTTACATTTAGTGATGATCCCAGTTTTTCACCTGAAACGGCTTTGTATACAATTTCCTTCTTGAATGTTGTATCACTTCATAACAGACATTATTTTTCCCATTTAACTTGATACTTTCCATGTATTTTACCTCATTGTATAACGAAACATATCTGTATTAGATTAAAGTTTGTGCTATTAAGATCTGTTTACTATTTGCATCAGGTTCTGATGTCTAATCTTATCGAAAGTCTTAGTATAGTCAGTGAAACAAATGTGTCTTTTTGCATTTCGATTGCCCTTTCAGCTGTTAATCTCATCACTAAAATGGCATTCCGAGTCCATTTGTCCTCCATAAAACCATACTGGTCTTCTAAGATCGCTGGTCTTATTTTATTCCTTGTCCTAACAAAATAACGAAGTAAGGTCTTTTTTGACTCAGTGACCTATTTGTGCGGTGTAATTCACTTTCCGTTGCTCCAGGCTTTTTTGTTAGTGCAACGAATATTGATCTTAGTAAATCATCTGGAATCGTCCGTGCACCGTGTACTATATTTGCAAAAGAAATCGACACCGCATTCTTCGAGTGCAATGATCATTTCCACAGATATCCTACCAACTTCACTAGCCTTATTTTTTTCCTTCTCATAAAAGTACGTTTGATTTCAATTTGTATAATTTATGACCCATCCATGCCTACGTTACAACCGTTTATCCTCATCATCAAACAATCCACTTACATAATCTATCCATCTATGACATAACTCTCCTTTACCTCTAATCGTATTACCTTCCTTTCCCCTGATACATCCACTTGAACTACATTAATGGGGTTTACTTACCATAATTTTTTCAGCTGAAACCTTAAATTTTAGTTAAGTATATTAACCTCTCCCTCCTCTCTCTCTCTCTCTCTCTCTCTCTCTCTCTCTCTCTCTCTCTCTCTCTCTCTCTCTCTCTCTCTCTCTCTCTTGCTCTCTCTCGCTCTCTCTCTCTCTCTATCTATCCTCTCTCCCTCTCTCTCTCCCCCATCCCAACTCTCTCTCCCTCTCCCTTCTCTCCGTCACCTCTCTCTCTCTCTCTCTCACTCTCATCCCGTTCTTCTGGGGATTTTGTATGGTGTGTGGAATGAATCTCGGACGTCTGAGGGAAGCGTCTCTCTCTCTCTCTCTCTCTCTCTCTCATTGTAATCAGCTTTATCATTGTTACCATTAACCATTTGCATTTACATGATTGATTGTTATCATTGTTATTATATCTAGTGAATATTATGTGCATATATGTGCTTTTATTATTGTGTCCATACAATGAAATCATCAGTATTAATTGTATCTTTCATGTTCTATTTGTTACACGTATATCTTGCCACATATCTATCTCTATATACTACTCACATACCTATATCTATATATACCTATATCTTGGCGGGGCCACATCCGCTCTTTCGCGCCACTCTCCCTTGGCCTAGCCATAATAGGAAAGACCTACGGCCGTTTCCCTCTTTACATTCTCGACCTCTGACGTCCCGTTCTGAGGCCCCTTCTTTGTTTATATATGTATAAAACGAGCCCCCTGCTTGAGGCCATACCCCTACTTTCTGTACCAAACAGCTGCCTAAGAAATAAACATTGTTTCTCTGAAGATTCGTTTGGCATCCAAACCCTCACCACACACTGTGCTGTTAGTGTCCCCTCCCCCCCCAGGCACTCTGCCTCCGAACTCTGCTGAGCAAACCAACAACTCAACACATCACCAGTTGACCACTCGTGCCAACGTTTACAGTGGTGCCAGAGACGGGACAAGATTTTCCACGTTCCTGCCTTCGATTAGTTACCTACGCAAGCCACAAATCCTCCCGCTAGAAACAGATGCAGCCACGAATCCCGCTAGAAGCAGACGCAAGCCAAGAATCCCACTAGGAATAGACACAAGCCACGAATCCGGCTAGAAACAGACGAAAGTCACAAATACCGCTAGAAGCAGACGCAAGCCACGAATCCCGCTAGAAACAGACGCAAGCCAAGAATCCCGCTAGAAACAGACGCAAGCCAAGAATCCCGTTAGAAACAGACACAAGCCACGAATCCCGCTAGAAACAGACGCAAGTCACAAATCCCGCTAGAAGCAGACGCAAGCCACGAATCCCGCTAGAAGCAGACGCAAGCCAAGAATCCCGCTAGAAAAAGACACAAAGCCACGAATCCGGCTAGAAACAGACGAAAGTCATAAATCCCGCTAGAAGCAGACGCAACCCACGAATCCCGCTAGAAACAGACGCAAGCCAAGAATCCCGCTAGAAACAGACGCAAGCCAAGAATCCCGCTAGAAACAGACACAAGCCACGAATCCCGCTAGAAACAGACACAAGCCACGAATCCCGCTAGAAGCAGACGCAACCCACGAATCCCGCTAGAAACAGACGCAAGCCACGAATCCCGCTAGAAACAGACACAAAGCCACGAATCCCGCTAGAAACAGACGAAAGTCACAAATACCGCTAGAAGCAGACGCAAGTACAATCCCGCTAGCAGCAGACGCAAGCACGAATCCCGACTAGAAGAGGCGCTAGCCAGAATCCGCTAGAAGCAGACGCAACCCACGAATCCCGCTAGAAACAGACGAAGCCAGAATCCGCTAGAAAACAGACGGCAAGCCAGAATCCCGCTAAGAAACAGACACAAGGCCACGAATCGAGCTTGAAACAGACACAAGCCACGAATCCGCTAGAAAAGCAGACGCAACCAACGAATCCCGCTAGAAGCAGACGCAAGCCACGAATCCCGCTAGAAACAGACGCAAGCCAAGAATCCCGCTAGAAACAGACACAAGCCACGAATCCCGTTAGAAACAGACGCAAGCCACGAATCCTGCTAGAAGCAGACGCAAGCCAAGAATCCCGCTAGAAGCAGACGCAAGCCAAGAATCCCGCTAGAAACAGACACAAGCCAAGAATCCGGATAAGAAACCCTGACGAAAGTCACAAATACCACTGAAGCCTGACGCATCCCCCGAATCCCGCTAGAAGTAGACGCAAGCCAAGAATCCCGCTAGAAACAGACACAAGCCAAGAATCCCGCTAGAAGCAGACGCAAGCCAAGAATCCCGCTAGAAGTAAACACAAGCCACAAATCCCGCTAGAAACAGACGCAAGCCACGAATCCAGCTAGAAACAGACGCAAGCCAAGAATCCCGCTAGAAACAGACGCAAGCCAAGAATCCCGTTAGAAACAGACACAAGCCACGAATCCCGCTAGAAACAGACGCAAGTCACAAATCCCGCTAGAAGCAGACGCAAGCCACGAATCCCGCTAGAAGCAGACGCAAGCCAAGAATCCCGCTAGAAAAAGACACAAAGCCACGAATCCGGCTAGAAACAGACGAAAGTCACAAATACCGCTAGAAGCAGACGCAACCCACGAATCCCGCTAGAAACAGACGCAAGCCAAGAATCCCGCTAGAAACAGACGCAAGCCAAGAATCCCGCTAGAAACAGACACAAGCCACGAATCCCGCTAGAAACAGACACAAGCCACGAATCCCGCTAGAAACAGACGCAAGCCACGAATCCTGCTAGAAGCAGACGCAAAAAGCTCTAGAATCCGCTAGAAAACAGACACCATGCATGCATCCCGCTAGAAGCAGGACGCAAGCCAGATCCCTCTAGTAGCAGAAAAGACACAAAGCCACGAAATCCGGCTCGAAAACAGACGAAAGATCACAAACTACCGTGAGAAGCCGGACGCAACCCACGAATCCCGCTAGCAGAAACAACGCAAGCCAAGAATCCCGCTAGAAAGGGCAGACGAAGCAAGTATCCCACTAGATAGGAAACAGAAGCAACCAGAATCCCCCCGCTAGAAACAGACGCAAGCCAAGAAACCCATCCCGCTAGAAAACAGACACAAGCCCCGCAAAAAAAAAGAATCCTGCTAGAACAGACACAGCACGGAATTCCCCGCTAGCAGCAGCCGCAAGCCAAGAATCCCGCTAGAAAAAGACACAAAGCCACGAATCCGGCTAGAAACAGACGAAAGTGACAAATACCGCTAGAAGCAGACGAACCACGAATCCGCTAGAAACAGAATGCAAGCCAAGATCCGCTAGAAACAGGGACACAAAGCCAAGATCCGCTAGACGTGACGCAAGCCAAGAATCCGCTAGAAAAAGCACAAAGCACGACATCCGGTTTAAGAAACAGACGCAAGCCACAAATCCCGCTAGAAGCAGACGCAAGCCAAGAATCCCGCTAGAAACAGACACAAGCCACGAATCCCGCTAGAAGCAGACGCAAGCCAAGAATCCCGCTAGAAAAAGACACAAAGCCACGAATCCGGCTAGAAACAGACGAAAGTCACAAATACCGCTAGAAGCAGACGCAACCCACGAATCCCGCTAGAAAAAGACACAAAGCCACGAATCCGGCTAGAAACAGACGAAAGTCACAAATACCGCTAGAAGCAGACGCAACCCACGAATCCCGCTAGAAACAGACGCAAGCCAAGAATCCCGCTAGAAACAGACGCAAGCCAAGAATCCCGCTAGAAACAGACACAAGCCACGAATCCCGCTAGAAACAGACGCAAGCCACGAATCCCGCTAGAAGCAGACGCAAGCCAAGAATCCCGCTAGAAGTAGACACAAGCCACAAATCCCGCTAGAAGCAGGCGCAAGCCAAGAATCCCGCTAGAAGTAGACACAAGCCACAAATCCCGCTAGAAACAGACGCAAGCCACGAATCCAGCTAGAAACAGACGTAAGCCACGAATCCCGCTAGAAGCAGACGCAAGCCAAGAATCCCGGTAGAAACAGACACAAGCCACGAATCCCGCTAAAAACAGACGCAAGCCACCAATCATCTGCCTTTCAAAATAAATGCATGCAACATGTTGTCCAGCGAATTGACCAGAGTGTGCCTGAAGTGTTTAAGTTTTTTAGAAGTATTGATAAGAGTGGCGCTTCCCCTTTGAATGTGTTTAAGAAAGATTTTGCTGCTTATTTTCCCCCCGACCGCATTCCCTGGATACATTTTTCCTAAACAAAAAAGTTGAAACCTAAAAACACTCTCTCTTTCCCTATCTAGTGTTTTTGGGGTTAAAAATTAGAAAAAACTTTTGGATTTCATAAACTGCTTTAACCCAAGGAAAACCACCAGGGGTTGACCTTCACGCCATCATACAGCCCAAGTGAGAGAAGTTTATGTCCTTTATAACAGAATGTATTTTATTTAATAGTCTGCCTTCTGCTAGTGTGGCCACGATGGCACGACAGTACACCCCCCTGTTAGATGCACAGAATAAGATGACATTTTTTCTGATACATGCAAAACTATTCCAAGACTCCAAGGTCCCTCACATACAGTAAGTGCCCACATGAAACAAGTGTCGTTTTCTGAGCGACCATCTCGCTCGTCTGCTCGCTCACCGGCGCGCACGCCACACCACGACATTAGCCGTGATAAATACTGCCTGTGCCAAACTGCATGTCCACGCCATGATGGTAATGCTTGGTTACCCACTGCAGATACTTGTTATGAATGTCTTCGTACTGGATATTTGGCTCGTGATTGTCGAGACAAGCCATATTGCCCCAATCATCAAACCATAGGCCACAAGTAACATGAGTGCTGCTCATTCCCAGATATTGTACGCCCAAAAAAAAGGAATGCGCTTTTACAAGAGACACCGCCCACGCAACCCGATGAGGCTTTTTCCCCTATTTTTTATGGGGGCTATTTTCCACCTTTTCACGGATTGTACAGTGCCAGTTAGTGTGCCATTCATGGATGGCACAGTATTGATGTTTAGTCGCCATACCCGCTCTCTACATGGCGAAGGATGGTCAATTTCAGTTACATCTGATCAACATTAATGAGACCCCTGTCTACCTGGACTGCGAGGTCATACATCTTTCAGTATTTTGACGGGCCCTTACCGGGTTTCTTGTCTAGCCCCACCACCACCCCCGGCTCGGGGCCCCCAACTCCGGGAAATTTCAAATGGTTCTTTGCATGATTTTTCCTCCTTTTTTAAATTTTTAAAGGGGAATCCCCATGTTAGTTTTTGGCTTTTTTGATAAATTTTCCCCGTTTTTAAAATGCCGAGCCCAAAAATCCTTTCCCCGGGGGACGCATCAATGTTTTACAGCATATGATTAGTTTAGAAAAGGATGCACAACTGGTGTACATTCCTGCCTATTGCGGTCTGCATGGCCGCAGACACGATTTTGAAGAACAAACCCGCAAGTTACTTGAGCTCGATTTAATTGAACCTGGTACCTCCCCATAGAGCGCCCCAATGATTCTAGTAGCCAAGAAGGATGGTTCGTTACGTTCGTTACAATACCCGGTCGTTACTTCATTCCTAGTTTATGCCTCCTCTTGCAGGATATTGGCAGAGGCCATTCATTATTTTCAACTACTGATTTGCAACAAGGTATCTTCCCGGTAGCTCTAGACCCTCAGTCAAAGAATAAGACAGCATTCTCTACCCCACATGGTCACTTTCAATTTAAGTGAATGCCCTTTAGTTTACGTATTTCTCTGATCACTTTCTTGCAATTAATGGTTGCAGTTATGGCTGACCTAGTTGGAAATACAGTTTTCTTTTATCTCGATGATTTACTAATTGTTTCAAAGAACGTAGAACACGAGGTTAGGCTAAAAAGTGCATGTTCTTCCAGAAGAAAATTGAATATATTTGTCACACCTCAAATTCAAAGAAGGTAGATGATATATTAAATTATCCCAAACCTACAGATACAAAGCAAGTCAATTCCTTCGGTCTTGCTGGTTTTTATAGACCCTTCATTGAGAATTTCGATCACATTGCCTTTCCACTCACTTGTCGTCATGCAAATGATGTCCCCTTCATTTGGTCTGACGAGCAGCAGAACTCATTTTATAGATTAAAGTCCCTCCTCACCGAGGCTCCTGTTCTTGTTTTCCCCCCCAAAAATTTGTAGTCCTTTCAAAAATTAAACCACAGATCCTTTAAATTTGGGCTTTTGGGGAACAGCCCTTTAAAGCACAAGACGAAACCCCTCTATTGCATTTTTCAACCCCAAAAGCATTTTAGAGAATTAACTTTGGGTTACGATATCAAAGTCCTAACAGATCAAAAACACTTCTGAAATATGATTCGTGCCACGCTTGCCACCCACTCATTAGATTGGGACACGTGGATCCCTATTGCTCAAATGGCAATTAGCAATACTTACCCTTGG
>NW_028234403.1:27994352-28004959 GCF_977035675.1 Penaeus japonicus | reverse complement strand
TGGCATGTATATATACATATTATATGTATGGTATACATATGTTGTATAAATTAGGATATATGTTTATATTTGACGATTTATAATATATAATATATATATGCATATAATGCATAATGAACAATATATATAATTATATATATATATATGAAACTATATATAATATATATATTAGATATTATTTATATAATATATATATATATATATTATAAATATATAGACATATACATAAATTGCATTTATATACACAATGCCATTTTTGTTTGGATATAATAGATAGATAGATATTGTGTGTATTTGTTATATATATATATATATATATATATATATAATATATATTATATATATATATATTTATAATATATATTTATCTATATATATGAATTTAAGTTATATATTCATATGTGACACCACCTATTTACATAAATATATATATATATATATATATATATATTTATATATATATATATATATGTATATGAATGTAACTATACACATATATGTAAATACATATGTAATATCTACCTGTATTTATATATAGAGAGATATTTATGTATCTATATTATATATTCATCTATACACGTGTTAGTATATGTTTATTAAATGTGTGTGTAAGTATATGTAAATATATGTATATGCATATATATTTATATATGTGAGTCGATATATATGAATCCCTATATAAGTTATATATATACTTATTCATATATATATATATATATATATATATATATATATATATATACATATGTATGTATGTATGTATATATATATTGCATAGGTTTAGATATATACATGTAGATATATGTTTATATATGCATATGTATGTATATGTATATGTTTATATGTGTATGTAAATATATATGTATATATATATATTAATATATATATATATATTATCACTTTGTTTTTTTAATCTTAAAGGAACAAATACCTCAATCTTCTGGTATCTTTCCCCTTGACTTCTCCCTCCAGGCATTTACTTTTACTTTTGTCTCTCACCCTTTTGTTCCACACATTTTGAGGAAATCGCTTTTCAATATGAGAAATATTTTTTGTTGTCCTCGCTTAACTTCTTTTCCTTATAGTTTTCTTCTTTATCTTTTTTACGGCTTGTTTTATACTCTTCCGTCAACAGGAAAAATAAATCATAATCACTATTCTTAACTTTTATCATTGAAAGAATTCTCTCTCTCTTTCTATTTTTCGACTTTATCGTCTTGGACCACTTATACGGCAAGATGGAAAAAGGCAGAATACTTTTGGAAAATCCTGAATATTTATCACTAAAGCCATGTAGGATTTATTGAATTGCGAGGAAACCGTAATATCGCGTTTCCAGTAGAGTGAAGTAATTGAAAGCGATATTAAATATGAGACCAGCCGACCAACTTATAATATTTTTTCGCACCTCAAAATTCGAGCTTGTCATTCTTCCTTTTTCAGCGTTAGGAGAATTCAAGTCTCTCTCTGCTTTTCTCTGCTCCTTTCTCCTTTTTCTCCACTATCCCTCTCTCTCCATTTCCTCTCTCAATTTCTCTTCTCTCTCTCCCTCCCTCTCTTTCCTCTCTATATTTCTCCTCTCTCTCCCTCCCTCTCCCTCTATTTCTCCTCTCTGAGACGTACTTCAAGTGCCACTTGAGGAAAGGTCGGTCACCACGTGGTATTCTGCATCGTGTCCACGCAGAGGAGGAAAAACCTGACCTGGAACTTCTTTCTGATTTTCTGTTCATCAATTAAAATGTAAACATGCCAATAGTCCAAATTAAAGTTGACGGCAGTCCATCCCCAAAAAAGCGGACCGAATTGCTGCAGACATTATGCAAACGAGATATCCGAATAGCGAAGCTTCTTCCAACCCACGATGGATACATTGTTATTATGGATACGGACCTCTGCACCAACAACATATTCGAAGACTGCACGAGAAACGCACTCGCAGCTGTAGGATTTTGCCCCATACTATTGCCAGAATAAAATATAAAAAATGATGATAGTGTTAAAGGCCATGGATGAGGAGATCCTCAAGCAATCCAAGAACTCAATTGAAGCAGAAATCTTAAAATCCACTCCATTCGCCAAAGTGGATGATATTAATGTGATTGAAAAAACTCACATAATAAAAGTCAGATCTAAGACCATGGCAATGGCAGATAAAATCAAAGAAACTGGGCTACGCCTATACTGGTTTTCAATCCCTGCCAGAAATATAGAATATGAGAAATACGTCACTGTCCCTCAATGCATGGTGTGCTATGCATACGACCACACCAGAAACACATGTCCAAGAAAGAATGAAAAGCTCTGCAGTGAATGTGCCCAAGAGGGACATATATTTAGGAAATGACCAAATAAATCAAACCCTAAATATCCGAACCTTATCTAACGATTTATCATTCAAAGTCATGGTGGTACTAATAAACGCACATCTGGCTAACAGGAAGACCAGGAACCTATGCTGAAATGAAAAAAGGGCTGAAAACGGCGAACCTTCCGGAAGTAGACATCCCAAACGATATCGACTCAATAGCCATTTTCCAGGTTATCTCCCCATCACAACCTGAGCCCACAAAAATGCCGACCCAAATCCCTATCCCGACACACCCCAGTGTCGAACAGTTACCTGTCCGTCCTAAGACAAGGCACCCTTCCATCTCTACGGCAAGTACTACCAGCAAACTATCTCATGTACAAGCCCAAGACAGCTATATCCACCATGGATACAGTCAATGCCACTTCGGAGGAGGAACTGGAAATCAATCTTACAACCCAAGAACTTGAAGCCTCAAGTAAAGAGCAAAGAAAGCCTAGACCTCTGACTGAGATCCTATGTGGGGAGTCCCAGCAGACCCCAGTGACATAGGACTATAACTCTTTGCCCATGAACCAAAGAAATATGATAACCATGACAAAATAATGATCAGCAAAGAGGTAAAAGCAGGAAATATCAAATTCCTCTACACAAACCACCAATTTATAAACAAAGAGGAAAATATCAAAATACACCTAGATTGAAGTGCATGGGGAAATGGTCCAGGGAGGACAAACTAAAAGAAATCCGGAACGAATATGCAGAAACAACTCAACCCTGATCCAAAACACCAAAGTCACGAAGTTGAGAGTAATCCAACACAATGTTCTCCATTGGTAAACCAGAAAGCACGCTCAAACCAGATTAAGATCTTTCCCTATAATGTGTACCAGCACAACAAGTCAGGGGAAAGAGCAGATGGCGTGGCTCTCGCAATAAAACACACTCCAACATAGCATCATCGAAGATTTCGACCACGAATTCTTGGCTGTCGAAGTAGACACAAATAAAGGCCCAATTATAACATCAACTGGGTACTTACCTCCTTGCAAACCATACCTCCCTTACTTAGATCTACTCTGATTAAGACTGTGCACACCTGTATACTTTCTTGGTGATTTCAATGCCAGACACAGAACCTTAGAACACAACGATAACAACACAGTTGGGAATAGTTTAACAAGGCTTATGGCAGATGGATACCTAAATCATCATGGTCCTTAACCACAGGACTGATGAGCATAATGGACGCCGACGATGAACATGGGACGGCTGCCGAGAGACAGGACACTGTCGTAATCATGTAGCATGGCGAAGCACTACCGCGGGAAAGAGGGAAGAAACAAAAAAAATTGCCTTCTCCGACGACCCAAGCCAACCTCTTTCTTCCCCTCTCTTCCTTATCGCTGTCCCCTCCATGCCACCTACCCTGTCTGTTTCCACAGCCCAGCTCTCTCCCATCCTGATCTGCTCTTTCCCAGTCTGGCTCGCTCCGAATCTGCGGCATCCCTCCTAACTAAGTCCTGGGATGCATCTCCGCTCGCGACTGGCTCCTACCTCACCAGTTCGTCTGATCGGGTCGAGGTTCAAGAGATGTCTCACGTCTATGGGGTGCCTTTCTCCCCCATCCACTCCCCCTTCTCTCTTTCCCATCCATGACTCTTCTTGTGTTGCAGCCCTCTCCCATTTCGTTCAATCGAACAGTGAGCACCCCAGCGGACCTTCTCCTACATCCCCCTCACTCCCCTCTCTCTTCCAACCTTCTGTCGTCCATCTCCTTCCCCTCTTATACCTCCCTCTTCCACTCTCTTCATTTCCTTTCCAATCCCTTCCATTCTTCCAGATTTTTCCAGATCCCCCATCCAGACTTCTCTACCCATACATGCCACAACTCGGCCACAAGTCCGGAGATAGTCCTAAGTAACAGATTTGGCCCATTCAACATCCGCATAACACCCGGCCATCTCACCACATGCGATTATATACCGGTTGTATTAGACCTGTCGACGACCCCTATCCTTAGCCTATCTACCCCCAGACCCGATTACAAGAATGTAAATTGGAAAAAATATAAAGAAATCTTAGTGAAGCCACTAAACGAGCTTGAGGGTAGGCCAGCCACTGATATCGATCTGGAAACAGAAAAGTGGTTTCAGGAGATCCTTGATGCAAAACAAGCCCGCATCCCCATTAGATCCCACAGTACAGCACCACACACAACTAACTCTCCTGAATTACAACTTCAAACTATGTATTCAGGAATCACAGACTTGGCAAATACCCAAAGTTGGAACCAAGAGCTCAGAAGGCAATATGTCACAATAAGAGAAAGGCTGATTGAAACCACCCAATCCCATTGCAACACCAAATAGGGCGAACTCACAAACAGCCTCTCTGCCAAAGTTCAAGATCGAAAAGAGTTCTAGAGGCAGCTGAAAATGCTAATGGGAAATGAGACGGCACATAGTCCATACCTATAAGATGACCAAGGTACCAAGCATTACCGGGACATTGATAAGGAACAAATACACCGGAACTCCAGATTTTTGAGGAAGATAACCAGAATTTTGACCAAGAAACAGAAGAGAGTGGTAGATGAAGCAGGAAAACCCCCAAACAGACCTGAGAATTTCAGACCAATCTCTCTTCTTGAAATACCTGGCAAAATCCTGGAAAGAGTTATAAACAGCCGCCTAAAAACCCACCTGGAAAGCTACAGACTCTTAAACTCCTAACATTATGGCTTCACAGAGTCACGAGGTATGACCACTGCAATAGCATTGGCCTGAGACGAATTAGCCCTTGCTTTAGTAAACAAAAAACAGGTCAATGTAGTCGTCCGAGATGTTGCAAAGGCTTTCCACAAAATCTGGCATCCTGGCATACTACATCACCTACTACAACTAAAAATACCCAGACCAACTGTGCAGCTTCCTCCAGGATAGAAGATGAAAATTTAAAAGTGGGCCAACTAAGAGGCCAGGAATTTCCACTTCAAAGTGGAGTCCCACAGTGTACTATCGCCCATGCTCTACATAATATCCATGTCTCCTACACCCCCTCCAACAAGAGACAGTAATTACATAATGTATGTGGAATACACTACTCAAATCATATCCCACCCTTCCTGCTGCAGCCAATTCATCAAACTCACCACTGACAGGGCAATTGAAGCATTAAACGATTTTGAAAAAATGAAAAATCAAAACCATTTAGAATAAGTTCCTAATTATCCCAGCGGAACAAAGCCAGGAAACCCTAACATCCGGAGCATGGATGTCAACTTTGCCAAAGAAGGAAGGCTATTGGGCCTAAAATTCATAAAAAACGGGCATCAGCACACATAAAGGAGTGTACTAAGATTGCCAGCAGCACCCTAACCAAACTGAAACGGACCTCAGGATGCACAGAAGAGATCAATCTGCGTCTTTACAAAAGGCTAATCCGGCCAATCCTGGAATACCCACCTATTCCCTTAAATACTATTGCCCCATCATCATGGCTCAAACTACAGGCAATACAAAATGAAGCAATCCTCTGGGTAAAAGGAGTAAGATGTCCGAACCCACGCCCATCCATCAGGGAACTCCACCTGCTCTATAACCTTGACCCTATTAATGTCCGTGTCCAGGATCTAGCTGAAAAAACTGTGATTGGCTAAAATTCATGGATGACATCAACTACAACCAATTACAAACACTCCACAGCAACACGGAGGGTGATCATAGCTGGTGACCCAAAAGCCTATTGAGAATGGGACAACAACCAACCCCATATACTCAAGGACCAACAGGAAACTAAACGAGTCTAAAACCATGTCATATCTTGCCAACAAAGCTGTACCCAAATCCCTGTTAATTGCCAGTGACAAGGAAGAGGCAATAGCTTAGCTGCAAGAGTCCAACAAACAAAGAAATGCCAAATCATACCAAGAAAAACTAGTATTTTGTTTCAAACTCACAAACTGACGAAACACACAAGAGTCAGTTAGACAGAATGAGCTGAAAACAAACACTGAGAGATCCATATACTAACTAATCAACTCGCAGTTGGTTTGCTTACACCAGGAACAGCAACTAAACAGAAGAAACCCAGACAAACGCAATCACCACGTCCCAAGGTTCACTTAGTTATCAATGGAAACTACGTTAAATCTAACCTAAAGGTGTACACATTTATCACCACAAAGAACATAATTACTCTCCGAACAATAAGAGCAACTATGCAGAGAAGGAAGGCGCTGGCATACACGTCTACATTGTTTACATTTACAGCCGTACTCTAAGTCCCTAGCGCGCAGAGTACATGACATGAACATGCCACGTTTGGTATTCTAGAAGCGCGTGTTCGTGGCAAAAGCATGGCAAAGTCATGGAAAGCATTGGAACATTCGTGGAAACTCTGTGACACAAGGGTAGGCTTATCAATATAGTTATGCGGACAAAAAATATCATATTTATACTGTACTCTTTCTTACTAATACTTCATATGAGCATACTACTGGAAAGTAATACCTATATTGGATATATTTGGCATCATTGTCCTAGACTTGGATTACAAACCCTTTTAGGAAAATATGGATTCTCTGCTGATTTTCAGTTTGTTTACTTTTTGGCGAACTTTTCGAAGGAGAGAAGTTAAATGAATGGTAAACGTAGTTAGGAATGTAAAGTTCACGTATATCATTTTATGAAATATGTATACATTATATCTGTATGTATGATATATAAAAAATATACATATATATACAGTATATACACATAAAATAAGGAAGATCTATACATAAACATACAATCTCTCTCATCCCGTTTGTTTTGATGGAGCGTAGAGTGAAATATCAACGGCACTTTCATGAAATAATGGTTAATTCTTTAACTAGGAACAAGTAAAACGACTGATTCATACCAAAATTGAACCATCTTTTGTTAGTGCTACCAATGATAGTAGTCTCTCTTATGAATTTGTCATTTGGACAGTGCCATTCATCCGAAACATATCAACTTTGGAACGGTTGGTAAACCTGAAGCAGCTGACACAGATGTGCCACGCTTTTGCGTCCTAGATTACCGCCTTCGTGACATGACCACGACATTGACACAAAATGAACATGACATGGTCATGACATAGTCATGACACAGAAAGCGTCCTAGAATATGGCTGTTAATGTTTACACTGAAGGTGGCAACTACGCTGAACATACATGGACAGTGTGTTCATTTACCTCCCGTTTACCTCTGACGTAGAAAAAAGAGCATACACATGTGTACGTACTCACCTGCACCTAAAAGTGTAAGCATATGTTAATGTAGAATAGAAAAAATATATATATATTGTCTGTATGTGTATGTACATGTATAAGTATATATATGTGTATATGTATGTATATGTACATATGTACACATGCATACATGTACGTATTAAGCCAGCTCAGAAACATGAAAAGGCAATATACCACATGGTGACAGGAAACGAAACAAATAGTTCTTATTCTATTTATATACATAACCAATTAATATGTAAAACCTTACTATTCATCTATACATGAAGCGAATTTAAACCATCTCCGGGCAAACAAGACCTACCCCACTCCAACCCACCTATAGGGCCAACAAGCAACACAAAGTTCTAATTCTCAGTAATAAAAATATAAAAAGCACTAAAACAATTACACACAAATGATACTCAGCAAGGGGTTACACTGCCCATCTTTTATTCCTCTCATTCTGATATTTCACTTTAGGTAGCTAGCCACTATCTTAGATCTTCCTCTCTCTCCTTACTTTGAGAACTTGATTCTCTACTTTTCTTTTCGTAGTCGCATTCTCTCTTGAGATACCACTCGCTCCCTCACCCGCGTGACCTCACCTCAGAAACTCCTGCCTAGTGAGACGTCCACTCGCTACCAAGTAATTATCAACATATCCACATGTGCCGTCATTTCCCAATAAAGGAATGAAGAACTACAAGAATTTGACTCAAGCCCGTTTGTGAGTACATCTAACGTTCTCTCCTCTCTCTCTCTCTCTCTCTCTCACTTTCTCTCGCTCTCGCTCGCTTTCTCTCTTGCTCTCTCTCTCGCTCGCTTTCTCTCTTGCTCTCTCTCTCGCTCGCTTTCTCTCTTGCTCTCTCTCTCGCTCTCTCCTGTCCCTTTCAAAAGTGCAAAAACAGAAAATGATAGAAAATAACCCTCTCTCACCGTAATCGTGAAAATTCAATACCCTGGGTGATCGCCCATCCTGATTTTGCAACGAAATCCACGGGGTTGCTAAGGCAAACTGGTTTTCAAGATGGCGGTTTTGGGACATCAGTGTTGACAAGGCTGGTGTGCCAAGCCGTTCTGATGGAATCATCTTCAACATGCAGACCTGGAATGAGGTTATAGAGTAGTGCCCGATGCATACCAAGGGCATAGATTTAGGGTGGGAAGTAAAGGGTGTTCAGGTATTGAATGTTTACAAATATATCAAAATGATTCTTAATTTTAGACAAACTGAAATAATTAACTGAAGTAACTTAACTTGCTTGTTCCCTTCTGCGTCACGTCGAAAGATGATGCGGCATGTAATTTAATTGACACATTCTACAGGATATATGTAGATAGCGGCGGAGAATGGGTTAAGTAAGTTATAAGTTGGTAACCAACTTTTGCAGTTCTGTTAAATACTACTAAGAGAGACATGGATTCTATTGCAATACTATTGAATAGCTTGCTAGAATAAACACGAAAAGGAAAGTTAACAGATGCAGGGTAGGTGGATGCATTTGCATTAAGAGGTCGAGATGATGTATGTCACGTGTGACCTTGGCTGTGGTAGTTCTGAAACATGAAGAGTAAGTACACTACAAATTAGGAGTAGATATGGGTATACTTAGTCTGGATTTCAGAGAACATGGTTTGATTTGTGATGAGAGGCCTGGAATAAGATGGGAAGTTATTGTCCAGTATGAAAAGAGATGAATCACAAAACAAATTAAATTCCCTGGTGATGTGCGAAATTCTAAGAAATCTGGGGAAGTGAAAGAATTAGACTTACAAATAACATATGAAAAGTTATATTTATTACTAATTATTGATGTGACCAAGATATGTTCATTACTAGGTGAATTCTCCAAGGGAAATAGGGTTGCTCAGCCGAAAACGTTGCCGCGCTGGAGGTGTTCCTTGTGACCGCACGCTAGGTCAATTTGCTACAGGGAGCAAGACTCATGGCTCTGTTAGCCAAAAAATGGAGTTGTGACGGGCGATAAGTAACTGTGCTGGGGGTACTATGTAGGGAACCGTACAATAGGTCTGTAAAAGATGTCTTCTCTTGAGACCGTCGTGGCTCTGGAAGCCCAAAATCAAAAATAGGTGACCAGTCTGAGACACACCCAGGTCTCATTCTCTTAAGTGGCTGATTGGGGAGGAGGGATTAGTATAAAGATGGTTTAGGTGAGAAATATTGTACAAGTAACTATCCACTTTGTTAAAAAAAACAGACTGATAAAATAATTATTGTGGGTGCGCACGCCGTTCTACCAAAGTATTGAATATTCAGATTATGCCATGACACATTTGCAATGTCAAATGTGTTTGTGAACGGAAGTGTGAACTGAGATGATTCAAAAGTATGAAAGGTAGATGTGTCTACAGTGAGTTTTGAGGTGTGTATTTAGGAAAAATAATTAATCGCATGTAGTTAAGTACGGCTATGCAAAAAATGAGTAGATCAATAAAGAATAACAGTGATTTAACTAACAAATGTTTAATAGAAATGACTGAGACATAATGTAACAAACGAAAAGGTAACATAACAAAAAATGTTAATATATATGGAATTTCTTCACTTAACGAGTTCGCCGTAATAAACAGGTCTGATCATCACAGATAAGTAACGTTTTACGTTAGTGAGGTCATGAGTAACTGTGAATGACCCTGTTATTTAAAGTGCGAAGTGACCGAGTCAAGAAATTCCGAATATATACAAACATCATCATTCAAACGTACGCTTGCGAAAATCATAGCTTGGAGATGCAGCATTTGTTTTTAAAAAACGTGATTCCATTACTGATATTATATCAAATAGTTATTTCGTAATGATTAGCTATTATTATCAAGCAAATCTCGTAAATGATGAAATATGCGAGTAATCATAAAAATATTGATGATACTGGTGAAATTGATCCGAATTGGGAATATTCTGTGGAATGATTGACCCGTCGGGTAGGTGGCTCGCAGCGTGTGCAATCCTCGTAATCACGGGAATCATTTTTAAGCTTAACTTGCGTTTCGCAGGCGTGGTAGTGGCTTAAGCAAAAC
>NW_028234403.1:27959352-27986852 GCF_977035675.1 Penaeus japonicus | reverse complement strand
TCTCGCTGCACCCTCTCAACTGCAGGCTTACCTTTCGCCAGGTTAACACTCTCCGCCGCAACCTGGTCCACACCCGTCCTCCTTCGTCTGCCAAGATAGGCACCTATGCCATCCCCTGCTCCTCCTGTGAGAAGCAATACTTCGGGGAGACCGGCGCTTGTCTCAACAAACGTGTGTCCCAACACAGGTACGCCGTTTCCAGGGGACACACCAACAACGCTCTCTTCTGCCACCAATGGGACACAGGACATCGCATAGATTGGTCAGCTGCCCGCATTCTGTTCCCTTCCGCTGATGTCCATGCCCGCAGATTGGTGGAATCTTCTCTCATCAACAGGCTGCCGAATTTCAACCTTAACAGTGGTTTTTCTCCTGCTGATGGTCTCCTATCCTCCCACATTCTCCGCTTGTTACCTTACCCCGGACACCCTTCACACAGACCGCCGGACCCTATGACCTGACATGACCTGCCCCTGTTCCGTTCCCTGTTCCGCCGCCGCCTCCGTTTCCGTTCTCCTGTCCTCGCTTGACCTTCTTGCACCGTGTTTCTCCCCCCTTTAGCCTTTTATATACCCTCTTGTTCTCTTCCTCCTCAGACCTGAAGATGGGATCCAGATGGATCTTGAAACTGTTGTCTCATTTTCAATAAATCTGTCTTGTGTATAGTGGGTTTATCTGCCATTTATCAACACGGAAGAGTGTTTTGCAAGTCATGCATATATATATATATATATATATATATATATATATATATATATATTATATATATGCATGCATATATATATGCATTATATATATATATATATATATATGCATATATATATATAATATATTATATATATATATATATATATATATATATATATATATATATATATATATATATATATATATATATATATATATATATATATATATATATATATATATATATATATATATAACTCGTCGATGGGTAGAGGAATTCGTCGTTTCGGTAATGCATTTTCTTCCAGCAGCAAAATGACATCTTTACACAGCTCATCCTTCATCTCCCTAACTTGTGCAGGATCAATGGCTGAAAGGTCTTCACCAGCAAAGATATTGATGGGGTCATGTGAGAGGGTTGAAACGTCACGTGATTGCAGGTCAGGAGTTCCTTTCTTGTATAGGAGCTTAGTTATAATAACTGAGTTCATGAGCATATCAGCTTTTCTTTAGTGATTTGGTCTTACGATGAAAAACGAAGGTGAGAGGGCGATGATATATATATGTTAAAAGGCCTGCCATATACATAAGGATCGAAAACTCTTACACCCTCAACTACGGCTAGGTCTTCTTGGTCAATCGTTGGATATTTCCTCTTTGCATATCTGAATTTCCTTAAATAGTAGGAGACTGCATATGTCATACCATCAGGAGTCCGTTGCATCAGACATGCACCCAGGGCCTCTTTCGATGTATCTGTGTGAATTTCACTCACAAGAGAAATCTGGCTTCCACAATACAGGGTCACTGGTCAGTTTTTTCTAAAGATCTTCGAAGGTATCTTGCTGTTCCTTCCCCCAGATGAATTTAGGATCCTACTTGGTGAAGCGTGTCAGAGGTAAAGCAATCGTGATATAATGAGGAACGTATCGCCTGATGAATCCTGTGGCACTGAGAAATCGTCTCACTCCCTTCACTGTCTTTGGTGCAGGCATCTCGCTGATGCTTCGTGTCTTCTCAGGATCCGGTTGTATGCCGTTCTCGTTAATCCGGAAACCGAGGAACTTAATGCTGGTTTTGACAAAATCGCACTTCTGAACATTCAGCTTGAATCCTTCCTTCGAAAGAAGTTGAAGAGTTTCATCCAGATGACTAAGATGCTTATCAAAGGTCTTGCTGTGAATGAGCACGTCATCTAGATAGGCGAGTGTATGCCTCCCAAGGACGCTACTTAGCACGATGTTGATTGTCCTTTGGAAGGTAGTTGGAGCAGTGGCTAGCCCGAGTGGAGGGCGGACGAATTGAAGGAGCCTGCGGCCATTAGAAAAGGCTGTCTTTGGTCGGTCTGCTTCCTCCACTTCGATGCTCCAGTAGGCGCTTCTCGAATCCAAACAGGTAAAAATGTTAGTTCGTCAATGCGAGGGAGAGGGTAAGTGTTGGCCACTGTAATTGCATTCAGCCCTGTAGTCTACATAAAATCTCAGGGAACCATCCTTTGGTACAAGGACTACAGGGCTGAGCCAGCGACTATTTGAGGTTTCGACAACTCCTGCTGCCAACAATTAGTCATATTCCTGACTTATAACTGACTTTATTTATGATTTTATGAGTGATCCTTGGTACTGCTTCAATGTCTTGCTTCGTGCCGGTAAATAGATGCTTGTAACGAAACAGTAACTCGTCAGTTTGGGCTCTTTGACCCTCCTCTAGATGGTCAAGAGGAAACTCAGAGACGGGCAGGTTGCTGGTTGATGTCCTCGTTGATAGGGAGGTTATCCATGACTGTTACAGCAACTGATGGTCTCAAATCCACCTCGGGAATGATCGTGTTGTAACAACCATGATCAAGGTCAAATAAATCTTCCTCGAATATTTCCGAAGACGATTAAGCATTTGTATTAGGAACAGAACTGTTGTGCAGGGGGTGGCGTCCTCAGGGGCGATAGCCTCTCCCAATTTTGCTGTGGAAAAAAATCTGCAATATCAGTGATAATAGTAATGCAAGCTCCACTCCTAATTCGATAGGGGTTTTGGTCACCGTTCACAACCCAGACAATCAAGGTGTGATCAGAGGCATGTGCGACCGTGGTTGGCATTAAGAGAGGTTCTTGGGTACATCCTGTAATCATGCCCGATTACAGGTTGCAGTCCTTGGGTACTTGTACAGCCACAAAACATGCAGATCTTGCAGAATCCTTGCTCTTCACAGCATAATCCTCCGTGAAGGTCGCTGTTTTCCCAGGTGAAGTGTGGACACTAATGCTAAGGCTTGGTTCGTCAATGAAGATGATGGGCGTCCTATGGTCATTGAGCTGTAGGTATGATTGCTTGGTTTCCTTAAAGAAACAGCCTTAAAGTAGAACCTTCGAAAAAAAAAAATCATGCGTAATAAGAGATCACTTGGGTAGTTAATGTTAGTCACACAGGACATGCGATGCCAGCACGAGATTTCAGATGAAACTTTGAGATCTAAGGTAACTTCTCTTTCAACTTCAATAGTGGTTCCACTCACTCCTCTCACGTATCTGCTAGAGATATTGGCACATCGAGCCTTTAGCAGAACTAGACCTGAGGGATTAAGCAAGGAGACCTCAGACCCAGTGTCCAAGAAGCAAGTGAATGATCGACCCTGAATCTGCAGGTCTACGAGAAGATGTCCTGATGTCAGTGCTGATTCAATGGAGTAGATCGTCGATCCCGACTCCGATGCTCCTGAGTCCGTCTGGAAGGTCTGGTCGTAAATGCTGGAGTTGTCCCATTGCAGTGGTTGCCAGTAGTGGGAGGGACGTAAATTTGACTCCTGACGGCCTGGAAAGGAACACTGTGCATAATGTCCAAGATATCGGTAACTATAGAATCTACGATCAGCAAGGTAGTTGGCACCTCGTGTAGGGGCTGCACTCGCTGGTGTCATGGCCGGGCAGTTGGTGAAAGTGACGCCACTTCTCTCTTTGCTGAAGAGGCGGATTCCGCGGTGGTCCAACAGTAGCTTCCACAGGAGCTGCTTGAGGTTGGCGAGGATAGGGACGGCTGTAAGGACGTGAATGCTCGCCATCCTTTTTGTATGCATTGCGGCAGTTCCAGGCTTTCTAGGCAGCCTCGACAAGGCAGATGTACTTTTGCATGTGGAGAGCAGGTCACCCAGCCACTGAGGCACTTCTTCAAAAAGTGTTGCTTGATGAGATTGTCTGGATCACCGAATGCCTCCAGGTGATCTCTCCACCCCTGAGATAAGACTCCATCCAACTGCTCGTAAAAATCCCAGGGTACATGGTCTGGCGTCATCTTGTAGTCAGACAGCAAGTCGCCACTGGAACAAGTTCCTCGGAACTTGGCCATTGGTCACCCCTTGGAAGAATCCCAGTCGGTGATGTGGTCGATGTGGCGACTGTTGACTACTGAATGCACGTGAGATCGAGTAATAGATATCCTCGCCTCGTCGGTCTTGGGCCGCACGATGTTTCGATCCATGTGGTTGGTTGGCAGACACTTCGGCACAAATAGCAGGATACTGTCAAGCGGGACCATGTACGAATGATCGTCGGGGTGTCAGACACCGGTGCTTGTGTGCTGACGGAAGGGCCAGGTCTATGGACATTTATTTGCGCCCTCAGTTCCCGATTTTCTTTCTGGAGCTCCCTCAGCTCTGTCCGCAAAGCGGACATCATTAAAGAATGCCTCACGTCTTGAATCGCACCTTGGACGACTGGCGAGTGACTACCAAAAGCCCCACCTGAGCTTGGTCGCTCGGGCGTGAGGTCCCGATGTAGTGATTTATTGTAAGACTCCCTTGCCCCAAAGTAAACTCCTGATTAAACGTGTGATAACGTGCACTAAGTCCTGCGTAGGGGTAGACTGCCACCAGCTGATAAGGGATCAGCACCCATGTACGTGCGAGACAGTAGAAGACATGTAGAAGTGTATGTTATTTATGTGTGTGAGTGTATGTCAATTTATGTGTAAAAAGAAGTTCCTATGCTGGACATAGCCGAGCAGGCGTGGCTAGAGTCAGGCAAGCATTTTTATTCCAGTCTATTTACAGGTCCTGTCTTAAAGATATAAGAGAAAGATTCTGATCAAATGTTTATCATTTATTTAGAAACAAAAGGTCTCTCCTCCTCCCATACTCAAACTCATTTTTTGGCCTGGCCATGATTTAACTGTGGCCCGCAACCCATAAAAACAATAAAATTTACAGTAAAATCAGAAAGAGTTTGAAAGACAGTTACTGAGAGCAGTGTGTCCACCAAGCTAAGGGTTCATGAGCAGGAGGCCATCTGCTCCCGAATCATCTTTCTATTTCTTTCTTTGTTGGATTTATTGGCTATCAACCAGCGGCACATGCCAAGGTCATTTAGCCAATGTTTCCATTTTATTTTATCAATCTATAGAAGGTCATAAAGTTTTGTGTCCTTTAGAAAAGTTACTACTTTTTAAATTATTTTTTCATTGTTTGATAATATTTTTTTTTTTTTTTTATGTATTTTATGTGTTTCATTTGTAAGTATTTTTTTATGGTTTGTCTTTGGTGATTATATTTATTGCAGGATATTAGGATGTGCGCCATTGTTAAGTGGTTGTTGCAATGGCCACATTGTGGAGGGAAATTTTTCTTTATATAGGGAGTGGTGTGTCAATCGTGTGGCATTGACCCTTATTCGGGCCAACACCACCTCTCTTCTGTTTTTCCTGTGGGCTGTCTCCCACTGTTCTATTTCCATTTTATGTTTGGTGATTTGGAGGTCGGTCCACTTTGCCACAGGATTTTTGCTTTTATAAAAGAGACAAAACACCTGAAATCTGTGCGGACATTGTCAGGCTCCAGATCGCCAGTTGACCCGGCTAATTTGTCAACCTGTTCATTGCCATGAATACCCGAGTGTCCGGGTACCCATATCAGCTTGATTGATTCGTTGGCACTATGTAATTTACGAATGATATTACCCTGTAATTCATTTTTGGTGGTTTCTAAGGATTGAATTGCTTTAAGTGAACTTAGTGAATCTGAAAAAAAGACATAGGGCAAAATCTAAGGCTTTGTCTATTGCAAAAAGTACACCCGCTCCCACACATCCGTCTGTCTTGGAGCCGTCGGTATATAAATGAAAAAAGGAAAGGTGTTTAATTAGGATCTCTCTGAACCGCTGGTGTACCTCCACCTCCGGCACCGTGGCTTTGGCTGATGGTAGCCAGTCAACTACGGTGGAAAAATTGGGTGTTTCCCACGGTGCTATATTTGACTGAACCAGGGTATCGATGGTAGAGAGATCTATACCGACTTTATCTGTGAGGTCATGGAGTCTATTGCCCAGCGGCTTCCCGCCGCGTTGCTGGGGCCCTAACTGCCGGCGCAAAACATCCCTGTTGGGATGTTGGGGTTGCCTGGCTACCTTCGCGGCATAGGTCAGCGCAAGCTGGCCGCGTCTAAGACGGAGGGGAGGTACTCCCGACTCTACCTCTAGGCGCTCGGTGCGAGTGCACATAAGGGCTCCAAGACAGACGCGTAAACACGCATTCTGCACTACATTCAAACCTTTCAGAGTTGAGCTCGTTGCCGAGCCATACACGATTGACCCATAATCTACTTTAGACCTAGTCAGGGCTTTATATAACATCAGTAAAGACTTTCTATCAGCTCCCCATTTGTGTCCAGAAATGCACTTTAATAAATTAAGTCTTTCCAATTTAATCTACTATCAAAGAGTAGACCAAGAAATCTAGCTGAATTTTGAATAGGTATTGGGTGGTTGTCTAGAGTTAGCCTGATGTTGGGCTTTCTCCTATGTGTAAAAACCACGCCAATACTCTTTCTTATGGAAAACTTAAAACCCCACTGGAGGCCCCAGTTATGAATCATATCCAGTGCCAATTGGATCTGATTTGCCGAGAACTCTGCATTACTGCTGGAGTGCCATAATGCACAATCATCGGCGTACAGTGAGTATTTAAGATTCCGAGGAGGAGATGGTAAAATGTCATTTATCATACATAAAAATAATGTTGGAGACAAGACACTTCCTTGTGGGACCCCGTTTGCCTGGACAAAAATGTCCGAGAAAGTGACGTTGTCAGAAAATAATTTGACAGAAAACGTTCTGTCAGAAATGAAACTTTGGATAAAACAAGGCAAGTTTCCACGTAATCCGAAAGCATAAAGTTTTCTGAGTAGGCCATGTCGCCAAGTCATGTCGTAGGCTTTTTCTATGTCTAAGAATACTGATATCAAAAAATGCTTTTTGGCAAATGCCTCATGAATGTGACTTTCCAGTTTTACTAGCTGATCGAGAGTTTGGCGTCCCTTTCGGAAGCCGCACTGCTCGTCAACTAGTAAATTTCTGGTATTTAAAAAATGCAATAGTCTACTATTAACAATTCTTTCCATGACCTTGCATAAGCAACTTGTCAACGCAATTGGGCGGTAAGAGATGGCGGATCTGGGATTTCCCCCTCCTTTCAATATGGGAATGATGTGGGCGAAGTGCCATGAATTTGGAAAAGTCTTTTCCAAATATCATTGTACACTTCTAGCAACTTAATCATGTCATCATGATTAAGATGCTTTATCATCTCATATCGAATCTCATCGGGGCCTGGGGATGTTCCTCTACAGGCTTCTAGGGCTCGGACAAGCTCATTCATTGAAAGATCTTTATTGTAATCAAAATTATCTCCTGTGGCAAAGTGAATTGGTTGCAGCTCGGCTGCTTCCTTGGTGGTCAGGAATGCAGGGTTGTAGTTTTCCGAGCTGCTTGTATAAGAGAACTGCCTGGCGATTGTGTTAGCAATGTCTCTAGGTGAATCATAATTTCTTCCCTCATGAATGATGTTTCTTATTTTAATTGATGTTCTTTTTCTATTAATTCTATTGACTGTGGACCAAACCTCTGATAACTTGGTGTTACTATTAATTGTAGAGACAAAGCTTCGCCAGGAGTCTCTCTTGGCTTGTCTAATTGTTCTACGAGCCCTAGCTCTCGCTTGTTTGTAATTGCGAAAGTTCTCGTTGGTAATATTATTATGGAAAAGCCTGTAGGCCCTATTTCGTTCACATAGCGCCCTGCAGCAATCTGGTGTCCACCATGGAACTCTATGCTTAACGCTATCTGTCGAAGTCTTAGGTATGGTTGCCATTGCTGCATTTATAATACAATTTTGAACATTGTTTACTTTATCATCAATGGTTTCTCCAACAACTTCGAGCTTGACGCTCCTTATGAAGGCGACCCAATCTGCTCTTTTTACGTTAAATTTGGGTGCTGAAGGCGTCCTCGTGGTGTCTCATGAATATTGAATACAAATAGGAAGGTGATCGCTTCCCAACGAGTCGTCAATGGTGTGCCACAGGCACTTGGCTGCTAGTGTTGAGAAAACCAGTGATAGGTCTATAAAGCTCAAATTACCGGTATTATCGTCTATTCGCGTTGGACTACCATCATTTAGAAGAACCAGATCAGAGTCGTTGATCAACTTAACTACTTGCTCACCTCTACCATTCACCCGCAGGGAACCCCATGATGTATGACGAGCATTAAAATCTCCTAGAATTAATTTATTGTTTGGCAGACTGTCCTGAATAGCAAAAAGCTCATCATAGATTAACATTTTATCAGGTGGACAGTAAGCTGAGCATATAGTCAGATACGTGTTATTGAATTTTACTTTGCATGCGACTTGTTCCAAAGTAGAATTAATCGTCACTTCAATGAAAGGGAGATTCTGGTGGATGTACATGGCGACTCCGCCTCCACTCCTTCCCTCTCGGTCTTTTCTACAAAGATGGTAGTTTCTTAGCGATACGACCTCGTCAGAGACTTGGTCGTTTAAATGGCTTTCTTGTAGAACGATAATATCGGGAGCATAGGACGAGGCTAATAATCTAAGGGAATTTAATTTTGATCTAAGACTTCGACAGTTCCATTGTATAATGGTATACGCGTGGATTACGTTTTATGGGGTTTGGAAGTGCCTTGTCCGGCGGTTTTTATTTTCTTTTTTTGGGAGGGAGGCGCCTCCTCTTTTCCCTCGCTTCCCGAGGGCCTCTCTCGGGAATTTTTGGAGACAGTAGCCTCCATGGCCTGCTCCCCTCCACTAGAGAGACGCCCGGCAGAAGATGATCTGCTCTTACGAGCAGAACTACCACCAGACGAAGTTCTAGTAGGGGTCGCCTGGACTAAGAGGTGTGATCCAGATTGTGATTTGGTATCATCCTCCTTATGATGCTTTTTTTGCTGGGTTGATTCAGCAATTTCCTTTATTGTTTTAGTCAATTCTTTAACTTGATTCATTAAATTTTTAACTGTTTCCTTCAATTCGGAAATTTCCTTGTCCTTAGCTGCGAGCTGCTGACTAATACTGCTTGCATTGGAAACGTTGTTAGTTACAGCTGAGGCGTAAGAAGTATTGGGTTTGCTTGTCAAACCTTCAACTTTCTTCTTGGCCTCACGGTAACTAACATCGTGCTCTCTCATGTATGCCAATGTCTCAGTCTCCGTCTTCAGGCTGCTGCATTCAGCAGAGCCTGACTGATGGGGACCTCCACAGTTAGCACACTTGAGTGTCTTTTCCTTGCATGTAGTAGTATCATGAGCTCCAGCACATTTACCGCACATAAATTTATCTGTATCTTTATCATTGCATCGTAATGAGGTGTTTCCAAATTTTTGGCATCTATTACAACGCATTGGTTTTTGGATATAGGGTCGAACTTGAACGATCTCATACCCAACTTTAACAGTACTTGGAATTTTATTTGAAGAAAAAGTCAAGAAACACAATCCGGTTTTTACTCGCACATCTCCATCTTTCTTAGCCATACAATTTACGTCTACTACGCTCTGGTCTTTCATGGCCTCAAGAATTTCACTTTCTTCCATTGTCCTCAAATCCCTGTGAAAGATTACTCCCTTACAGGTATTTGGGCCAACAGGAATAGTTACTTTAACTTGAAGGTCATGAATCTGCGTCAGTTTAAGCAAATTCTTAACCTGAGATTTAAATTGTACTTTAACAAGGAGGCTTCCATCTCGCAATTTTCGGACAAAATCAAACCCGCCTTCCACTTGACCATCAAGGACCTTCTTAATGATAAAGGGGTTGACATTCTGCAAGGATTGATTTTCTTTCACGCATCGAATGTTCAAGCACCTTGCATTCTCTGGAGGGATATCAATATGTCTTCTGGGTCGGTCATTGGTCGGGGTTCCATTTTTGGTCAAAGTGGTCTTAGGAAGGGTCTGAGTCGCCTCTCCTCCTTGGGGAGGAGGAAGGGTAACCAGGGGATCAATCATGCTAGGGTGTCGGACCAGGTCCGATTCCTGGGCCAAAGCCCGTTGTCCTGAAAGGACTACCTTTCCCTTAACTATTGTATATCAACCTAATCCCAATAGCTAAGAGAGGATAAAAAAACAAGTCTTTCGTTATACGTCCTCGCCCCCCCTTAGTGGAAGCCTGGCTGCTTTCTCCAGTACCAACTAAGGGATCGGAGTTTGTGTGTAAGGCACCTTCCTACCGCCGAACCTGCCTATTGCGAGGGACGGTAAGTCAATGCCCACCCCCCAAGCGAATACAGGAGCTCACAAGGAGACTCCCGTAGGCTCAGGAAAGTCACACCAGAAAAATGGAAAAAATTCAGGGGGAGAGAAAAGTTGCGCCCAAAGGACGCCCCAGACTACTGGGCCTCCCTACCCAGGGGTCACAGCCCGTAAGGGCTACCCTGGAGTAGAAGAGAGCTGCGGGTCTGGGGTGGGGGCTGACTACTCTACTGTAGTCTCGTGCTACCTTCAAACAAAGCACTGAAGGTGCAGGCAAGGCACTAAAAGTGCAAAGAGTCTGAAAACAGCGTTTTACTCTACTAAATTACGTTACGGAAACACAGAAACAACAATGTCGAGTAAGACGAGAGGCCCCCACAAACCAGGGTAGCTCCTGTGTCACAAGACTTATGGTTTATTGCTGCTGTGTTTACAAAAAAAACAGGGTGTGAGGCATACAGAGTCTCATACACGAGTGTCCAAATCATGCTTGCTTGCTTGCTTGTTGGATTTATTGGCTATCAACCAGCGGCACAGGCCAAGGTTATTAAGCCAATGATTCCATTTTATTTTATCAATCTATATAAGGTCATAAAGTTTTGTCTCCTTTAGAAAAGTGATTACTTTTTGAATTATTTTTTCATTATTTGACAATAAATTTTTGATGTTATATTCTATATTTTTAATTTGAAAGTAATTTTTGATGGTTTGTCTATTGTTATTGTATTTGCAACATGTTATTAATATGTGCGCCATTGTGAGGTTGTTGTTGCAATGGTCACATTTAGGAGAGAAATTTTTTTCTATATAGGGAGTGAGGTGTGTCAATCTTGTTGCATTGACCCTTATTCGGGCCAACACCACCTCCTCCCTTCTAATTTTCCTGTAGGCTGTGTCCCACATTGTAATTTCTTCTTTGGTCTTGTTGTGTATTGTGAGGTCGGTCCACTCACTCTGCCACAGGAGATGGATTTTTGCTTTTATAAAAGAGACAAAACACCTGAGATCTGTGCGGACAATACCAGGCTCCAGATCTTCAGTCGACCCGGCTAGTTTGTCAGCCTGTTCATTTCCATGGATACCCGAGTGTCCAGGTACCCATATCAGTTTGATTGATTTATTGGCACTATGCAATTTATGAATGATATTACCCTGTATTTCATTATAGGTGGTTTCTAGTGATTTAATGGCTTTAATTGAACTTAACGAGTCTGAAAAAATGACTATTCTATCGTGGGTCGTCGATAGGGCAAAATCTAAAGCTTTATCTATTGCAAAAAGATCAGCAAGAAAGATCGATGTATGATTCGGCAATCGAAATCTCAACTGACAATCAGTCGACCATACACCCGCTCCCACACACTCGTCTGTCTTGGACCCGTCGGTATATAAATGAAAAAAGGAAAGATGTTTAATTAGGATCTCTCTGAACCTCTGGCGTACCTCCACCTCCGACACCGTGGCTTTGGCTGATGGTAGCCAGTCTACAATGGTAGAAAAATTGGGTGTCTCCCACGGTGCTATATTTTATTGAACCAGGGTATCGATGGTAGAGAGATCTATACCGACTTTATCTGTGAGGTCATGGAGTCTATTGCCCAGCGGCTTCCCGCCGCGTTGCTGGGGCCGTAACTGCCGGCGCAAAACATCCTTGTTAGGATGATGGGGCTGCCTGGCTACCTTGGCGGCATAAGTCAGCGCAAGCTGGCCGCATCTAAGACGGAGGGGAGGTACTCCCGACTCAACCTCTAGGCGCTCGGTGCGAGTGCACTTAAGGGCTCCAAGACAGACGCGTAAACACGCATTCTGCACAACATTCAAACCTTTCAGAGTTGAGCTCGTTGCCGAGCCATACACGATTGACCCATAATCTACTTTAGATCTAATCAGGGCTTTATATAACATCAGTAAAGACTTTCTATCAGCTCCCCATTTGTGTCCAGAAATGCACTTTAATAAATTGAGTGCTTTTTGACATTTATTCTTTAATTGACCAATGTGGTCTTTCCAATTCAATCTACTATCAAAGAGTAGTCCAAGAAATCTAGCTGAATTTTGAATAGGTATTGGATGGTTGTCTAGAGTTAGCCTGATGTTGGGCTTTCTCCTATGTGTAAAAACCACGCCAATACTTTTTCTAATGGAAAACTTAAAACCCCACTGGAGGCCCCAGTTATGAATCATATCCAGTGCCAATTGGATCTGATTTGCCGAGAACTCTGCATTATTGCTGGAGTGCCATAATGCACAATCATCGGCGTACAGTGAGTATTTAAGATTCCGAGGAGGAGATGGTAAAATGTCATTTATAATACATAAAAATAATGCTGGAGACAAGACACTTCCTTGTGGGACCCCGTTTGCCTGGACAAAAATGTCCGAGAAAGTGACGTTGTCAGAAAATAATTTGACAGAAAACGTTCTGTCAGAAATGAAATTTTGGATAAACAAGGCAAGTTTCCACGTAATCCGAAAGCATAAAGTTTTCTGAGTAGGCCATGTCGCCAAGTCATGTCGTAGGCTTTTTCTATGTCTAAAAATACTGATATCAAAAAATGCTTTTTGGCAAATGCCTCATGAATATGACTTTCCAGTTTTACTAGCTGATCGAGAGTTTGGCGTCCCTTTCGGAAGCCGCACTGCTCGTCAACTAGTAAATTTCTGGTATTTAAAAAATGCAATAGTCTACTATTAACAATTCTTTCCATGACCTTGCATAAGCAACTTGTCAACGCAATTGGGCGGTAAGAGATGGCGGATCTGGGATTTCCCCCTCCTTTCAATATGGGAATGATGTGGGCGAAGTGCCATGAATTTGGAAAAGTCTGGCTTTTCCAAATATCATTGTACACTTCTAGCAACTTAATCATGTCATCATGATTAAGATGCTTTATCATCTCATATCGAATCTCATCGGGGCCTGGGGATGTTCCTCTACAGGCTTCTAGGGCTCGGACAAGCTCATTCATTGTAAGGTCTTTATTGTAATCAAAATTATCTCCTGTGGCAAAGTGAATTGGTTGCAGCTCGGCTGCTTCCTTGGTGGTCAGGAATGCAGGGTTGTAATTTTCCGAGCTGCTTGTATAAGAGAACTGCCTGGCGATTGTGTTAGCAATGTCTCTAGGTGAATCATAATTAATTCCCTCATAAATAATGTTTCTGATTTTAGTTGATGATTTTTTTCTATTGATTCTATTCACTGTGGACCAAACCTCTGATAACTTTGTGTTGCTGTTAATCGTAGAGACAAAGCTTCGCCAGGAGTCTCTTTTGGCTTGTCTAATTGTTCTACGAGCCCTAGCTCTCGCTTGTTTGTATTTGCGAAAGTTCTCGTTGGTAATATTATTATGGAAAAGCCTGTAGGCCCTATTTCGTTCACATAGCGCCCTGCGGCAATCTGGTGTCCACCATGGAACTCTATGCTTAACGCTATCTGTCGAAGTCTTAGGTATGGTTGCCATTGCTGCATTTATAATACAATTTTGAACATTGTTTACTTTTTCATCAATGGTTTCTCCAACAACTTCGAGCTTGACGCTCCTTGTGAAGGCGACCCAATCTGCTCTTTTTACGTTAAATTTGGGTGCTGAAGGCGTCCTCGTGGTGTCGCATGAATATTGAATACAAATAGGAAGGTGATCGCTTCCCAACGAGTCGTCAATGGTGTGCCACAGGCACTTGGCTGCTAGTGTTGAGGAAACCAGTGATAGGTCTATAAAGCTCAAATTACCGGTATTATCGTCTATTCGCGTTGGACTACCGTCATTTAGAAGAACCAGATCAGAGTCGTTGATCAACTTAACTACCCGTGGGGAACCCCATGATGTATGACGAGCATTGAAATCTCCTAAAATTAATTTATTGTTTGGCAGACTGTCCTGAATAGCAAAAAGCTCATCATAGATTAACCTTTTATCAGGTGGACAGTAAGCTGAGCATATAGTCAGATACGTGTTATTGAATTTTACTTTGCATGCGACGTGTTCCAAAGTAGAATTAATCGTCACTTCAATGAAAGGGAGATTCTGGTGGATGTACATGGCGACTCCGCCTCCACCCCTTCCCTCTCGGTCTTTTCTACAAAGATGGTAGTTTCTTAGCGATACGACCTCGTCAGAGACTTGGTCGTTTAAATGGCTTTCTTGTAGAACGATAATATCGGGAGCATAGGACGAGGCTAATAATCTAAGAGAGTTTACTTTTGATCTAAGACTTCGACAGTTCCATTGTATGATGGTATATGCGTGGATTACGTTTTATGGGGTTTGGAAGTGCCTTGTCCGGCGGTTTTTATTTTCTTTTTTTGGGAGGGAGGCGCCTCCTCCTCTCCCTCGCTTCCCGAGGGCCTCTCTCGGGAATTTTTGGAGACAGTAGTCTCCATGGCCTGCTCCCCTCCACTAGAGAGACGCCCGGCGGAGGATGATCTGCTCTTACGAGCAGAACTACCACCAGACGAAGTTCTAGTAGGGGTCGCCTGGACTAGAAGGTGCGATCCGGATTGTGATTTGGTATCGACCTCATTAAGATGCTGTTTTTGCTGGGTTGATTCAGCAATTTCCTTTATTGTTTTGTTCAATTCTTTGATCTGATTCATTAAGCCCTTTACCGTTTCTTTCAATTTTGCAATTTCCTGGTCCTTAACTGCGAGCTGCTGATTAACACTGCTTGCACTGGAAACAGTGTTAGTTACTGCTGAGGCGTAAGAAGTATTGGGTTTGCTTGCCAAACCTTCCACTTTCTTCTTGGCCTCACGGTAGCTAACATCGTGTTCTCTCATGTATGCTAATGTCTCAGTCTCCTTCTTCAGGCTGTTGCATCAGCAGAGCCTGACTGATGGAGACATCCACAATCAGCACACTTGAGAGTGTTTCCAGTGCATCCAGTGGTGTCGGAGCTCCAGTATATTTACCACAAGTGAATTTGTTAGTATCCTTATCATTGCATCTTAATGAGGTGTGTCCAAATTTTTGGCATCTATTACACCGCATTGGCTTTTGAATGTAAGGTCGTACTTGAACAATCTCATATCCGATTTTGACAGTACTTGGAATTTTATTTGAAGCAAAGGTCAAGAAACACAATCCGGTCTTTGTTCGCGCATTCCCATCTTTCTTGGTCATGCAATTTACGTCTACAACGTTTTGGTCATTCATGGCATCAAGAATTTCGCTTTCTTCCATTGTCCTCAAATCCCTGTGAAAGATTACTCCCTTACAGGTATTTGGGCCAACAGGAATAGTTACTTTTACTATAATGTCATGAATCTGCGTCAGCTTAAGTAAATCATTAACCTGAGACTTAAATTGCACTTTCACAAGGAGGCTACCATCTCGCAACTTTCGGACAAAATCAAAACTGCCTCCCACTTGACCATCAAGGACCTTCTTAATGATAAAGGGGTTGACGTTCTGCGAGGATTGATTTTCTTTCAGGCAACGGATGTTCACGCACCTTGCATTCTCTGGAGGGATATTAATGTGTCGTCTGGGTCGGTCATTGGTCGGGGTTCCATTACTGGTCAAAGTGGTCTTAGAATGGTTCTGAGTCGCCCTCCTCCTTGGGGAGGAGGAAGGGTAGCCGGGGAGTCAATCATACTGGGTATCGGACCAGGTCCGAACCCTGGGCCAAAGCCCGTTGTCCTGAGGGGACTACCTTTCCCTTAACTGTTGGATATCAACCTAATCCCAATAGCTAAGAGAGGATAAAATAAAACAAGTCTTTCAGTTAAGCGTCCTCACCCCCCCTTAGTGGAAGCCTGGTTGTGTTCTCCAGTACCAACTAAGGGATCGGAGTTGTATGTAAGGCACATTCCTACCGCCGAACCTGCCTAGTGCGAGGGACGGTAAGTCAATGCCCACCCCCCAAGCGAATACAGGAGCTCACAAGGAGACTCCTGTAGGCTCAGGAAAGTCACACACAAAATATGGAAAAAATTTAGGAGGAGAGAAATGTTGCGCCCAAAGGACGCCCCAGACTACTGGGCCTCCCTACCCAGGGGTCACAGCCCGTTAGGGCTACCCTGGGGTAGAAGAGAGCTGCGGGTCTGGGGTGGGGGCTGACTACTTTTACTGTAGTCTCGTGTTACCTTCAAAAACAAAGCACTGAAGGTGCAGGCAAGGCACAAAAAGTGCAAAAGGTCTGAATACAGCGTTTACTCGACTATTTTACTTTACGGAAACACAGAAACAGCTAATGCCGAGCAAGACCAGAGGCCCCGGAACCCAGGGTATCTCCGATGTCACAAGACTTATGTTTTAGATGCTGCTGTGTTTATGGGGACAAGGTTTGAGGCATCAAGAGTCTCATACACGAGTGTGGTGTCCAAATCACTTGCTTGCTTGTTGGATTTATTGGCTATCAACCAGCGGCACAGGCCAAGGTTATTAAGCCAATGGTTCCATTTTATCTTATCAATCTATAGAAGGTCATAAAGTTTTGTCTCCTTTAGAAAAGTGATTACTTTTTGAATTATTTTTTCATTGTTTGACAATAAATTTTTAATGTATTCTATATTTTTTATTTGTAGGTAATTTTTTATGGCTTGTCTTTGGTGATTATATTTATTACATGATATTATTATGTGCGCCATTGTTAAGTGGTTGTTGCAATGGTCACATTGTGGAGGGAAATTTTCCTCTATATAGGGAGTGAGGTGGTTTATTCTGGTGCATTTACCCTGAGACGGGCCAACACCACCTCCTCCCTTCTAATTTTCCTGTGGCTGTGTCCCACAGTGTAATGTCTTCTTTGGTTTTGTTGTGTTATGTGAGGTCGGTCCACTCACTCTGCCACAGGAGATGGATTTTTGCTTTTATAAAAGAGACAAAACACCTGAGATCTGTGCGGATAATACCAGGCTCCAGATCTTCAGTCGACCCGGCTAGTTTGTCAGCCTGTTCATTGCCATGGATACCCGAGTGTCCAGGTACCCATATCAGTTTGATTGATTTATTGGCACTATGCAATTTATGAATGATATTACCCTGTATTTCATTATAGGTGGTTTCTAGTGATTTAATGGCTTTAATTGAACTTAACGAGTCTGAAAAAATGACTATTCTATCGTGGGTCGTCGATAGGGCAAAATCTAAAGCTTTATCTATTGCAAAAAGATCAGCAAGAAAGATCGATGTATGATTCGCCAATCGAAATCTCAACTGACAATCAGTCGACCATACACCCGCTCCCACACACTCGTCTGGTTTGGACCCGTCGGTATATAAATGAAAAAAGGAAAGATGTTTAATTAGGATCTCTCTGAACCTCTGGCGTACCTCCACCTCCGACACCGTGGCTTTGGCTGATGGTAGCCAGTCTACAATGGTAGAAAAATTGGGTGTCTCCCACGGTGCTATATTTTATTGAACCAGGGTATCGATGGTAGAGAGATCTATACCGACTTTATCTGTGAGGTCATGGAGTCTATTGCCCAGCGGCTTCCCGCCGCGTTGCTGGGGCCCTAACTGCCGGCGCAAAACATCCTTGTTAGGATGATGGGGCTGCCTGGCTACCTTGGCGGCATAAGTCAGCGCAAGCTGGCCGCGTCTAAGACGGAGGGGAGGTACTCCCGACTCAACCTCTAGTGCACTTAAGGGCTCCAAGACAGACGCGTAAACACGCATTCTGCACAACATTCAAACCTTTCAGAGTTGAGCTCGTTGCCGAGCCATACACGATTGACCCATAATCTACTTTAGATCTAATCAGGGATTTATATAACATCAGTAAAGACTTTCTATCAGCTCCCCATTTGTGTCCAGAAATGCACTTTAATAAATTGAGTGCTTTTTGACATTTATTCTTTAACTGACCAATGTGGTCTTTCCAATTTAATCTACTATCAAAGAGTAGACCAAGAAATCTAGCTGAATTTTGAATAGGTATTGGGTGGTTGTCTAGAGTTAGCCTGATGTTGGGCTTTCTCCTATGTGTAAAAACCACTCCAATACTCTTTCTAATGGAAAACTTAAAACCCCACTGGAGGCCCCAGTTATGAATCACATCCAGTGCCAATTGGATCTGATTTGCCGAGAACTCTGCATTATTGCTGGAGTGCCATAATGCACAATCATCGGCGTACAGTGAGTATTTAAGATTCCGAGGAGGAGATGGTAAAATGTCATTTATCATACATAGAAATAATGTTGGAGACAAGACACTTCCTTGTGGGACCCCGTTTGCCTGGACAAAAATGTCCGAGAAAGTGACATTGTCAGAAAACAATTTGACAGAAAACGTTCTGTCAGAAATGAAATTTTGGATGAAACAAGGCAAGTTTCCAAGTAATCCGAAAGCATAAAGTTTTCAGAGTAGGCCATGTCGCCAAGTCATGTCGTAGGCTTTTTCTGTCTAAAAATACTGATATCAAAAAATGCTTTTTGGCAAATGCTTCATGAATGTGACTTTCCAGTTTTACTAGCTGATCGAGAGTTTGGCGTCCCTTTCGGAAGCCGCACTGCTCGTCAACTAGTAAATTTCTGGTATTTAAAAAATGCAATAGCCTACTATTAACAATTCTTTCCATGACCTTGCATAAGCAACTTGTCAACGCAATTGGGCGGTAAGAGATGGCGGATCTGGGATTTCCCCCTCCTTTCAATATGGGAATGATGTGGGCGAAGTGCCATGAATTTGGAAAAGTCTGGCTTTTCCAAATATCATTGTACACTTCTAGCAACTTAATCATGTCATCATGATTAAGATGCTTTATCATCTCATATCGAATCTCATCGGGGCCTGGGGATGTTCCTCTACAGGCTTCTAGGGCTCGGACAAGCTCATTCATTGTAAGGTCTTTATTGCAATCAAAATTATCTCCTGTGGCAAAGTGAATTGGTTGCAGCTCGGCTGCTTCCTTGGTGGTCAGGAATGCAGGGTTGTAATTTTCCGAGCTGCTTGTATAAGAGAACTGCCTGGCGATTGTGTTAGCAATGTCTCTAGGTTCATCATAATTATTTCCCTCATGTAAGATGTTTCTGATTTTTATTGATTGTTTTTTTTCTTTTTATTCTATTGACTGTGGACCAAACCTCTGAAATTTTGGTATTGCTATTTATCGTACAGACAAAGCTTCGCCAGGAGTCTCTTTTGGCTTGTCTGATTGTTCTACGAGCCCTAGCTCTCGCTTGTTTGTAATTGCGAAAGTTCTCGTTGGTAATATTATTATGGAAAAGCCTGTAGGCCCTATTTCGTTCACATAGCGCCCTGCGGCAATCTGGTGTCCACCATGGAACTCTATGCTTAACGCTATCTGTCGAAGTCTTAGGGATGGTTGCCATTGCTGCATTTATAATACAATTTTGAACATTGTTTACTTTATCATCAATGGTTTCTCCAACAACTTCGAGCTTGACGCTCCTTGTGAAGGCGACCCAATCTGCTCTTTTTACGTTAAATTTGGGTGCTGAAGGCGTCCTCGTGGTGTCGCATGAATATTGAATACAAATAGGAAGGTGATCGCTTCCCAACGAGTCGTCAATGGTGTGCCACAGGCACTTGGCTGCTAGTGTTGAGGAAACCAGTGATAGGTCTATAAAGCTCAAATTACCGGTATTATCGTCTATTCGCGTTGGACTACCATCATTTAGAAGAACCAGATCAGAGTCGTTGATCAACTTAACTACTTGCTCACCTCTACCATTCACCCGTAGGGAACCCCATGATGTATGACGAGCATTGAAATCTCCTAGAATTAATTTATTGTTTGGCAGACTGTCCTGAATAGCAAAAAGCTCATCATAGATTAACATTTTATCAGGTGGACAGTAAGCTGAGCATATAGTCAGATACGTGTTATTGAATTTTACTTTGCATGCGACGTGTTCCAAAGTAGAATTAATCGTCACTTCAATGAAAGGGAGATTCTGGTGGATGTACATGGCGACTCCGCCTCCACCCCTTCCCTCTCGGTCTTTTCTACAAAGATGGTAGTTTCTTAGCGATACGACCTCATCAGAGACTTGGTCGTTTAAATGGCTTTCTTGTAGAACGATAATATCGGGAGCATAGGACGAGGCTAATAATCTAAGAGAGTTTAATTTTGATCTAAGACTTCGACAGTTCCATTGTATGATGGTATACGCGTGGATTACGTTTTATGGGGTTTGGAAGTGCCTTGTCCGGCGGTTTTTATTTTCTTTTTTTGGGAGGGAGGCGCCTCCTCCTCTCCCTCGCTTCCCGAGGGCCTCTCTCGGGAATTTTTGGAGACAGTAGCCTCCATGGCCTGCTCCCCTCCACTAGGGATGCGCCCAGCGGAAGATGATCTACCCTTACGAGTAGACCAAAAACCAGGCGAAGTCCTAGTGAGGGTCGCCTGGACTAGAAGGTGCGATCCGGATTGTGATTTGGTATCGTCCTCCTTAAGATGCTGTTTTTGCTGGGTTGATTCAGCAATTTCTTTGTTTTATTCAATTCTTTGATTTGATTCATTAAGTCCTTTACCGTTTCTTTCAATTCTGCAATTTCCTTGTCCTTAACTGCGAGCTGCTGATTAACATTGCTTGCACTGGAAACAGTGTTAGTTACTGCTGAGGCGTAAGAAGTATTGGGTTTGCTTGTCAAACCTTCCACTTTCTTCTTGGCCTCACGGTAGCTAACATCGTGTTCTCTCATGTATGCTAATGTCTCAGTCTCCTTCTTCAGGCTACTGCAATCAGCAGAGCCTGACTGATGGGGACCTCCACAGTTAGCACACTTGAGTGTCTTTTCCGTGCATTCAGTGGTATCGTGTTCTCCAGTACATTTACCGCAAGTGAATTTGTTAGTATCCTTATCATTGCATCTTAATGAGGTGTGTCCAAATTTTTGGCATCTATTACACCGCATTGGCTTTTGAATGTAAGGTCGTACTTGAACAATCTCATATCCGATTTTGACAGTACTTGGAATTTTATTTGAAGCAAAGGTGAAGAAACACAATCCGGTCTTTGTTCGCGCATTCCCATCTTTCTTGGTCATGCAATTTACGTCTACAACGTTTTGGTCATTCATGGCATCAAGAATTTCGCTTTCTTCCATTGTCCTCAAATCCCTGTGAAAGATTACTCCCTTACAGGTATTTGGGCCAACAGGAATAGTTACTTTTACTGTAATGTCATGAATCTGCGTCAGCTTAAGTAAATCATTAACCTGAGACTTAAATTGCACTTTCACAAGGAGGCTACCATCTCGCAACTTTCGGACAAAATCAAAACTCCCTCCCACTTGACCATCAAGGACCTTCTTAATGATAAAGGGGTTGACATTCTGCAAGGATTGATTTTCTTTCATGCAACGGATGTTCACGCACCTTGCGTTCTGGGGAGGGATATTAATGTGTCGTCTGGGTCGGTCATTGGTCGGGGTTCCATTACTGGTCAAAGTGGTCTTAGAAACGTTCTGAGTCGCCCCTCCTCCTTGGGGAGGAGGAAGGGTAGCCGGGGAATCAATCATACTGGGTGTCGGACCAGGTCCGAACCCTGGGCCAAAGCCCGTTGTCCTGAGAGGACTACCTTTTCCCTTAACTATTGTTTCAACCTATTCCCAATAGCTAAGAGAGGATAATAAAAAAACAAGTCTTTCAGTTAAGCGTCCTCACCCCCCTTAGTGGAAGCCTGGTTGCGTTCTTCAGTACCAACTAAGGGATCGGAGTTGTATGTAAGACACCTTCCAACCGCCGAACCTGCCTAGTGCGAGGGACGGTAAGTCAATGCCCACCCCCCAAGCGAATACAGGAGCTCACAAGGAGACTCCCGTAGGCTCAAGAAAGTCACACCAGAAAAATGGAAAAAATTCAGGGGGAGAGAAAAGTTGCGCCCAAAGGACGCCCCAGACTACTGGGCCTCCCTACCCAGGGGTCACAGCCCGTAAGGGCTACCCTGGAGTAGAAGAGAGCTGCGGGTCTGGGGTGGGGGCTGACTACACCTACTTGTAGTCTCGTGTCACCTTCAAAATAAAGCACTGAAGGTGCAGACAAAGCAGAAAAAAACTGTAAACACAGTACTTTACTTTATTCTCTTACTTTACTGAACAGAGAAACAATAATACCTAGCGAGACTAGAAGCCCTGAGACAGGGTAATTCCAGTGGCACCAGATTTTTAGCTTATTGCTTCTATGTTTTAAGACAGTGTGAGCTGGTCAAGATCTCATACACGAGTCGTCCAAATCACTTGCTTGCTTGTTGGATTTATTGGCTATCAACCAGCGGCACAAGCCAAGGTTATTAAGCCGATGATTCCATTTTATTTTATCAATCTATATAAGGTCATAAAGTTTTGTCTCCTTTAAAAAAGTGATTACTTTACTTATTATTTTTTCATTATCTGATAGTAGATTTTTTATATTTAATTCAATATTTTTTATTTGAAAGTAGTTTTTTATATTCTGTCTTTTGTTATGGTGTTTTTGACAGAATACCAGAATATGTGCCACTGAGAGGTGTCTATGACAGTGGTCACATTGTGGAGGGAAATTTTTTTCGATGTAGGGAGTGAGGTGGGTTAAACGTGTGGCATTGACCCTCAGTCGGGCCAACACCACCTCCTCCCTTCTGTTTCTTCTGTGGGCTGTGTCCCACATTTCAATCTTTTCTTTGTTTTTGTTGGTTATGGTGAGGTCGGTCCACTCACTCTGCCACAGGAGATGGATTTTTGCTTTTATAAAAGAGACAAAACACCTGAGATCTGTGCGGACAATACCAGGCTCCAGATCTTCAGTCGACCCGGCTAGTTTGTCAGCCTGTTCATTTCCATGGATACCCGAGTGTCCAGGTACCCATATCAGTTTGATTGATTTATTGGCACTATGCAATTTACGAATGATATTACCCTGTATTTCATTATAGGTGGTTTCTAGTGATTGAATGGCTTTAATTGAACTTAGCGAGTCTGAAAAAATGACTATTCTATCGTGGGTCGTCGATAGGGCAAAATCTAAAGCTTTATCTATTGCAAAAAGTTCGGCAAGAAAGATCGATGTATGATTCGCCAATCGAAATCTCAACTGACATTCAGTCGACCATACACCCGCTCCCACACACTCGTCTGTCTTGGACCCGTCGGTATATAAATGAAAAAAGGAAAGATGTTTAATTAGGATCTCTCTGAACCTCTGGCGTACCTCCACCTCCGACACCGTGGCTTTGGCTGATGGTAGCCAGTCTACAACGGTAGAAAAATTGGGTGTTTCCCACGGTGCTATATTTGACTGAACCAGGGTATCGATGGTAGAGAGATCTATACCGACTTTATCTGTGAGGTCATGGAGTCTATTGCCCAGCGGCTTCCCGCCGCGTTGCTGGGGCCCTAACTGCCGGCGCAAAACATCCCTGTTGGGATTCCAAATCACTTACTTACTTACTTGTTGGATTTATTGGCTATCAACCAGCGGCACATGCCAAGGTCATTAAGCCAATGATTCCATTTTATTTTATCAATCTATATACGGTCATAAAGTTTTGTCTCCTTTAGAAAAGTGATTACTTTACTGATTAATTTTCATTATCTGATAATAAGTTTATTATATTGAATTCTATGTTATTTATTCTAAAGTAATTTTTTATTATTTGTCTCTTTTGGTTGTATTTATTGCATGTTATCAGAATATGCTTTATTGATAATATGCTATTGCACTGCTGGCATTGTGGAGGGAAAACCTTTTCAATGTATGGAGTGAGGTGGGTCATTCTAGTGGCATTTACCCTGAGACGGGCCAACACCACCTCCTCCCTTCTGTCTCTTCTGTGGGCTGTGCCCCACATTTCAATTTCTTCTTTGGTTTTGTTGTGCATTGTGAGGTCGGTCCACTCACTCTACCACAGATGGATTTTTGCTTTTATAAAAGAGACAAAACACCTGAGATCTGTGCGGACAATACCAGGCTCCATATCATCAGTCGACCCGGCTAGTTTGTCAGCCTGTTCATTGCCATAGATACCCGAGTGTCCAGGTACCCATATTAGCTTGATTGATTTATTGGCACTATGTAATTTACGAATGATATTAGCCTGTATTTCATTATTAGTGGTTTCTAGGGATTTAATTGCTTTAAGTGAACTTAACGAGTCTGAAAAAATGACTATTCTATCGTGGGTCGTCGATAGGGCAAAATCTAAAGCTTTATCAATTGCAAAAAGTTCAGCAAGAAAGATCGATGTATGATTCGGCAATCGAAATCTCAACTGACATTCAGTCGACCATACACCCGCACCCACACACTCGTCTGTCTTGGACCCGTCGGTATATAAATGAAAAAAGGAAAGATGTTTAATTAGGATCTCTCTGAACCTCTGGCGTACCTCCACCTCCGACACCGTGGCTTTGGCTGATGGTAGCCAGTCTACAACGGTAGAAAAATTGGGTGTTTCCCACGGTGCTATATTTGACTGAACCAGGGTATCGATGGTAGAGAGATCTATACCGACTTTATCTGTGAGGTCATGGAGTCTATTGCCCAGCGGCTTCCCGCCGCGTTGCTGGGGCCCTAACTGCCGGCGCAAAACATCCCTGTTGGGATTCCAAATCATGGCCTTGCAGGGGTTTTATAGGGCCCTTTTCCAGGGATGGAGCAAGCTGCAGGTCCTTCAAGGGCAACGCCATCTCTTGGTGTTTCTTCCCCTCGTGGCGAAAAGGGGAAACTCTTGTATTTCCCCTTGGAGGGATGGCTGGGGCGAAGCACATCACTACACCGAGACGTACCCTTCTGACTTTTCTTAGGAGTCAAGTCATGCTAGTACAAATACCTAAAACTATCCAGAGTTAGAATTAAAGCACCCACACAGCATAACCCTAGCTAAGGTCACTACTTCCTGATGCAATGAATCAAAACATTAGGGCACAAAAGAAGATTCACATAGCACTTAAAACATAAAAGCATAAAATTCACTATAGAAATAAAACAGAAGTAAAATCTAACCTGATCAGCAGAGATCTTTAAAACCCTGACAAACTACAAATAAACGGAACACGCAATAAAATCGAAAAAAATAAAAGCCCAAGAGCGCAAAATGAAGTCGAAATAACCGTCACTATAAAAAAAAAACGCTACTTATTTCAGCGAAACAAAACACACAAACAAATGAACCCAAGCGAGTGCAAGTTAATAGTTCATCATGCATTTCAATATACCAGTCACAAAATTCATTAGACACTCTGGACAAGGAATGTGATAAACGCTTTGGCAAATAAATACAGTATAAACAGATACACAAGCATAATAACAAAATGTAAAGTAGCACATTAAAAGGGAGGTATATGGGGTCCCTCGAATCATAAAACTAATACCGAACATTAGATTTATGAAACAGAATAGAACAAAGAAAAAAAATACATATGCTGAAATTCGATCCACAAGCTGCCGCCAATAATTCTTAATAATAGGCGGGTAGCGTGGGAAGATTCTACGGAAATAGACAAGACGAATTTACACTTTGAAGTCAAGATTTTGTTCAAAGAAACGTTAGATATGAGGGAGCTTAGCTTAATAAGGATCATATAATCCACACAGGGTGATATAATTCAAATCACTTTATTTACCTAAAGTACCACACAGGTTTACTCGTAACTTACTTGATAAAATGTCGGTAAAAGAAATTATGATAAAAAAGAGGTTGCAGATCTGTCTGCTGCTCAGCCTCTTGACTCCGTCTCTTCGTCCGTTGTTGTGTCCGACTTGCCGCCGATCCTTTCTTTCTTTTTTGGATTTATTGGCTATCAACCAGCAGCATATGCCAAGGTCATTAGGCCAATGGTTCCATTTTATCTTATCAATCTAGAGGTAATAAAGTTCTGTCTCATTTTAAAAAGTGAATACTTTATGGATAATTCTTTCATTGTCTGACATTAGGTTTAAGATATTGTATTCTATAGATAGTTTTTTAAACTTTGCGTTTGGTGGTTATATTTTTGGCATGATAATAGGATGTGGGCTATGGAAAGGTTTCTATTGCAGTGGGTGCAATAGGGAGTAAGGTGTGTCAGGCGTGTGGCATTGACCCTAATGCGGGCCAGAACCCTTGTTTTCCCTGTTGGCTGTGGCTCACAGTTCTGTTTCTATTTTATGTTTATTGATTGGGAGGTTGGTCCACTCACTTTGCTACAGGTGAATTCTTTCTTTTATAAAGGAAACAAAATACCCAAGATATGTGCGGACCAAACTAGGTTCCAGATCACCAGTTAACCCGGCTAATTTGTCAGCCTGTTCATTGCCATACATACCCAGGTGTCTAGGTACCCATATCAGCTTGATTTATTTGTTACCACTATTCAGTTTACTAATGGTATTTCCCTATAATGTACTTTCAGTGGTTTCAAAGGATTCAACGGCTTTAAGTGAACTTAGCGAGTCTAAAAATATGACTATTCTGCCGTAGGTCGTCGATAGGGCAATATCTAAAGCTTTATCAATAGCAAACAGTTCAGCAAAAAAAAGATTGATGTATGATTCGGCAGTCTGAAACTCAACTGGCATTCAGTCGACCATACACCGGCTCCCACACACTCGTCTGTCTTGGAGTCGCCGGTATAAAGATAGAAAGAGGAAAGATTCCTTGTGGGGCCCCGTTTGTCTGGTCAACAATGTCCGAAAAGGTGATATTGTCGGAAAATAATTTAACAGAAAGAGCTCTGTCACATATGGAATTTTAAATGAAACAAGGCAAGTTTCCACATAATCAGAAAGCATAGTTTTCTGAGTAGGCCATATCGCCATGTTATGTCGTAAGCTTATTTTATATCTAAGAATACTGAAATCAGAAACTGCCTTTTGGCAAATGCCTCATGAATATGACTTTCCAGTTTTACTAGCTGATCGAGAGTTTGATGCCCTTTTCGGAAGCCGCACTGCTCGTCAACAAGTAAATTCCTGGAGTTTAACAATTCTTTCCATGACCTTGCATTAGCAACTTGTCAGCGCAATTGGGCGGTAAGAAATAGAGGATCTGGGATTACCCCTTCTTTCAATATTGGAATGATATGGGCGAAGTGCCATGAATTTGGAAAAGTCTGCCTTTTCCAGCTATCATTGTACACTTTTAGCAACTTAATCATGGCATCATGATTAAGATACTTTCTTATCTCATATTGAATCTCATCAGGGCTTGGGAACGTTCCTCTACAAGCTTCTAGAGCTCAGACAAGCCCATCCATAGATCTTTCTTATAATCAAAGTCATCTTCTGTGGCAGTGTTGATTGCAGCGCAGTCGCTTCCTTGGAGTCAGGAATGCGAGGTGGTAGTTTTCTGAGCTGCTTGTGTAAGAGAACTGCTTGGCGAGTGCATTAGCATTGTCTCTAGGCGAATCAAACTTTGT
>NW_028234403.1:27904352-27906852 GCF_977035675.1 Penaeus japonicus | reverse complement strand
AACACATCCCCGCTACCATCACTACCTCCCCCCGCAGGTCGATAGGGCCATCATATTGAGGGGAAACCCAATGACATTGTGCGATCATTTCAGGTTTGTATTTGTGATAAAGTCTTATAAATAAACATCAAGATAGTTTTTTTAATCGTTATTTATGTTAATGGTTTGCCAATTTTTAAAATTAAATGATTTATGCATGTTGCTTATTGCATTAGTGGTGTTATTACATTTATTTTTGGTTATTTTTATTTTTAAAACTCTTTGAGTTAATTTATAAAGTCAAACAAAGTAATCTTTTAATATTGATGTTCAATTGACATTCCAGTTTATAGAATATAAAAAAAAAAAAATTAAAATATCTAAAAAGAACTTACTGGAGAGGATTTTTGTCTTTAGATAGGAATCAAGGTTGTGTATAGCAAGATGGATAATTTTACACCATATTCATGGTGACCATATTATAACTATGAAGAAGGGCAATGCATGCGGTTTGGGGCTGGTTTTCCATGCGGGCATTGCTGATGCTCTCGTTTACCTCAGCAAGGTAAGAGAGTTGAGTTATCAGCAGCATTGTTTGATTTTTTTATGATCAGGTTTCTTATACAATATAATTTTTTTTGGACTAATTAACATCAAAATATTTAGTAAATTTAATTCCTTAGGGTACAGGGTTGTATATAAGATCAGTATAAAGGTAACCAAGTGTCTAGTCAGCGCGCATTCTACAATTACACATTTCACGCATGAATACCTTACGTAGTGGTGAAGTTTGTTTAGTGTAAAACCAGTCATCATAGTGTACTTATACAAATTCTTAATTATTCCAACTATGTAATAGATTTATTTTCTAACAATCTTTATAAACATTGAGTTTGAGGCTTTGATCATTGAATAAAAGTTCACCACTGATTTATTATTCTTAGCATTTCCAGGGTAGTATATTCTATCATTTCTTTTTAGAATAATAATTAACCTTAATACAGTTGCAGTTTTATTGATTATTATTTTATGCTATGATTTTAGGTAAAAAGATGTTTATGATTGAATGACCGCTTAGAGCACAAGATTGACTTCATACGTGTGAATATATTTCCCAAAGGAGTTAAACAGTTAAACTCGTTTATGGACCTTTCCATTGGTTGTCAAATAATCATTAATGTCCTTTAGGCATTTCTAGGGGTTAGTGTGGATAGAATATAGGATGAATGGTATAGTAGATATAAGGAAGAGCTTCATTATTAACCCACCTAGGAGAGAGGATTACGAGTGAAATAGAAGGGACTCACCAAACGGGGACCCGTCTATAGCCTCTCATGCTCTGCCTCAGCTTTTTCGAGGTTATATTTGGTGGTGCAATTTTTTCTTGGTACACATTGAAGTTTAATTAAAACCAAAAAAAACGATTATAAGAGAGAGAGGTTGCTTATAATTTTTGGAAGGAAAAGGGAAAAGTGGGAAAAGAGGAGAAGAAAAAGCACCTAATGAACATGTAATTTAAGGGCCATCAATATGGCTCTTAAATCCCAGATTATACAAAATGTTCCTGTGGATGCATATAGGGAGTTGTTATGTGGGGTGTAGGAGCCCAATAAAAAGTGCTAGAGAAAAAAAAGGTATGTCATGCTATTTTATGGAGAAATGATGGTTGGTTGCCCTTGTCTTATCACAAGGAATTGGTAGAAAAGGTTAAAGAAGTTGTTGACCAAGAGTGTAGCAAGGTCATGCACATGTTTTGGTTCTGAAGAGTCAGTTGGGCATGGGGAGTTGGGAAAGGGGGGAAAAAGGTGTCCAGTGGATGTTATTCTTGAGAATACTTGGATAAGAATTTGCAAGAATATGCATTTACAAAAAATTAAGAAATTATTTGTGTTATAGCAGAACTTTGATAGTATGCTGTGTTATTAGTCAATGTCAATGGAATGATCAACCATGTTGAAAATGAGGTTATTTAAATATATTTATTTACTGTTTAGCGTATTTTGATTTTAGCTGATGTTAATTGTACTGGGTCAGTGGAGTTCTACTTGAAACTAATTCAGCTTTACCATTAAGTACAGAGTTTTGGCTCTGACCAGGTCATTATGCTTGGGTGGTATTTCAAATCCTCCAGCTAATGCCATGGGACTATTCATCAGCTATGCCTGATACATGGCCTTACACAGCCATACACAAAGCCTTGGCATGATATCACATCCCCAGCTGGAAGACCAGTGGGTCCATGGTGTCATATCACGTCATCTATCGATGAGGGGTTAAATTTCAGGGCCCCTAATCCCAGAGGGGCCTCTGAAGAAACTCTTTTAATGAGGTTCTATAGTGTTTATCATTGAAATAAGGTTTTATTCTCTAATGCCCATTTCATATGGCCTATCATTGGGCCCCCATAATAATTCAAGCTTCAGGGCCTCAATAATGTAAATCTGCCATTGTCTGAGGTACATAGCTTCATAGCTAGTTGTATGTTTTAGTGTGTTTGCTACTACTTAAAAAGAAGGGTATA
>NW_028234403.1:27891852-27896852 GCF_977035675.1 Penaeus japonicus | reverse complement strand
CCGTAATCAGGGCGACGGAGGCGTAGTCCACAATGGGACAGACAGCGTGCACATAGAAGGATCTTAGTACACGGTGCCCAGCCCCTAAGCGCTGCCTTGACAGAGCTCTCATGACAGAGAGTCTTGCCTTGGTCCGGTCTAGGAGATATTTAATCTCAGAGCAGAAGGTGAGGTTCTCGTCAACCCATACCCCCAAGTATTGGAAGACGTGAACCCACTCTAGTTCTAACCCTTGGACTCGCAGTCTTTGGTCGCGGACATCGTGTTTCAGTGCCATTGCCTCCGATTTGGTTGCTGATATCTTAAGCCCGATTCTGTGGCATTCCTCAGACATTAGGTCTAGACAATACTGGGCTTTTCTAGTTAGGTTCTTATTTCGTCTCCCAGCAGATAATTGCAAGATCATCTGCATATGAAATGATCTTGCTCCTCGCTGGGAGCGTAATGTCGAGGATGCTTAACACGAAGGTGTTAAACAGAGCCGGGCTAAGGACCCCCCCCCCTTGTGGAGTGCCATTCTCTAGGGGCAAATGCCTGGAAAGGTGAACTTGGAACTTCACTCTGGCAGTTCTGTTCTGAAAATAGTCACCAATCCAGGCAAGCAATCTGCCTTTGATTCCCTTGCGGATCAGGATCTCCTGAATGGCGAGCGGGATTGCCAGTTCAAAAGCCTTCTCCAGGTCCAGGAAGACAATGACAGAGCTGTTGTTGCTGACAGTGCTCAGTAAGGTGGCCATGCTGTGAGCAGTGCTCTTACCGCTTGTGAAACCATGTAGGATTGTAGGTGTTCATGTCCCAACTTCCATTGGAGCCGGTTCAGTACCATTCTCTCTGCCGTCTTTCCCAGACAGCTGAGTAGAGAGATGGGACGGTATCGGCCCGGCTCCTTTGGCTTAGGGATGGGAACTATGTCAGCCCTCTTCCAGCACTGTAGTAGCAAGGAAGTCTCCCAGGACTTGTTGATGAGATGCAAGAGTGCAAGCTCACCTTCATGTCCTAGGTGGGAAATGATGGGGCAGGAGATCCCATCACAACCCGGGGCTGACCAGGAACTGGTCTTATACGTCTGATGTAATTACCTCAGAGAGAACATGGGATCTGAGTCATCAGGCTCGACCGCCTTTTCTCTGATAAGGGCATGCCTGCCTGGAAGCAATTCCTCTTGGCATGCCCTCAACTCTGCTGGTAGGCCGGCGCTACTTGTTCTGGCAGAGAACTCGAGTGCCAGTCTCTCCGCCTCCGACCACGGGTCATGGTGGGTCTTTCTGGGGACAGCGATTTGTGGCCCGTCTGATACGGTTCCACAGCTCTGAAAGGGAGGTTTGGTGGCCAAAGGACTCGCACCACTCCAGCCACTTTTCCTGCTTTACCCTCTTAGCAGTTTCCTGAGCATCCCTGAGAGCCTCTCTCAAAAGAGTGTGGTTTTCAGGGGTTCTCTGTCTGCGGAAGTGTCTTCTGCACATATTGATTCTGTGGTTGACCTCCTTAATCTCATCATTGTAGTACCAGGCGTCTTTGAAACACCTGGACCACGGACGAGTTTTAGGGAAGGTCTCAGAGGCTGCCTCGTCTATGGCATTTACTAGTCTGGCCTTAAGTATATCCACATTATCATTAAGTGAGAAGTCACTGGTTCTGAAGCACCTGGCCAGGGCCTCCTGGAAAGCTTTCCAGTTAGCCCTGTCCACCTTCCATCGAGGATGGTGCCGGGCCAGCGTCCAAGATGGTGGTGACTATCCCATAGTGATCGCTCGTGGCAGTGTTGTCCACAGACCAACTAATTCTCTCGACCAGAGCTGTAGTGACAAAGGTAAGGTCAATGACACGCCCCCGCCAACGTGCATAGGCTCCTGGCTGTTGAGAAGAGCAATCTCGGGGCACGACTCAAGCACCGACTCCGAATGGGAGCCAAGATGGGGTGGTGGGCATTGAAGTCTCCCCCTATGAGAATTGGCTCATGTGCTGCAGCAGAACAGACTTCACTAATGTCTAAGCTCCTACACATTGTACAGCTTGAGGGGACCCCCGGCCAAATAGATCTCAACGGCAAGGAATTTGACGCCTTCTCCATACTGCACTGCAATCAAGGGGCAGGGGATAGTCGACTTCACAAGGGTAATCAAACCTCTGGTGCCTTGCGTACTCGGCAGCACAAAGGGATATCCTGAGAAGCGAACAGATTTCCCTGTTAGGGTCTCCTGGAGCATGACAACGTCAATGTTCCGAGATCGCACAATCGCGTGGAGAAGGGCATTTCTTGAGGAAAAACTGTTGCAGTATGCTTAGATTAGAAGCCGTTGTGCTAATCTGAATCCATTAAGTCTGTGTCGTCAACGACGTCGACATAATCGGTCCCAGTGTCTGACGCCCCAGTGTGGGTAACGTCAGACATTTCGGAGTCTGACAACTCCTTGGTGGGTTCTTCACTGAGCGTGATTTCCTCACTAGACTCGTCACTATCGCCAGAACAGGTCGAGCCATTAATAGGGCTGGGTCTCCTGGGAGGTGGAGAACCCCTGGTCACCTTGATCTTCATTCTGGATGATCGTGGCTTCCTGACCCTTTGGGGTTTGGGTGTAGGCTCTGCCAGTGTGGTCTTGGCCGCAGGTTGGGTGGGGAGACAAGTCTCGCCCTGTGGGTTTGTATGGAGAGGACTCTTGCCTTGAGTTGGAGTGGGTTTTGAGGCCATAGGACTCGTCTCCCTCTCCTTCAGAGCAGCGAGTCTGAGTCATTGCCATCATGGCGACCTTGACTGCCTTTTCCATCTCCTCATTGGTCTCTCCACTCTTGGGGTAGACTTTGTGGTGTTCCCAGACCCCTTCCGGGTCTGTTTCCGTCTTGGAACTCCCACCAGAGCCGGAAACTCCTTTGTGTTGGAGGTGTCCGGCGATGGTTTCACTTTGGGCAGTGCGTCCTTCCTCTTAGGAGGGGGGGAGCCCTTACCCCTTTGCTCTGCCCCCAGACATAAGTGCCTGGAGGGGCGGGAACAAAGTATGGTCGCTTTGCAACGACCTCTTGCCGCCGAAGAGCCTCTTCCTTCCTTACAGAACAGCCGAGGCTCCAGGCGTGGTGCTTTTTGTGGCAGTTGGGACACTGCAGTGGTATCCCACTTGCTCTTCTTGTGTTTTGGGGCACACCTCCATACTGTGTGCCTGACTACAGACACCACACTTTGGCTTTACAGAGCAAGTGGACTGGTGGTGTCCGTACTTCTGGCACGTGAAGCAGCGGAGCGGGTCAGGAACGTATGTCCTGAGGCTGTAGGAGCCCCAATTGCTAAAGTCTAAGGACGCAACTGGGGTTGCCCTCAAAGTGACCAGGACTTACCTGGTTGGGTGCTTCCTTTTGGAGAGTTGGGAAGTTCCCACCACCTTGGGATGAGACATGATGACCTCAAGATCATACATCAGCCAAGAAGCACCATCTTGGATCTTGGACTTCCTCTCTTCGGGAGTCAGAACCGGCAGGCTCACCTTCCGCCCATCCAGGAGCTTGTCAGTCTCCTGGAGGAAGGAGAGAGTGGCTTGATCCCTTGGTACGATAATCATGCCATTGTCTCTGGAAATTCTAATCATCAGACGGCACTGTCTGTGGTTTTCCAGAGCCCATACCATCTGGTAAGCGCTGTCGAATCCTTCCAGTTTAGGGGGAACCCTAAACTGGGGGAACCAACTTGGGGCTACAGACTCGCCCTCCGAGTCCGTAGCCGACCGAGGTCGCTTGTTGGCTGTCCGAACCAATGCCGGAGTTGGCAGTGGGGCCAGCAGGGTTGGAGGGTCCTACCTGGCTTTCATTTTTGCTTTGACTCGTCGTCTGAACCGACACCAGAGACTTGTCAGAGCCAGGGGCTGGTTTGGAGGGTCCAGCCCGAGGTTCCTGGGCAGGTTTTCTCTGAACCGACGCCAGAGCCTTACCCATTCTCTTACTTTTGTCACCGAGGACCATGAAAGGCTCCAAGGTGACAGCCTTGATCAGCTACGTACCGAGTTCGTCAACGGGATTGTCAGTCAGTTTTTTTTTTTTTTTTTTTTGGTAGAGTCACCATGTAAGAGCTGTTCAATTCATCCTCCCATGCCCCCACCCACCACGGAGTCCAACTGTAGTGATTCATCGAAAGATCCCACTTGTCCCAAAGCAAATCCCCCATTAAATCTGTGGTAACGTGAATTTTGAGTCCTGTGTAGGGGTAGGCTGCCACCAGCTGATAAGGGATCAGCACCCATGTATGTGCGAGACAGTGGAAGATGTGTAAAGTATATGTTATTTATGTGTATGAGTGTATGTCAGTTTGTATGTGGAAAGAAGTCGAGTTCCTACACAGGACATCGCCGAGCAGGCGTGTCTAGAGTCAGGCAAGCATTCCTATTCCAGACTATTACAGGTTGTCTTGAAAGATATAAAAAGATTTCCGATCATAGTTTATTATTTATTCAGAAAAAAAGGTCTCTCCTATAATAAACCATGTCCCGCAACCTAATAAAACAGTAAAATTTCAATAAAAAAAAAACAAGTGCCAAAAGGACACAGGTTGTGAGCAGTGCAGCTGCCGAGCTAGGGGCACATATGCAAGAGGCCATCTGCTGTCGATCCAATTCTTCTTTGTTGGATTTATTGGCTATCAACCAGTGGCACATGCCAAGGTCATTAAGCCAATGGTTCCATTTTATCTCATCAATCTATAGAATGTCATAAAGTTTTGTCTCCTTTAGAAAAGTGATTACTTTACTGATTATTTTTTCATTGTTCGATAGAACATTTGTTATATTATATTCTATGTCTTTGATATAAAGGTAGTTTTTTATATTTTGTCTTTGTGAGGTGGGTAATCCGTGTGGCATTGACCCTGAGTCGGGCCAACACCACCTCCTCCCTTCTGTTTCTTCTGTGGGCTGTGTCCCACGGTTCTATTATGTTTTTGTATTTATTGATTGTGAGGTCGGTCCACTCACTCTGCCACAGGAGATGGATTTTTGCTTTTATAAAAGAGACAAAACACCTGA
>NW_028234403.1:27866852-27886852 GCF_977035675.1 Penaeus japonicus | reverse complement strand
GTGAGTGTGTGTGTGTGTGTCTGCATTTGTGAGTGTGTGTGTGTGTCTGCATTTGTGAGTGTGTGTGTGTGTGTGTCTGCATTTGTGAGTGTGTGTGTGTGTGTCTGCATTTGTGAGTGTGTGTGTGTGTGTGTCTGCATTTGTGAGTGTGTGTGTGTGTGTGTCTGCATTTGTGAGTGTGTGTGTGTGTGTGTCTGCATTTGTGAGTGTGTGTGTGTCTGCATTTGTGAGTGTGTGTGTGTGTGTCTGCATTTATGAGTGTGTGTGTGTGTGTGTGTGTCTGCATTTATGAGTGTGTGTGTGTGTGTGTGTGTGTGTGTGTGTCTGCATTTATGTGTGTGTGTGTGTGTGCATTTGTGTGTGTCTGCATTTATGAGTGTGTGTGTGTGTGCATTTGTGTGTGTGTGTGTGTGTGTGTGTGTGTGTGTGTGTGTGTGTGTGTGTGTGTGTGTGTGTGTATGTGTATGTGTGTGTCTGCATTTCTGTGTATGTGTATGTGTATGTCTGCATCTGCATGTGTGGCTGTGTGTGTGGGGGGGGGGGGGAGATCTGTGTCTGCATGTGCACGCATGCACCTGTTTGCATTTCTGTCTTTTTTCTCCCTCACTGTCTTTCAGAAACTTTAAACTCTTATAAATTGAGGATTATTTTGGAGTTTCATAATCCCATAACAAAATTGATAATTTTGTAACATCTGCCTTCAACTTAAGTTGCCTTTTAGTCACTAGCTCTAATGAAATTTTAGTAAAATAAATACAAGAACTGTTTTTATTAATTTTTCAATACATTTGTTTGATAGTCAACATCAGTCTGGAAATGTATTTAAACATGCAGACATTTTAGTTTCTAAACATTCCTTCCATGCTACCACATTTCAACATAATGCTATAAGGTGTTCAGAGAAGTGTCCCATTAGCCAGCATAAGAGTAAGGGGTCGATATTACGGGTCCCTTGGCTATCAATAAGTTTAGATATTCAAGCCTACTGCAGTTTATCAAGTAAAGCACCAACTCTTCATAGCAGGATAATTCACAGAATGCCAACTTCCAATCTTGCCATTTCAAAAATAAGGATACTACAGGGATAATCCAAATACATGACATTTACAATAATTGAAATTCAGTTTAATTTTATGCATGCAAGTTCTTTCTAAAAGCGCTTTGTTCATACTCTATCAATGCAATGATTTATATGTAATATTACATCTAAAAATATGGCAAATGATTTACAAATATCTAATCAAATTTATTCAAATAAAATGTTATAGGAGTTTATGTATTACATACTATTAAAACAATACAATTTCCAAATAATGTGCGCACTGCCTCCGAGGCCAAGCAGTTTCTTCCAGTGTGGGAATGACGAACCATTGCATGAAGACACTTCTGGCCTTAGAAATAAACTTAATTATCAAGAAAATATCACAAGGATGGCAGGCTTTTGACAAAGCTAGTCACAACCTTAAGAACAAATCTATACCTATTGGTTTAAAAAGACATCTTACAGCCAAAATATCAAAATAACTGTCAGATTCCAAGTTCCAGAACTACATCTTTAGCCTTAAAACCAAGAACACTTCAATATGCACAAACTAATAATACACGAAATCACATGGAACTAATGTATCGGGATGAACAAAACTTGTGAAAGGCCAATATCTTCGGATATGACTTGCAATTCTGAAAAACAAAAAAGCAGTAAGTTCACAGACTTGATTATTATTATATTATGGGTGAAATTTCTCTTCAGATATTAACTTCTAATCAATTTTATTCATTGGATTGACAGAATATATAAAAATCATCATTTAACAAAATGGGCATTGATGAATTTACTGATTCCATTTTCATTATTGATTACTAGAACTATTTCAATTGCATAAAACTTACTTTCAGCAATTACTATTATAAAACACAGGGTAAATTTGTAGCAGCACAGAATAGCACATCTGAAAGATTGTGAGCATGAATCCGGTTTCTAGATGCAAAAACATTGCACGCTTGAATAAGCACACTCAGAAAGAAAGTTTGCCGCTTGTTTATTTTCATGTATTTCAACCGGTAATTCATTTTCATCATTCAAATCATTATTAGATACCAAGATACTAAATATGGATAAACTTACCTTTAGTGTTAATGAAGATGGATCCTTCGCTCTGGTGATCTTTATGCAAATAGGACAGATCTGGAAACAAAGCATTCATAAATACTACATACTGGACTTTTTCATATGGGTTTCCTTAGCTGTTCTCAGCAAAAAGTAATGCCGCTTGTTTATTTTCATGCTTTTCAACCGGTAATTCATTTTCATCATTCAAATCATTATTAGATACCAAGATACTACATACGGGTAAACTTCCTTTAAATGATTTTTATGCAAACAGGACAGATCTGAAATCCAAACATTTAAATATTTTCATAGTGGACCATTTCATTTGGGTTTCCTAATTTAGATTTATGAAATAGTAACAATTGCATCTATTCTAAAGCATTTCAACCAGCAATGCAAAACAGAAATTTACCCCTATGTCCTTCTAAAACTTTCTTGGTGGAACAGACCTTTAATAATATATCAAGTAAATCTTATAAAGTCTTACCATTCACATAAAAGGCTTCAAAACTGCAATTCTGAAAAAAGGAAATATAAAAAATTATGAGCTAACTGCTCTCTTAATAGGCAAACAAAAAATATCAATATCAATTCAGTTATCAAGTTCTAATCAATTTTTTTTCATTGGATTGACAGAATATAATGAATTCATCATTTAACAAATGGAATTTCCACAAGAATTTCAATAAATTTTCAAAATCCATGAAGAATATGGAGAAGACATTAGTAAAGAATTTATTCCAATTTCATTCACAATTACTGATTACTTGAACGGTTTTAAGAGGACATACTACTTACTTTTGGTAATTACTCTTATTAGCTGCAGGTAAAAAAACTAGTAGCAGCACAGAATAGCACATCTGAAAAATTATGTGAGCATGAATCCGGTTTCTAGATGCAAAAACATTGCACGCTTGAATAAGCACACTCAGAAAGAAAGTTTGCCGCTTGTTTATTTTCATGTATTTCAACCGGTAATTCATTTTCATCATTCAAATCATTATTAGATACCAAGATACTAAATATGGATAAACTTACCTTTAGTGTTAATGAAGATGGATCCTTCGCTCTGGTGATCTTTATGCAAACAGGACAGATCTGGAAACAAAGCATTCATAAATACTACATACTGGATTTTTTCATATGGGTTTCCTTAGCGGTTCTCAGCAAAAAGTAATGCCGCTTGTTTATTTTCATGCTTTTCAACCGGTAATTCATTTTCATCATTCAAATCATTATTAGATACCAAGATACAAAATATGGATAAACTTACCTTTAGTGTTAATGAAGATGGATCCTTCGCTCTGGTGATCTTTATGCAAACAGGACAGATCTGGAAACAAAGCATTCATAAATACTACATACTGGATTTTTTCATATGGGTTTCCTTAGCGGTTCTCAGCAAAAAGTAATGCCGCTTGTTTATTTTCATGCTTTTCAACCGGTAATTCATTTTCATCATTCAAATCATTATTAGATACCAAGATACTAAATATGGATAAACTTACCTTTAGTGTTAATGAAGATGGATCCTTCGCTCTGGTGATCTTTATGCAAACAGGACAGATCTGGAAACAAAGCATTCATAAATACTACATACTGGATTTTTTCATATGGGTTTCCTTAGCGGTTCTCAGCAAAAAGTAATGCCGCTTGTTTATTTTCATGCTTTTCAACCGGTAATTCATTTTCATCATACGAATAATCATTAGGGGCTGGATTCATTAACATACGATTGTAAGGCATCTACCAGGGGTCACATTATCAATAAGTTTACCAGCAATGGTAAAGTGGGATTTACAAAGCAATAGCAAGTTGCCTGGTAAGGGTAAATCTACTTTACCACTGAAGTTTGATAGTAATTCTAGTAGATCAATTCCGCCAATCAGCGAGCGCGTTACACGATTCTTTAGGCTCCTTTGACCAATCCCGTGACATGTAAACAAAGCCTGATCCAGCAGAGATTTTATTGTTTTGAGAAAGAAATGATAAAGATTTGTGTAAAATTATTCCTATATAAATTCATTTCATAGAAAGCATATTCTATTGCATGTTACAGATAATATATATTGTAATGGTTTTCAAAATATACTATTCTTTTTTTATAGACTGCAGTCAAAAGATAGAGGCAATGGAGGTGTTGTTTGAATCGTTTTTAAAAAGAAATGCCAATCATATCTTTCAAATTAAAAAGATTATGAAAAATTGTATATAAATTAATGCAAATAAAAAACTGAGGTGCAGTTTGTACTTTATCATTCTATATATTTATATTGAAGAAAGATGAAGTGCAATTTATAAAAAACAAACAAAAATTGGCTTTATTATTAGCATCTGTTCTTTAAAGACCTCCCTGGCTATTTATCTGTCCAAACCTACCAACTCATCATTTGTGGAGCTTGTATTTTTTCAGAGGTTCAATAGGAGGGAAGGCCACTTCAATATTTATAGGCCTTTTCCAGAGTTCCGATAGGCACAGTTGCTGCCTCAATCATTTTTGAACTAACATATGAATCGCCAAATATTGAATCAAATGACATTTATATATTTACAGTTTCTCAACTGTCAGAAATGAAATGTTCGAATTTGTCAAATTATAATTCCGTATCATTTTAAATGTTATTGTAGGCTAGTTTCTGCAAGTTTACCCTAGGCTGCGTGAACATTATTTTCACTTATTTCCTGTTAATTTTTTACATTTTTGTCAGGTTCAAATGAAAATGAATAGTTGCCATCATCCTGATCATAATAGGTGTACATGTAAACTAAAGTATCGCCTTAAATGTTGATTTATTGCCGAGATAAAAAGCCTGAGGGGAGAGTCATCGCTGAAATTGTGAGTGGACATATCAGTGCTCCAACCACTGGCAAATTTAGCATTGTATTTACCATGGTAAGTTGTACATAAATACCAATGCAGTCTGTTTACCATCATAATTGTAGTTACCAGCGTATTTATCATGGTGCGTTGATGAATCCAACCCAATAGAAGACAAGATAGTACACACAGGTAAACTTACCTACAGTGTTAATGAAGATGGATCTTTCCCTCTAATGATTTTTATGCAACCAGGACAGATCTGAAATCCAAACATTTAAATATTTTCATAGGGGACCATTTCATTTGGGTTTCCTAATTTAGATTTATGAAATGGTAACAATTGCATCTATTCTAAAGCATTTCAACCAGCAATGCAAAACAGAAAATTACCCCTATGCCCTTCTAAAAGTCTTGGTGGAACAGACCTTTAATAATATATCAAGTAAATCTTATAAAGTCTTACCATTCACATAAAAGGCTTCAAAATTACAATTCTGAAAAAAAAAAAAAAAAATATATATATATATATATATATAAAATCATGAGCTAACTGCTCTTATAATAGGTATAAAAAATCAATATCAATTCAGTTATCAAGTTCTAATCAATTTTTTTCATTGGATTGACAGAATATAATGAATTCATCATTCAACAAGTGGAATTTCCACAAGAATTTCAATAAATTTTCAAAATCCATGAAGAATATGGAGAAGACATTGGTAAAGAATTTATTCCAATTTCATTCACAATAACTGATTACTTGAACGGTTTTAAGAGGACATACTACTTACTTTTGGTAATTACTCTTATTAGCTGCAGGTAAAAAACTAGTAGCAGCACAGAATAGCACATCTGAAAAATTATGTGAGCATGAATCCGGTTTCTAGATGCAAAAACATTGCATGCTTGAATAAGCACACTCAGAAAGAAAGTTTGCCGCTTGTTTATTTTCATGTATTTCAACCGGTAATTCATTTTCATCATTCAAATCATTATTAGATACCAAGATACTAAATATGGATAAACTTACCTTTAGTGTTAATGAAGATGGATCCTTCGCTCTGGTGATCTTTATGCAAATAGGACAGATCTGGAAACAAAGCATTCATAAATACTACATACTGGACTTTTTCATATGGGTTTCCTTAGCTGTTCTCAGCAAAAAGTAATGCCGCTTGTTTATTTTCATTCTTTTCAACAGGTAATTCATTTTCATCATTCAAATAATTATTAGATACCAAGATACTACATACGGGTAAAATTTCTTTAAATGATTTTTATGCAAACAGGACAGATCTGAAATCCAAACATTTAAATATTTTCATGGTGGACCATTTCATTTGGGTTTCCTAATTTAGATTTATGAAATAGTAACAATTGCATCTATTCTAAAGCATTTCAACCAGCAATGCAAAACAGAAATTTACCCCTATGTCCTTCTAAAACTTTCTTGGTGGAACAGACCTTTAATAATATATCAAGTAAATCTTATAAAGTCTTACCATTCACATAAAAGGCTTCAAAACTGCAATTCTGAAAAAAGGAAATATAAAAAATTATGAGCTAACTGCTCTTTTAATAGGCAAACAAAAAATATCAATATCAATTCAGTTATCAAGTTCTAATCAATTTTTTTTCATTGGATTGACAGAATATAATGAATTCATCATTTAACAAATGGAATTTCCACAAGAATTTCAATAAATTTTCAAAATCCATGAAGAATATGGAGAAGACATTGGTAAAGAATTTATTCCAATTTCATTCACAATTACTGATTACTTGAACGGTTTTAAGAGGACATACTACTTACTTTTGGTAATTACTCTTATTAGCTGCAGGTAAAAAACTAGTAGCAGCACAGAATAGCACATCTGAAAAATTATGTGAGCATGAATCCGGTTTCTAGATGCAAAAACATTGCATGCTTGAATAAGCACACTCAGAAAGAAAGTTTGCCGCTTGTTTATTTTCATGTATTTCAACCGGTAATTCATTTTCATCATTCAAATCATTATTAGATACCAAGATACTAAATATGGATAAACTTACCTTTAGTGTTAATGAAGATGGATCCTTCGCTCTGGTGATCTTTATGCAAATAGGACAGATCTGGAAACAAAGCATTCATAAATACTACATACTGGACTTTTTCATATGGGTTTCCTTAGCGGTTCTCAGCAAAAAGTAATGCCGCTTGTTTATTTTCATGCTTTTCAACCGGTAATTCATTTTCATCATTCAAATAATTATTAGATACCAAGATACTACATACGGGTAAACTTCCTTTAAATGATTTTTATGCAAACAGGACAGATCTGAAATCCAAACATTTAAATATTTTCATAGTGGACCATTTCATTTGGGTTTCCTAATTTAGATTTATGAAATAGTAATAATTGCATCTATTCTAAAGCATTTCAACCAGCAATGCAAAACAAATTTACCCCTATGTCCTAAAACTTTCTTGGTGGAACAGACCTTTAATAATATACCAAGTAAATCTATAAAGTCTTACCATTTACATAAAAGGCTTCAAAACTGCAATTCTGAAAAAAAGGAAATAAAAAATTTTGAGCTAACTGCTCTTATAATAGGTAAACAAAAAATATCAATATCAATTCAGTTATCAAGTTCTAATCAATTTTTTTTCATTGGATTGACAGAATATAATGAATTCATCATTTAACAAATGGAATTTCCACAAGAATTTCAATAAATTTTCAAAATCCATGAAGAATATGGAGAAGACATTGGTAAAGAATTTATTCCAATTTCATTCACAATTACTGATTACTTGAACGGTTTTAAGAGGACATACTACTTACTTTTGGTAATTACTCTTATTAGCTGCAGGTAAAAAACTAGTAGCAGCACAGAATAGCACATCTGAAAAATTATGTGAGCATGAATCCGGTTTCTAGATGCAAAAACATTGCACGCTTGAATAAGCACACTCAGAAAGAAAGTTTGCCGCTTGTTTATTTTCATGTATTTCAACCGGTAATTCATTTTCATCATTCAAATCATCTTAAGATAAATAAATACAGGTAAACTTACCTTTAATGTAAACCCTCTCTGGACGGGTGGTATACTACGGTGCCGCGCATTCTAGGCCCGTTCCCTGGGTGATGCCATACGGCGTTGTTTATTTAACTGATTTAGGCCTATGCATTCAAGAGCCTCGGCATTGTAACATGCAAGGCTGGAATGCCCCCGCCGTGAGTGGGTTAATCCTTTCTGGACGGATGGTACACTACTGTACCGCTCATTCAAAAGCCCAGTGGCCGGGCGGTACAATATTGTGCCAGCCATTTAATTGATTTAGGCCTAAGCGCTCGAAAGCCCCGGCACTGTGACATTCAAGGCTGGAATGCCCCCGTTGTGAGTGGGTTAATGAAGATGGATCCTTCCCTCTAGTGATTTTTATTCAAACAGGGCAGATCTGAAAACCAATCACTCATGAATACTTTGTAGTGGACTTTTTCATATTAGTTTCATAAGTTAATCTCAGCAAAAAGTAATGCCGCTTGTTTATTTTCATGCTTTTCAACCGGTAATTCATTTTCATCATTCAAATAACTATCAGAAGTTACAAAATGGTAGACTTACATTCAATGGCAATGAATGGGTCATCATCTTGTAGGGACACATAATCTGAAAAGAAACAAGTACCGATACTGAATAGTTGACTTAATCATTGGCTACCTATCTACAGGAAGCAAGAAAAAGGGAGAGCAGCAAAAACTCTTATCGTTTGACAACTGCCTTAGTGTTCGAATAGCTTATGGCATTAGGCCTGCGCATTTTGAAATACCCCTTGCAATAGGTCCAAGTGGAGCCAAATCCACATGGAATATAAAGTTTCTGCTTAAGTCTCCTTTAAATAAGTGTACATTAATTCAAATAAATAATCAGTCCCTAATTCAGCTTCAATTATATTAAAACTTATCTTGCTCAAGGATACTAATGCAAAATTAATGGCATAATTTGGTACCAAAACCTGTTCTGGATTTTTTAATTTGTTGAAAAATTATCATCATCATTATTATGGAGAAATAGCAAGTTAACCCCTTCACTACGGGCAGTAGAAAACACCCTCCACTCCGCATCCGAGCTTCCGGCGCGCGCCAAATTTTAAACGTCGCTATTGAATATGACAAGTTTTAAGCCAAAACCTCATAATATTCATGTATTATATATCAAAATATGCATAGTTGTCATATGCACATAGGGGAAGAGGTTAAGTTATTTACATGGGTTGGGAGGAAGATGGAAAGAGTGACCTTGGTGGGAGGCCTCACTCAGATGACCAAAGAAAACGACTGAAATAGTATGGTAAACTAATCATAAGTTTTATATTTTTACATAATGTTTCATAAATAAATAATAAAATGATTGCAAGCAGGGCGCATCGGTGCCTCCCCTGGTATAAGCGAATCCCACTCTTATGTAATAATAATGAAAGTCAAGTAATCCATTGCATCATATCTGACCTCTATTCTGAAAGATCTCGTACAGTATCTGGAAGAAAGAAAACTCAATTTCACCAGAACTCAGCCATGACACAGTATGCGCGTCCTCGGGTTTTTCATGAGCACTGCGAGGACGCAGTATATGCGTTCTCTTGTCGAAGGGGTTAAATAGTCAGAAATACAATGCCAATTCCCATTACAAACACACTATGAATGTCACAAGCATAAGGAAGAGATACACAGTGAGTGCCAAGGCAAGAAAATCAAGCTTTGTTATCAAATGTGATGTTTCTCTCCATTCCCCATCCGGACTTGTGGTAAATAGAAAATAAAGACTTCTATGATTGGTAAGAACAAATGTAATACAGTACAAATAGATTAATGAAAATCAAGTAGAAGATACCTGCAACTTTAAAATGTGCAAAATAAAGGGGGGAAAGGGCATTAAATGTCCTTATAACCTCAAATTCTACTTAGTAGCAAAGAGATTAAGATTTAATTTATACAGATGTTTCAAAAGCATGGGAGAACAAGGTCTACTTTCCTCTAACTTTTTCTTTGTATGCTGAAGACAGATTCGAGTTAACATGCAATAGCTTTTCCATGGAATCGTGTGAAAGTTACAAATTACACAGCTTCAGCACAGGAGAACAAAGGTTTCAGAACTCAAATCTTCAGAGGTACACCCCGACCTATAGGATTGTGTTCAATATTTCATTCCCAGGCCAATTGGAAAAATAGAATAGACTTCTAATTCACTAGAAGTTAAACTTAGGAGTCTAGCTCCGACAAAGCTAAAGCAAACTTTTACCATATTTTTATAACCTTTATCACACCTCATTCTCAGTGAAAGTAAAGTTCCACCGAGGTACTTCATGACTTAACCAATTGTGTAGGGTGTCATGACATTTTGGCAGCACTAGCTCTAGAGCTACAGGGTTCCAAAGTCAGCCTAAACTCGCATTTTATGATGGATTTAATGGATAAATATTGTTTGGGTTAGTCTGTGCTACCCAGAGGGCGGAGAAAACCCTTTCCCCATCTCTCTCATTATTAGACGGTGCAGCTAGCCTTGGTGACCTATTAGGGTGTTAGGTGCCCGGTCAGCAATGGGTTAATACCATTTATCTATTTCTAATTTGACAATTAGATTTTTCATTGTATATTAGATGATACTGATTTACAAGTTTATCCCCCCCCCCCCCTTGTGTGTTGGTTCTGAAGATATCTATTGATCACTCGGAAAATCCATGTTCTTAATCTTAATTGGCATTTGTTAATTTAGTTTCATTATACGAACCTTTACTAGTAATCCTCTTAATACTATAAATAAATTTAGTTGTAAATATTCATGAACTTATTGAATAAACCCAAGTAAATAATGTAAGATGTCCAAATATGAGATAGGTGGGCTATACTGCTTCATGTTTAACTTTCTAGCCCAATATTCACACACAATCCCCTTAACCCAATCCCGACAGGACTGGCAAGAAATGGCAACCCCCTATGCCGGACCTATGCAATATTGCATCGAGAACGTCACACTGGTGTGTCACCCCATTATCAGGCATTTAGCCATCATACGGGTGTGACACGGCATCATCATAGGGTTAACCTAGATATTTAGTAAAAAAATTTTGGCTTACCATTTATGCGAGTCTGCTCAATGAAAATCCTGGAAAAAAAAAAGAAAAGAATTAACTATAGAAATAGGGAAGAGGTGGGGGGGATAAACATTTCTATTCAGGGATTAAGTTCTAATCAATTTCATTCATTGGATTGACAGAATATATATAATCATCATTATATCAATTTGGACTTTATTAACTTTAGATAAATATTCTAAATTAGAAATCAAACAATAAATTACTCCATTTTTTTATTTTTTTTACTGATAGAACCCATAAAATAAACTTACTTTCTACAATTCCTCTGATTAACTGGATTGGTTGAATGATTATTAAAGTCTGCTGTGTCACAAGCTAGGTCATTAGTAGTAATTTATTTTAACCCATTCGAGCTGGTTGACATGCTGACGTTTTGTGGTTTTGCGTCAGACGCCAGGGATGATATATAAGGGCAAGGTCGGCGCTCTAGGTGAGCAAGCAGGCAGCCCAGGCTCACAGCTTGTGCGTCCGAGAATCTCGAGGCGTTAGACTTATGCGTTCGAAGACCCCGGCATTGTGACTATGCAAAGCCAGAACCGCCCCGGCGTGAATGGGTTAACTAGAAGTTGAAACTTGTGGCAGCACAGGATAGCACATCTGAAAGATACGTAAGCCCATTATTAGTTTAAAGATGCTAAACTGACCAAGATTCATTAAGTACATTCATATAAAAAGTTTGCCGCTAGTTTACTTTCATGCATTTCAACTAGTAATTCATTTCCCTTTAAATTAAGAGAATACATAGTAATATACTTACCTTTACCGACAATAAAGCTGGACCACTAAGTGTAACCACTTTGCACACAGGACCAATCTGAAAACTGAATATAAATACTTAGAGCAAACATGAGTTTAGATTTCCATATCTAGTTTCAGCAAAAACTTACCTATTCAATTTGATTAACTATTAGATGCTAGATAATAGAAAACTAACCTTGGCTGAAAAAAATATTGATCCCTCTCTCCAGTGAATTCTCTACAAACAGGACAGATCCAAAAACCAAAACATGCATATTTCATATTGGATTCCACAAGGATTTCTGTATCAGATATCAGCAAATAATTTTTTTTTTAAGTGGTATTTCATTTTCAATATTGAATTAATCATTAAATGCTGATATTAGTAAACTCACCTTTAGTGGTAATGAATATGTATCCCTTTGTGTAACGAATTCAATAAACAGGACTGGTCTGAAAAAACCTTCGCAAAATACCTCAGATTTATTCATTCAAGGTTATTTATTTTTGTCAAGTTCTAAAAAAAAAATATTTACAGGAACTCATTTTCCACAATTACTTTTCTACACTGCCATTTATAGTAGATGTCAAGCCAGGTGGGAAAAAAAAAAAAAAAAAAAAAAAGATACCATGTTTAGTGGTTCCAGGATCAGAAGCCGGGGATGAGATATTTAGTCGTGGCCGGCACCTGGGTGATCAGGGGTACAGTGCTCAGCCGCAGCCAGTGAGGCTGAGAATCCTGGGGCGTTAGGCTTATGCATTCATAACATGCTGGCATTACGACCATTTAGAGGCAAAATAGCCCCGTCATTAACGGGTTAAATCCTTTATAATTGTAATTCACACCTTTTCAGTTTACACAGAATTAGTTGGCAGGTGTGCGACCGTATGTATATTAAAAGTAATAAAAAAAATGCAATTTAAATTCACAATTGACTGCAATGAACTTAAAGTGTCAAAATTTACACATTTCTCAACTTACAATTAGATATAATGGCACATCTGAAAAATGGAATGATCATCAATATATCTGCATGAAAAGAGACCTGCATACTCAAAGTTTGTAGATAGGTTTCAAGTACATTGCATTTACTTGAAATTTCTTCTCATTTACCTTCATACCAATAAAAATAGCTGTGTTCCTGTTCTATTACATAAATATTCAAATAAAATAAAAATCCACCATTGGCCACTCAAAATTAATTAATAAAAGTTGCAGGAAGAAAAAAAATAAAAAAAAATAAAAATAAGAAAATATACTAACATGAACTAGGTCCTTTTTAAATGAAATTTGAACTTAATGAAGGATATGAAGATACAAGCATGGATTTTTTTCTTTATTAATAGCTTTCATTGTTTAACGGCGCGGGCCACGTGCACTCTGCGCTGGGCGACCACCTTTCTGGACCTTAGGGACCTTCTGGCTGGCTTTTCCCTGCTGTAAAAATTAAAAATTAAGTTTCTCAGTTTATACAAATTCTGCATTAAAATAATTACATTTCTACCCTATGTTATTGGACTGTCATGACAATGGCAGATAATTTGAACTACTTTTGGCAGGGTCACTCTTTACCTTTCCTCCCTGGGGAGCTGCAGGCTTCTTAGCAGCAGCCTTAGCTGCTTTGGCAGCCTTTGCCTTCTCCTTGGCAGCCCTGAAATTTTTTTTAAATACATTAAACAAATTATCTAGACAATGCTAAAGTCTTATTTTGAACTTTTGTATACATTATTCGTAAATCATAATACTAACCGGATAGCCTGTTCTCTCTGTGCCTTACGAACTTCAGGCTTCATGTTCCTGTAACAAAGAAGAGGCAATTAGTAATAGGGTTTTAATAAATGTGAACTGAGAAAGATGCCTTGGTTTTGTTAAAAAATAACAGCTTTAATGCCATTATCAAACTGAACATAAATGCAGATTATACAATACATGAAGCATTAGCAAGAACTATTATCAATTTCAGATTTAGTATCCCCCCTCCCCACCAACAATAGTTGTTGTTTTCAACTATGCACATAAAATTTTACTAAAAGCACTTGTTCAAAGTTCAGAGAGTTCATTATATGATGGCATGTTCAGAGAGTTCATTATATGATGGCATGTTCAGAGAGTTCATTATATGATGGCATGTTCAGAGAGTTCATTATATGATGGCATGTTCAGAGAGTTCATTATATGATGGCATGTTCAGAGAGTTCATTATATGATGGCATGTTCAGAGAGTTCATTATATGATGGCATGTTCAGAGAGTTCATTATATGATGGCATGTTCAGAGAGTTCATTATATGATGGCATGTTCAGAGAGTTCATTATATGATGGCATGTTCAGAGAGTTCATTATATGATGGCATGTTCAGAGAGTTCATTATATGATGGCATGTTCAGAGAGTTCATTATATGATGGCATGTTCAGAGAGTTCATTATATGATGGCATGTTCAGAGAGTTCATTATATGATGGCATGTTCAGAGAGTTCATTATATGATGGCATGTTCAGAGAGTTCATTATATGATGGCATGTTCAGAGAGTTCATTATATGATGGCATGTTCAGAGAGTTCATTATATGATGGCATGTTCAGAGAGTTCATTATATGATGGCATGTTCAGAGAGTTCATTATATGATGGCATGTTCAGAGAGTTCATTATATGATGGCATGTTCAGAGAGTTCATTATATGATGGCATAGAGTTCTGGCTTTAAATAATCTTGAGTGGTTGTAGTTCACTGAACAAACAAGGGGGAGGACAGCTTACCTCTTAGCCATGATGTCTGTGAGTGAGGCACCAACAATGGCACGCTGGAACTTCTGGGTGCGGCGAGTACGTCTCTTGGCAACTTCCTCCTCCACACCCTTCTTGTGCAAACGCCTGCAATATAGGGTGGAATATTCTTTTGATCTTTCAAACTGAAGGTGTGAATTTGATGAAGTACTAACTATTAGCACTTGAAAAACGTAATAACTCAAAGTATTAATTAGTGATGAGTAAAACAAAATATACAATACTAAACCACTCTTCCCCTAGAATTTTCTTAAATATATATATATATATATATATATCACACCTGCTCAAATTCTAAACTGCTTGCATAAAAAAGGTTTCTAACAAGTAGTAAAAAACATACATGAATACTAGAACAAATAAATAAATACAAAGGGAACTCCAATCTGAGGATCTCTTACCTGTACAATACAGTCCATTTTACTTCACGTGGGTTCTTCTTCATAAGATAGGCTGCCTCACATCTTGCATTGAGGAACACCATCACCTATAAAATAAATATTTATCAGTATTTTCCCAAACATGTTCAAATTCTAAGGAATTGCATACATATTAACAGGGGCTAGTTATCCCACTATAGCCAGGTATCATGGCAAACCTGACAGCCTAAGAATTGCAGCTATCGAAAGTCATCCTAAATCCATATTTTGGGCTACTTAGGGAAAATGTTTGTTGGGCAAGCCTGTACTGCCGGGAGAGAGGAGAAACGTGTTCCCCATTCCTCCGATTTCTGACCAGTTACTAATACATGCGGAATAAAAGGAGGCTTGCTTGATGGCAATCAATACAACTTGAACATCTGACAAAGCAGACAGAAGGATGGAAAAGGCTTAGAAAGGTGTTTTAACACAATCTGGATATGTTAACTTAGGTTTAGACTAAACTTGAATACGACACTGAATACTACTATCTTCCTACAATATTTCTTCAATTACCATCTCATTTTTCTAAAAGTAGATGGTTTGTTCTTGAGTAGCATAAGATTATGCATTATAGAAAAGCACATCCAATAACCTCAAGATTAATCTCCGAGCCTATGCTATAGTCAGTCACTATGCATGACCAACCTTTAGCATGCAACTCGTGTAGGGATAATCAAGCCATTTGCCTTTAACCCATTGGTCGCGGTTTTAAATAAATATTTGTGCAGTAGGATGGCTGGTTTACATTGTCTGGCACGGTGCCATCCGCATCTATGACCGGCTGCCTTTGCAGCAAATCATGCCATCCACTGCTAATGGGTTAACCCGTTAACCCTTCACTACGGGCAGTAGAAGACGCTCCCCATGCCGCATCCAAGCTGCCAGCGCGCACCAAATTTTAAACGTTGCTATTGAATATGACAAGTTTTAAGCCAAAGCCTCAACATCATAATCATGTATTATATATCAAAATATGCATAGTTAACCTCTTCCCCTGTATGCATGTCACAGGTTATTTATATTGATTGGGAGGAAGATGGAAAGAGTGACCTTGGTGGGAGGCCTCACTCAGATGACAAGAAAACGGTTTAAGTAGTATGGTAAACTAATAATAAGTTTTACATTTTTATATAATGTTCCATAAATAAATAATAAAATGATTGCTAGCAGGGCACATCGGTACCTCCCCTGGTATAAGCCAATCCCACTCTTATGTAATAATAATGAAAGTCAAGTATTCCATCATATTATATACGACCTCTATTCTGAAAGATCTCATACAGTATCCAGAAGAAAGAAAACTTAATTCCAACAGAACTCAGCCATGACGCAGTATGCGCGTCCTTGGGTTTGTCACGAGCGTTGCAAGGACGCAGTATACACATCCTCGTAGTGAAGGGGTTAATGATGGGTGACAAGATATCACGTCTAGTGACTTTTGGGTCAGACACCAGGGATAAGTTATTTTGTCAAGGCCAGCGTGCCTGGTTAGCGGGCGCTCAGCACTCACTCGCGGCCAGTGTGGCCGAGAATCCTAACACGTTAGGCTTATGTGTTCGAGTATCCATGCATTTCGACCTTTTAAAGGTTATGCATTTCCAAACAAAGAAATTGGTATTGATGAAATCCTTTTGATACCCCTTTACCTTAGTGTCATTTTTAAGATGTATCACTCTTTATAAATAAATAAAATTGTATGGTACTTATCTAAATTATATGCCTATACAGGAATCACAAGAATGAAATATATCAAACACTTACACCTTAATTAAAAATGGTTCTGCACAAAGATATAAAATGGATATTTAAAAATATGACCAAACATACATTCTGCAACATTTAATGATTGCCAAATTCTAACAATAGCCAAGCACTGCCATATGTAATTTCAAGAGGAATCTGTAAAGTATTTTAATTTTCTAATGTTGATCTGTAACATGCCCTCCCCATTAAATGAGGAGGATATAAGGATAAAATCAGGTATGAGCCAGGTTGTGCAGAAATTATGCACTTCTGTAATTGCTAGGGGCTGAAGAGATTTTAAATATTGCATTTATTAGTTGCCATGAAAATTAAAGTTTAATTACACCTTGATTGGAGTCCAGGAATACCAATATTTTATTTTACCCCACCACTTCCCTGGGATACCATGTTTTCCCCACAATATGTTTTGTATCACTGCATTTATTGTGGCTTGTCAGTATTAACCAACAATGACATACTAAACAAGAAATTCATCCTTACCAATATCAAAAGCTATATGGAAATGACAGTACTGAGCCGAGATCTCAGAGTGGGAAGTGTGCAACTGATATTTGGTGTGCATTCATTCCAAATTCTTGATTTAGAATGTCCAAATCAGATTTGCTTTACAAGTACTCTAAATAAGAAGGCTGTCACAAAAATTCTATTACATGAATTACTGTATCATTTTTCTATTTACACATTGCCACACACTGTTCAATCAACCCACTGCGGATGGGGGAAAAGAGTAAGCTAACTGGTCTGTATGACAATGCAGGCACCAGTTATAAATTAGAGGGGCAGGGAAAGTCTTCATGTAGCTGGCAGCAGACTTGCCAAAAGAATTTTTTTCCCATAAATCCATTACAAAATAAGAGTTTAGGCTAACTTTGAAAAGCTGTAGCTCTGAAACTAGCACCACGACAGTCAAAGTCCCTCACATTTGTGCACATTCCTCCCATTCACAGCAGGCCAATTAGTTGCAATTCTGGTCCATTTGTGAAGATAAGTGTACAAAGCCTCCAAGTGCTAAATATCTCCCAGCGCAATAGTGCATTACGCTTCTCAGAGCTCTACACTCAATAGGATGTCATCTCGCAAGAGTGAAATATTCCTATGACATGATAGCATGTCATCCATGACGAACGGGTTAAGAGTAAGCAATTTCTTATGTATCATTTACGCAATGCTATTTCCAATGTCAGGTCTTTCATACAATGACTCATATTTTGGGCCTAACTGGAGACATCATATATAGATATATATATATATATATATATATATTATTATATATATATATATTATATATATATATATATATATATATAGAGAGAGAGAGAGAGAGAGAGAGAGAGAGAAATATATTATATATATATATATATATGTATATATATATATATATATATATATATATATATTCTCTCTCTCTCTCTATATATATATGACACCCATCCATAATGGGTATGTATGATGTATGAAGTATCCAAGTGCAAAATATGCAATTGGAGAAAATCTTTTCAAAATTGGGGTGGAGGTAAGGATTGAACAAATGGATAGTTTTGGCTACGTTTATCAAGTAAGGACCATGGTTATATGGAAAAGAAAGATTAAGGGTAAATATATTTCCAGATTACAATGAGAAACTAGAGCAGACAAAGAATTTGATTCACTGGCCTTGATAGGAGTGCTTGGTCACCTTGTCAGAAATATCTATAAATTTAATTGCAGGTAATACTGAGAAGACTTAAGGTACACCAACAGATTCACATGCACTTTTATACATGTGCACCATTTTACAAAAAATGTTGTGGCATCAAGACAAAGATATAGAAAACATTCAATGAATACCCTATGAGATTATTTCTAATCAACAAAATCATGTGAAATTCAATATTAGAACTGTAGGTGTATCTTTAACAACCACCAGGCATCCTTAACCCATTTGCAGCGGTTGACATGCTAACACGTTTTGTGGTTTTTGCGTCAGACGCCGGGGACAAGATATCAGGGAAAGGCCGGCGCTCGGGGTGAGCGAGTGGGTAGCCCAGGCTCGCAACTTGTGTGTCAGAGAATCTCGAGGCGTTAGGCTTGTGTTCGAAAACCCCGGTATTGCGACCATGCAAAGCCGGAACCGCCCCGGCTAATGGGTTAAAGATGTTTAATTCTACGGCTTTCATTCTCTTCCTCAGACTGATTTGCTCCATAATTTTCTCAATATAATTGAATGTTATGTATGCTTGAAACAAGTAAAAAAATTGTTACATTCCACTAATTGCCAAGGACAGAAAATATATGTTAAGACCTTTCATTGCAACACTAACAAGGATTCACAGTCTGAAGCAATTGCATGGTGACAGGGCTGGTTTCTATAAAAATAATCTTGGATTATTTATAGGATTATTTATAGGAATTTCACAAAGAATGCCAATTTCTTCCTAAAAGTGATCTTAGCAGACAACAATGCTTGGAGAGCTGGCGAGCTGTCCTTGGGGCAACTCTGGGGCAGTTAGAAGTTCAAGTTTCCAAACAATGCATTTACATTTGCCAGTTTGAATATTTTTACGCTCTAAGTAATGTTTTTAGTAGTATGACAATGCTGCACTTGGACTGTTATACATGATGGTACAGGAGTACTTGTGACCAACTGTTCTGAAAGCAGCAAGATGTAAGTATCATAAAACTAGTTAACCCATTAGCAGCGGATGGCAAGATTTGCTGCAATGGCAGAGTCGGTCATAGACATGGATAGCACCGTGCCAGACAATGTAAACCAGCCATCCTACTGCACAAATATTTTATTAAAACTGCGACCAATGGGTTAATCATAATATATAATTTCTTGACTTGATTTGAATGAGTGCAAAGAAAAATATTCATCCTTTTATACATTTACCTACACAGCCAATTTACATATTTTAACAATACTAACTTTATACTGCTTCCCCATTTGGTGTACATTTTGTTCTGCCACAAAAACATTTATACATTTTTGCAAAGCTGTATAAAAAATACTATAGATTCCTCTTGTATGTATCTGATTAATTCAAATCCTCAGCACTTTGAACAAAAAATCTCAACTTGTATTGTTTATCTGTTCATTGTATAGGTACAGGTAAGAGGAACTGGTCACATCCAGTTGAAAATCTAGCAACATCTGACAGATGTAGAGTAAATATGACAAATATGTAATACGGTGACATGAATGAAGATTTAAATTGTATAAGAAAAGGGCAAATAC
>NW_028234403.1:27851852-27859352 GCF_977035675.1 Penaeus japonicus | reverse complement strand
TCTAGTGATTTGAGGGCCTGATTTAGCAGGACTTAAGTTGGAAACGAGCAGAATTTAGAATGGTTTGATAGCACCATGCATGGAAATTTTGAATTGTTATGTGGAGTTAGGAATGTAGCCCCCACAGATCTCATGTAATGTGTTACTAACATTATATTTTTCTTTATTTTTTTTTTCCAGGAGAGGAAAAAGATGAAGCACAAGATGATCCAGGTAAGAATTCTTTTATTCTTGTTGTTGTATAGAGAAGGAAGAATTGTAAACTATGGTCAGGTATGCTTTCCCATTTGTTCATGTCAATCATATGAGGCAAAGTAAATATTTAATATAGCAATTCATTTCAATATATTTTTGCCTCAGAATATTTTTTTCTCCTTCTTCTTTAATACTATGTTTATTATGGTAAATTATTAGCCTCAAGGTAAAGTGTTTGTATGAGTATACTATTCCCCTTTTATTTGTACATTCATGCATACAGCCATTTATATTTTAACAAAATCTTGATTGTCTCCTGCCCTCTATTTCCCATTATCTCTAATTATTTATTCATATATTCAGATATGAAGTTCTCATTATCCTAAATCAATTATTGTCTCTTGATTATCTATTGCTTTCTGTTTTCCAATATCTCTTTAATTATTTATTCAGATATTCAGATATTAGATTCTCATTATCCTTAACCCAATGCCGACGGGCCTGGCGAGAGCTGGCAACCCCCAACTCCGGGCGTAAGGAATATCGCCTGGGTGTTGACGCCGGTTACTGTGACGCGTCACTTGCATCCCACTGGATGGAATAAGAGCCTTACTCGCCGCGGTTTTGATTGCGCGTCCCATTTTTTTGCATTTTAGGTAATGCGTGATTTGAATGAAAGACGATATTGAGTTGACTTTGTGAGGTGCAATACAAGCTTTATCGATGTTATAATGCTTCTAACTCTGAGTCCAGAGTTCATACTCTTTGCTTATGTATAATCTTGTACTATGCGGAATATCATTACCACAATATCATGAGCTAAAGTCAGACTTATACGCAAAATAGGTGAAAGCTTTTTCTTCGATAATTACAACTTCTACCCATGTTGTAAGCTCATAATCTTTCTGTAGCATACTCTTTTACTCAAAAACATCGTTGCCATGGTATCAGGAGGGGAAATGACATATATATGTGCAAGAAAAATAATTTATTCATGTAAAAAAAAAAGAATGAACACAAAACATAAACATAATAAAAATAAAACATACATATATGAAAAAAGATGAACATAAGAAAAAAAAACAATGTATATACAGGAAAAGAAGGGGAGAGGTTCAGAGAGAGAGAAAGTCAGGTTGCAGAGTGCCAGGCCTCAAAGCAACCATAGGTGCACAGACCGACAAGACAGTCTGCGCACCGGCTGCGGGTAGCCTTCCGTACGCCCCTGGCGGAGCACCAGCGGCAGCGAAGACGCTTGCCGTCTGGAACGGACTGAATGGAGTGCCCTCGCTGCTGAAGTCGGGATCGGACCTCACGTGTAGGACGTGCGGCCTCTCTGCAAATCGAGTGAACACTCCTCGTGTCACCGATCATCTGCATCGCCAACTCCATGCGGAACTCCTTCTGTGGCATCCTACCCCCCATGGTACGATACACGGCGAAGGAGTTCACAAGGGCAAGGTCAAAGAGGAAGAAGAAGATCTTCCTATACCACACCCTCGACTTACGAGGGGTGGAGTATGAGGCGGAGAATTGGTCCCCAACGTCGACGCCCTTCATGCCAACATTGTAGTCGGCAACGACGCGGGGCTTCCCTCCCTCCTCGACCTGAGCGTTGTGGACGGTGGAGAGCATCGTAACAACGTTACGGTCCCTCCACTGTAGAGCAAGCAACCCTGTGTTGCTGCTCCTATAGTCCACGTCGCCCCTCCTTTTCACAGTGAGGTCACGGGGCATCCACTTACGTGACACCCTCACTGTCCCCACTGCATTAGTCCGTCGGGACTGGAGAATGTGGAAGAGAGATGGGGAAGTGTACCAGTTGTCTACAAAGACACAGTACCCTTTCCCCATGCTACTACTCATCTCCAACAAGTCCAGGACTGCCTTCGTCGAGGCCGGCACAGTGCTCTTATCCTGGCCCGTATAAATCCGGAAACACGACGTGTAACCGCTGGACGGGCCAGTACTGGCCGACAATTTATAAACCTTCAACCCGAACCGTGCCCGCTTGTTCTTGTTGAAGGTTACAAACCTCAGTCTCCCGTGGAACTTCCACAAAGACTCGTCAATGGCGATGTCTTTCTCGGGGACCAAGGACTCAACGAAAGCAGTGTTGAGGGCGTCTATAACCGGGTGGAGCTTCCACAGACGGTCCTCGGGAACCTGTTCCCCATCCTCCAGATGCGCGAAATGGAGGTGGGTTGTCAGGTGGTCAAACCTATCCCTGGACATCGTCTGTGGAAAAAGCTCGACGCGAACAGTTGGATGGTGGGACCAGAAATCCCGGTAGCACGGGATCTTGTGGAACCCCATGGTCACCCGCAAGCCAAAGTAAGCCATCAGCTCCTCCTTGGACATGGGAGTCCACTTCCTCATATGAGGGGAGACAGGAGGAGAGATCCCTGCATACCTAGAAGCAGACAAAAAGCAAACGTCAGTAAAACAATTCCATAAACGGGTTATATACACTCAAACTGTAATAATATAGGAGACAATAACAGTGAAAAATTACAAACTCACCTATTGGTCTCGCGGATGATATGCTGAAGGAGATCGTCCGTGAAAAAACACTGGAAGATCTCAAGGGGGCTGCTGGTTTCATCCAGGTCTGCCTTGACCCCAGGAGAACCAGCAAACCCGAACCTTTTCGGGACGTTATCCCTCTTTCGCCAAACGAAATTAGGAGTCCCAGGTTCGTTCCTACGCCACACTTTGGTGGCGAAGGTTGACAAAGGCTCGTCACTGTCTAGGGTCGTGTCCGCCTGGCTGACATAGTCCAGCTCGTCCTCCGAGCTTGTACTATTATCACTGTCCTCCTCTGCCCTGCGAGGAACGTATTCGTCCCCGCTACTCTCCCCGTCAGAGGAAAAGTCGGGGGACGTCAGTCTTCGCGAGGCAGAGGAGGCAGGTCTGCGGCGTAACCCTGATGTTGATGGCTGAGGCTCATCAACATCATCAGAACAGGAGGAGGGGAGGAGGAGCGTTTGGCGCTGTCTCTTCGGAGCCATGTCGAGTGATTCTATGGGGGTCGTTGACCTCCTTTTATACCCGAGGTTTGCCCCAATCTCCCGCCAGGTGACCGGTGGCAACGTCATATCGAAGTACGTGGAGGAAGTTGGCCAATCAGGTCAATGGAATGACGTTGTATCCTGTGACGTTGGTCTCACGCGATTTTACGTAAATGGTGACGCTTTGTCACGTGACTCACGTGACTCACGTGACAAAACGTCATCATGACGACACATGCCGTGATGTCGGTCGCACGTGACGTCACGTGAATGATGACGCGCGATTCACGTGACAAAACGTCACGTATGTGACGTCACATGCTGTGACATCACACGCTGTGACGTCACACGCTGTGACGTCACATACGTGACAAGGAAACTCAGGTAAGATCTCTGCTTTTACCTGTTTACTTTACCTGCCGCCCGCTGTTGCAATGGCGGTGCACGGCAAAGGCAGAAATTGCGTAAACATAGTGTCAATAAACAAATTTGTTTTAAAGACATAAAATAACCTTATTTCGATTATATTTTGCCTTAGAACACTCCCGTATATCATTCTCCATCAACTGGAATATTTACAGACACGTCACACGAGTGTGACGCCCGTCGTTGACGATTTGCTGGTGAGTCACACCGGTGTGACATACCGTCGTCGCGCCCTATTTGCCGCGTCACACGGGTGTGTCACCCGTCGTTATTGGGTTAAGCAATTATTGTCTCTTTTTCTCACATGTACACATCGCCAGCAACTTCGGTAATCATTTTCTTGCAGAAATACAGAAATTGCTATTACCTCATTTGCTAGTTATTCTTACATATATACAACTCTCTCTTCTGCCCACCAGTTGCCAGCGACTCAGAAGTAGTGCTTGACCTGTGCGGCCGCCGCCTGAAGCGCCTGGAGAAAGCACCTGCCAACCAAGCCTTTGCAACAGCACTCGTCTTGGACAACAACTGTCTCCAGAACCTCTCCAACCTTGACAGCTATGGGGAGCTTGAGAGGGTGAGGGAATGACTTTAGGCACTTACGCCCTTCTGCGGCTGGATTTTTCTATTTTTAGCTATATTTTACATACTTCATTGGAAGACTTGATTTTGACACAGTTATTTGCAATAGTTGATTGGGAGATGCATTTTTTAGAAGCATGTGTAAATTATCCTAAATCACCCAAAATATGGAAGACGAAAGAAGGAGAGGCGAGAACCTGACTTGTTCCTAGCCCTAGTGATCATTTACAGTGTTCCTGGATAATGTTGATGATGTTACAGATATTAATATTTTTGTTCATATATATATTATGGATTTATTATTCATATTTATTTTTTTTCAATTCATCATTTTAATTATCTTATTTTTTATTTTATTCTTATTATGAAAAATTATTTAATATTATTATAGATTAATCCTATTTCCCACCCGGCCCGCGATGGCCCCGGCGATAGGCGGGCCCCCTGGGGAATACGCCATCATCGGGTGCCTCGGGATCGGTCCCTGGTGAATGGCACCTTTGCTGTGTCACAGGTGGTGGAATAGGAGATGGCATCACTACACACGCAAGATATCATCAAGTCACGCCTTTTACATACTCCCCTCTTATGAAATACATAATAAAATGAACTATCATATACACAGTAATGTAACTTATAATAAGTAAGATATAGATACAGAGAGAGTTTTATAAGTTTTGCCATTAGAATTAAATTGGTGACAAGAAAATGAATAATTGCAATAAATTTATATAAAATTATAGATATTTATTCTTACAGCTATGATAACTTTCCACGTCACTTACATTCTCACGCCATGGGCAGTTTCCCGGCTTCGGCGCGGTCGCAATAACGGGTTTCGGTCTACCATAACGGAGTACTCGAACACTCGAAAGCGCTCGGCCTCGCAAGCCTCGCGCACCGCTCCTCTAGCCGAGCGCTTACCGGCCTCCCTCATGCGCCCTCGCGCCGCTCCAGAAACGTCTGACGCCGAGGCCACAATAACAATACATCACTATCACGGTGGTTAATGGGGTAATGTACTTTAAAAAAAATTCCGCAATATATTCACAATTTCCCATGGCAGGATCGGCATCAAATCATAAATTTGTTTTTATCTGTTTTTTTTTTGTTTGAGGGACTATTTTATTTTTCTTTTGACTTTTGATTCTCCTATATGACAGACACTGTAACTTAGAAAAACAACAAATCTATATGTAAATTTGTTAGATATTTACATTTAAAACAATAAATATATCAATGATTATATCAAGAAAGAAAAAGATACATATTATATATATATTATACCCCTTCCCAACAGCTATTATCATCATTTGGATTATGATAATTTATTTCAATTTATTATCATTTTCTTACGTCACACTGGATAGAACCCCTTCATTTTATTATAGTTATGATTACACGGGCCCCCTTATAGTGAAAACCCCCAACTAGACCACCCCCAACTACCGGCCGCATGCCCCAGTGCATCGCGGAAGTATAGTTGAGAATCGCCCCGTCACATTTCAATAGAATGTGAGCAGATCTACTTGTTACTCACGCCGTAACAACACTCAGCTAACATGTAACCAACCAACATACATACATAATCATACCTATATCTGATACAGTAATGTGAATCTTATAATAACAGAGATGTAGTTTTATTCGTATAAAAGATGCACAACAAAATTATACCAATAAGACTAGTATAAAAATTTGTACATTAAGAAATAAAAATAATTGCAAATAAGGTTTTCATGCTTTCGTAACAGATACTACATGGGGGTTACTGATTTAAGCACAGCGCGCATCCCGCGTTTCGGGCTGGCTCCGGCTCAACAAATAATTCCAACTCGGGTTCTCGAAACTGCATACAAAAGGAGCCTCGAGAGGAACACGCCCAAGCGCAAGCCTTTGCGCTCCGCTCGCTGCCCGCGCGCGCCGGTTCCCCTCATAGCGTGTCCGGGCGTCTGACAAAAAAACCCGGTGTGAATTCATCAATGACTGTGTGGGAATGGGTTAATGATAGTACTTTAAAATTGACCATTCCAATTCACAATCATCCTAGCAATTGTTGGATATATAAACGTTTTGTTCTGGTATGTTAGTTTTGTTCTTCTCACTTTTTTTTGCTTTAATTTTTGAGATCCTATGACTCTGAAACTACAAAAAAAAAAAAACAAAATTTGTTAGTATTTTACATTTAAATTTTTAAAAAACTAACAATAATATAATGATTGATTATAGAAAAAATATATGTTTATATATATATATATATATATATATATATATATATATATATATATATATATTTATATATTCATATATTCATATACACTTTTACGCACATGTCCACATATAAAATGCACAAGCACACACACACACACACACACACACACACACACACACACACACACACACACACACACACACACACACACACACACACACACACACACACACACACACACACACACAGACACGCACATACACACACACTCACATGCATACACACACGCTCACTCATGCACACTCACACGCTCACTCATGCACACTCACACAGTCACTCATGCACCTTCACACACACTCACAGTCACTCATACTCACTCACACTCACACACACTCACACACACTCACACACACACACACACACACACACACACACACACACACACACACACACACATATGTTATAATCATTATTTTAAGTAATCTATATCATTATAGGTAAAATGTAACTGTGTTATTCTTATTCACCTTATTCCCATAACTCATAACCCTAATATATTTTTGTATTTCATTTTCCCTTCATCTAACTTATTCTTCCAACCCCAAATTAACATTGACCTTCTTCTTTCTCCCACAGCTTTCTATTGCCAACAACCAAGTTGTGCGCATGTATTGGTTTGCACGAATGTACTCTCTGCGTGTACTCAATCTCCCCAACAACTGCATCGTCCAAATTGAGGGTATGCGAGAACTGATCCATCTTGTGCACCTGAATTTGGCAGGGAATAAGCTGAAGGTGAGAGGATATTCTGCAAGATTGAGTATTATTGTGATTTCCCCTAATGTAGCTATTAGTCATTTTCTTTTTAACCCATTTGCGCCGGTTGATGTGTTATCACATTTGTGTAATATCTTGCTCTCCCTGGGTGATGTCCTAGAACATTCAGATCTCTCCCTCAATGTGCTTTACATCGTTACATACGGACATAATCATCAGAGTTCCATTTGTATTGATGGATTTTTATTCACTTGTGAAAATAATGTAAACAAATACAAAAACCTCCAATTATCACCC
>NW_028234403.1:27806852-27846852 GCF_977035675.1 Penaeus japonicus | reverse complement strand
TCTATAATATTTGAAAAGTTGTGTTTTACACTCTGGTATACCATATGATTATTGAACATTAGAGCATCAAAGTTGAAAAAGCTACCCTACATTAACCCGATAATGACGGATAATGTGAAGTCACTTCATGGCCTGGCTGGTCTTCCTGATGGGGACACATGTCATGGCATTCTGTATGGCTGTCACACCTGGCAATAGGATGCATATTGGCTGGCCAGTGCCTTAAGGCGCTGTCACACTAGCACTTTTCCGTCAATTTTCTGAAAAATTGTCAATTTTTGAGCAAATTGGCATCTTTTTAGTCAGACGATATTCCGAGTTTCCGCGTGAAGCATTCCCGTCGTCCTATTGGCCAAGCATAATCAAATCAAGAACTATATTTTTAAATGTTCGTATTTGTTTTAAATCATTAATAATATTCAAATATAATGAAATTTACTTTTCATATTTATAGCTTAAAATTGACATAGAGGAGTATGTAAATCTAAATTTTATTTCATTAGATAAAATTTGTTTTAAGTGCTGGACTTCATTGTTTACATCCGTCAGCCGCAGAGCGCGCTATTTTTCCTCCAGTTTTGAAAAACAATGGACTGTGGATGGATACAGGCCCTTCAGAAGAATACTTGAATTAGAATATTTTATTGCTTTTTCTTGTTACGCTCAGCATCTGCTAAAACGGCTAAAGTCTAGCATAACCGCGCACTATCGCTTGTTCGGCGCCATTGTTTACAAATGCGATGCGAGTATCGCATTACTAAGCCGAGGGCTCCTAGTGTGACTGCGCGCCTCGAAAAATTGACAATTTTTGAAAATTGACGAAATAAAAACGACGGAAAATAGGCTAGTGTGACAGCGCCTTTAGTGGACAAATAGCCCGCAGCCTTACACCGTGCATTTTGAAATACCCCAGTATAATGTCCTGTCTTTAACAGGTTAATAATGAATGACAATGGGCAGGACTTTCATTTTACAATAATGAATTATGTACTGATATATACAGTAAAAAATAAATGAATAAATTTCACTAGTAATTCATCCGCATCAGCTGTATTAACCCATTGTGTACAGGAGCTCTGGCCTGACGATGGGCATCATGACATACATGACATTTGGGGATTTTGGATCAATGTGATATTTTATCATACTATGAGTAATGAGAGAGTGAGGATGATAATTGTGGTCATAATTACTATAATTGCCATAATGTTAACCCATTAACGACGGGGATAGATTTGCTTACCCAGGCTCCAGGATGGATTTTGTTTCAAAGCGAGGGAGCTTCACGCAACATACCTTGATTTTTCCCGCTCTCTTTTTGTCACACACACACACTTTTTTATGTGTGTGTGTGTTTTACTATTTTTAGAGACATATCTGTCATATCACAGGCTCTCTCAATTATGTAGTTGACTAAAATTGTAGTTCAGGGTCCATTGCTATGTGCCATCACTCTATAGAGATACTGCTTGCCAGAGACCATAGATGGGTGCCATTCAAGGCTCTCTCTCCTGCTGGTATGCGAAGAAAGTGGTGCCATCTAAGTTTTGGAATTTAGGTGAAACCCATTTTGCTTAATATTAGTGCAAGTATAGTAATTATGACTGCAATTGTCAACCTCACTCACTCATTACTCAGAGCACAATAAAATAACACAGTGATCCAAAATCCCCGAGTGTCATGATGCCCGTTGTCAGGCCAGAGCTCTTGCATCATGTATGACGAAAATACACGCCACCTGTTGTTAACTGGTTAACCCATTAACAGCAAGTAACAAGATATGACATCAAGTGGTGGTAGCACCAGCCAGCAGGGACCAGATATTTTGTCCTGACTATCCTCCTGGGCAGCACGCCGGGTGATCAGGCATGTAGCGCTTGGCCGCAGCCAGTGTGGGTAAATAACCCAAGGCGTTAGACTTACGCGTTTGAAATATCCCAGCGTTTCTACCATTTGAAGACAAAACAGTCCCATCGATAAGGGTTTAATTAAAATGGGTTTCGCCTAACATCCAAAACCTAAATGGCACCACTTTCTTCTAGTACCAGCAGGAGAGAGAACCTTGAATGGCATCCATCCACCGTCTCTAGCAAACACTATCTTTTTAGAGCGATGGCACACAGCAAGTTGCTAACCTCGTGCTCTAAAGTACTGCAGATGAAGGATGTGCAGGCAGAAAGGGAAGAGGAAGGTGATTCAAATCATGTCCAATGTCTACAATGTACCCTAGGGTATTTCAATAATTGGTGATTTTTGAAAAATCATTCAAATTCACGGGGACTGTTCAGAAGTAGGCTCCATTTATTTTTTCATGACTAGTGACACCATTTTTATTTGTTTTTATCAATATTTACCTATTGCACTTTTAACTCAAAGATACGAAAAATATGATTAAATAATTAGATTAGTCTGGGGTGAAATTCCCGTTTTCTATATTCTCTTCGTCATTTTAGCAGTAATTACTTAACGATGTATTCAAATTATGTTGATTTATTTAACCCACAGCAGACGGGTGTCATGACATACATGACGTAGGAGCTTTGGCCTGACGACGGGCGTCCTGACGTATATGACGTTCGGGGATTTTGGATCACTGTGCTATTTTATTTTACTATGAAAAAGGAATGAGTGATGATGGCTACTGCAGTCATAATTACTATAATTACCGTAATACCGTGATAGCTTAACGTCCAAAACCTAGATGGCACCACTTTTTCCTAGCACCAGCAAGAGAGAGAGCCTTGAATGGCGCCCATCCACGGTCTCTAGCAAGCACTATCTTTATAGAGCGATGACACACACTAAGTTGACGAACTCTTGCTCAAAAGTACCGCAGATGAAGGATGTGCAGTCAGAACGGGAAGAGGAATATGACTCAATCCATACCCAGTGTCTAAAATGTACTCCTGTGCCAATATGTTAACTTGTATATATGGATTCTTCATAAACACAAAAAACAACATTCCTCTCACAGGTTCTTTTTTTATTTAATGTATTTTTTCACTGTATAAGTATAAAATTATAAAAAAAACATAGTAAAAAAACAGACCCCTATTGTAAACAAATTATTTCTCATATATAACATCATAATAAATAAATACAGTAAGAATAAAATAAACTATGAATTAATATCTATAATAGCATACATAGAACTAAACCCCTGTGCATCTGTTAAATATATCAAATTCATAAAATTGTCTAAAATCTCAATAAAAAAAAAACCAAAAAAAAAAAAACAAAAAAAAAAAAAAATTTTTTGTTGAAATTGATAAGCATGTAGGAAGTAAATTCTTTTTAAAATAACTCTTTAAAGGAAAATGGGCAATAATACTTGGGCTTTTTGATTATGGGAAGGAAACATGCAACAAATGCAATTAGTAAAATAGAATCTTTTAATTTTTTTTAGACTTTAATTACACATAATAAAAGTTATATTACAACTAAGAAATACTGATTTATTACTATATCTATAATTGATATAAATAATATATGGTACTATATTAGCATAACACTAATACCCACTATATATTCTACCCAGTATCCTCCATATAAAGGAATATCATCCTACAAGAACTCCAAAGATAGAGATATCAAGAGAGGGATTTTTCCTCATGTATGCTGTCATCCATGTCAAAAAAGACATCAGATGAGAGTGAAAATGAGATGACTTGTTATGCAGAAAATACACATTGATGAAATCAACAAACATCAATCTTCAACCTTACAAACGACACTTACAAAAATACAGAGACTCAATGCAATGCATTGTTGTTTGTATTAATCTTTCGCAATATCAATAACAAAAAATGTCAGAAAAAAGAAAAAAACAAGGGATACCTTACAATATTGTTCACCAGCCAAAACAATTTCCCTGTGTCAAAATCATTAAATCTTTAATCTTTTAAGGCCAAAACTTTGCAAATCAGCATTTTGGTCATTCATAAAAATACCAAAACATTATCATCAAGTACACAACAAACATGTAATGTTGAAAACCAACTTATCAAACTATCACCAATAAACAACAAACATTAATATAACCTATAATATTTTTTTTTTTTTTTTTTGTACAATCAATTTAAAGAGAATTAAATTTTTTTATATTCAGTATGGCAGAGTGTGAACCTTCCTTTAGCCTTAAATTAAAGTTCATTTAATTGGCCACAGATGGACCAATTCATCATTTAAATCATCAAAATCAAACTTCGTTCCTTAATTTCCCTGAGGTTATGTTCGTTTTTTTTCATATTGGTTTATATTCAATGAAGCTAGAGTGTCATCCTTTTTTTACCAATAGAATCTTTGCTTTTCTTTCTTTGACCAAATTTAAGTATCTAAAGGAATCAATCTCTGTAAGAAACATAAAAAAAGAAAAAAAAAGCATTTAAAAAATTTCATTGTTAAATATTTTCTTGTATTTCCGTGGTCATCTGATCTTTCAGATTCTTCTGTCATGTCTTCAGGAGTGGATTTCTTTTTAAGTTCATGTTTTCAAAAGTTTTCGTTGTCATGTCATCTCAATTATATCGTTTTCACTCTGTTGAATCTTTCCTCTATTTTATATTCCTCTATTTTAGTCCTTCCTCTTCATTTTATCTTCCTTTTCATTCAGTTTCAAAGTCATCCAGCTTCAAAACCACTTTATTTCTTCTTTTTAACTTTGCTTCTCAATCTCTCGATGTTATCCTTGTCTTTGCCTTTTAAAGAAAAAATAAACATTAACACCAAACGAAGCCTTGTATAATTACTCCTCGTTTTTTTAATATAATATTTTTATATTAAGTTTAGTTTTTTGGCCTTTATTTTAGTGAATAGATTTAACTCTCAAGTCAGTCATCTGTCAAAATAATTTCAAAATTGTCTTCCAAGTTTCAGCAATTTTGTAAGGAAAGATGCGCAATTTCAATTTGTTGCATGCAATATTTAGGTTCCAGGTCGGTTCGAAGGACAATTCACCTAAAGACCCAAAACAAACTTGCGATTCATTAGGAAAATAACATCACTAAACGTTAGTGAAGAAGTTTCGAGTGTGTGACCTCGCGTCCGGCGCCGCGCCGCCAAGTCGCCCGGAAAATGCGTAATATATTAAATTGAAAAAACCAAAAACTAACTATCAGATCAGATCAAGCTGATTTTTTTCACATTTCATTTTTATGATATATGGAGCCTATTTTTGTACAGTCACAATGACATTTCAAAAGTTGCAATTATTGAAATACCCTAATGTACCCTTGTGCCAGTATGAATGCCTTTTACTTTGGCACTCACAGTCATAAGCACATGTTTCCTTCTTCTTCCCTATCTCTTCTTGTTATGTTCATTGTGAATGGTTATATGTTTCGTATTTGTTCATTACTACATAAATATGAAAAAATAAAGTTGCTATTTGTCCTCCCATAAAATAGCAATACTTCTATTACACTGAGTATAAAGAAAATGATGAGCTGATAGGGACCCTAACTACAATTTTAGCCAACTGTAGCTTTGATAGAGCTTGTGATATGACAGATATAATTCTCTAAATACAGTAAAACACACAAAACCTAAAACACAAAAAGGGCTCTAGCTTTACAAAGAGTGACTGAAAGAGAATGGGAAAAATCAAGGTATGTTGTGTGAAGCTGCTTGGCTCTGAAATAAAATCCATCCTGGAGACTAGGCAAGCAAATCTATCCCCCATCCACAATGGGTTAAAGGAGATTAGTGGGTTCTCATGGAAGGGAGCAGGAGATGGGATTGTGGGTGTAGTCTCTGCTGGCTCGGAGGGTGTATTGAGGGAGTATTGGAGTGGAGAAAAAGCCACCCATACACACAGTATATCTGATACCACACAGAACCAGATATACTGCATTGTTAAATATGTATATAATCATAAGAGTTCCATTTGTATAGACACATATTTCACTTGTGAAAATAATGTAAACAAATGCATTGCACAGGTAGAGTTCTAATGCTTAGTCACTGTGTGCTCCTGTTATGTAGCTGGCGAGAGTGGCACAATCCAACAAGTTACCTCTATGCTTAACCCATTGTGGACAGGGATAAAGTTGCTTGACTGATCTCCGGGACAGACACAAGTGGTACCTGTCTGGCCCCCTAGATGTGTTTTATTTCAGACTGGATAAGCTTCACTAGACATATTGGAACTTTTTGAGCTCCCTTTCATTCACACATCATAATACTAGAGACCCCCCCCCCCCATTGCATACAGGTGTTATGACATATGTTACCACAGGAGCTCTGGCCTAACAATGGGTGTCATGACATACCCCGAGCACCGGACTTGACCAAATATCTTGTCGCTGGCATCTGACCCAAAAACCACGAAACATGACAGCACGTCAGCCGGCGCGAATGGGTTAAGGCTACTGATCATGAAATACTCAGTAGTAGTATCTTTCTTGGAGAGCAATTCATTGACAGAATCTATATCTCAGTGAAATTAATCCTTGTAAGAATTGACCAAAATCTCTTTAAGATGATTTAAGATAATTATCTTTCCCACAGTGAGTCATCCAGTGGGCGAGGCAGCCGCTGCAGCAGCCACCATGACTCTCCCGCTATGCACAGACGCAGTGTTTCTAGGTCAACTTCCCTCAGACGAAACACGGGTCAGTCATTCCTGCTCTTGCCCCAGTGTCTGCTCTTGTAGTTCTTCTTGCTTGGCTGCAGTTGCTTGAATGATGAGTTCACACATACTTGAACTTTCGGCAATAGGTTTTGGAAAGAGAAAGGGATTGAGGAAAGAGGGAGAGAGAGTGATAGTTAAAATTTGCATTACCTAACATGTCTTTTTTATCATTTTTAAAATTTGTATTTATTCTTTTTAAGTCTAAAATTTCCTACAGCAGCATTTGGGTTATGTATTATTGTCATTGTCACAGAACCAAATGATTTTGCACATTTAAATGTCACAATAGTATAGGCAATATGGCAAATGTGTGACAGTGCCAAAGCATTGTGATTGCTTTCCACAAACATTTTCTGTTGTGGTAAACAAATGCTCCCTGACTAGGAACATGTTTGGAGTATATTCAAAATGGATAAAGTTCTTCATCAAGTATTGATATGCCTTCTGTTGGGTGGAAATGCAAATGACCATGTACATTTCAGATAATGTCTTGCGAGACTTTTCAAAAAGTTTATGCAAAGATAAGCGCTTAGGATATAAAAGATATCCAAGTAAGTGTGCTGTTTTGTTCTTTCAAATAAAGAAGAAAAGTTGTTGAATGAATTATAAAGCAGAGACATGCATTACCCTTGTTTTGATTAAATAGACTTGTATGTATTGAAAATTCCCTGGACATTTGGCTAATTTTTAAGCTCATCCAAATATGGCATTTGTTTGAAAGAGATTTGATTTCAACATTCAGATTTTGTACATTTCCTTCTTTATGGGAACTTTGAGGAGTGAGGTGGAAATGGCTGGACTATTGCCATTAAAACTTTCCTTTTTTTTTACGTACTGTATGTTTCTATACAGTATTATTTTTTTGTATGACAACAAAAGACAGTTGTTTATTGTGTGCTACTTTGAAAAAAAATAATGATTCTTTGTCTTTTGTAGCTTAGCCTTCCTCTGTCTGTGCTTGTGTAGAATTAAAGCTTGTTGTTCTAGTTCCTCGTGTAGTGATCCAAATCAGTATCATGAGTTTTCCATCACAAATTTTTGGTTTGTACTATTCTTTGGGTGTTGATCCTTTTTGATGAATGCACGACTATGAAAGTTCTTTGTTCCCAGGGCATTAAAACTGCTGAAATCAAGAAATAGGTATTTAGAGTCATTAAATTTATGTTTCCTGTCTCATGCAGAACATACTTACAAGTAAATTAATTTATTAATAATTACGCTTTCCAGTCTGTATGGTAGTGCTTTTTGTGAATTATTTAGCTCTTGAACTCTTGAAGAAACCATTAAGTGTAAGGTTTGCAAACATGTGATATTATTTTAAAAGTAGTTTGATGTGAGGAAATGTAAAACATTTCAATTATATTAAATAGTCACAAGTTGCTTATTAGAATAACAATGGATAGGATAATATTTCAGATATACAAATATTATGTGGCTACCAAGGTATTTAGATTGTATTACTTTCTTGGTACATTTACCTCTAAACCTATGGGGTTTAGATGAGAGTAATAAAAAAACGAGGAAAATAATATTTTACCCTACACCATGAAATGAATTTGTAAGTAGCTTACACATATATAATTAACCTGCTTTGTGGTTTGTTGATTGTTATTATGGGTAGTGTCTGGTCAGGGTTCATGTTTTACACTATTTTCAGAAGTTATTAGTTATTTGCAATGGACATTAAAGGATTTAAAATGAATTTGTTGTGATTTTTTTTTTTTTTATGTTAAACAGACATGTATGCATGCATATCTAGATATATAAGAGAGATTATGTATATAGAAAGACATATCTACATTATTTGTAATGAGTGGATGTATATGTATTTGTCACTATTCTGTTATCAAGTAGTTTTTCTGGCGGTTAATCAATTTATCCAATGATCACTATTAGTGTCTTATGTAAATAGCCGGCACAGGAGTAGTGACTTCCACTTCCCCCACAGCCCCTTCTCGCCCTGCCCCGGTGCGTGAGTGCCACCGCCGTACCCACTCCCACTCTGCGGCCACAAGGAGCGACTCAGGCTCACGTTCCCAGCAGAGCCAGTCGTACCACGTGGAGCTGTCGAACACTTTATATGGGGGGGACCTGCGCACACCTGACACCCCAAGCCTGATGACGCAGAGCATGGACCCAGCCATCCTGTCACAGTTAGCTGGCAATGGCCCCAGAGGGCAAGTGGACCCCATGTCGCTGAGTCTGGGCGCAGAACAAATGTCACGGTCGCTTGGCATAGACCCTATGTCTCGGTCAATGGGGGAAGAGGAGATGAAGCGATGTTTGGAGCTGGACCCCATGACGCAAAGCCAGGGCCCTGAGCAACTTGCACGTAGCCTGGCACAGCCTGAGCCTTGTGGTGGCTTGATGACACGCAGCCTGGACCTAGGCCCCATGACTAATGGGGAGGCAGAAGCATGGGGTGAGCGCACACTTCTACCACCAACTGGCCACCCCAGGCCCACCAGCCTCTTTGGGGATGAGAAGGACCTGGTGCTTGAGGACGTGGCAGCTCAAGGTACTCCCCCATGAGGTGTAGTGCTTCTTTCCGCAAGTATTCACTGCTATTGACATCACACACATGGCTGTACAAGACTGCATTTTCAACCGGTTAAAAAAAAAAGTTAATGTTGGTGCTATTTTCTTACCAAAAAGACTAAATAAAAGACACGGAGGTAAGGGTGTTTTTCCTTATTTGCTTTTGGTAAAGAATTGATAATATCATCTGATTGTATTTCTCTTTATACATCCTCTACAATTTTTCTTTGCTTATGAAGCCTGCCAGTGGCATCATGTGCAAATGGACATTAAAGAAAGTTGTATTCTCTAACTATACTGCATAGATTATTTAACCAAGTCTTGTACAAGTGTGTTGTCATGTTAGTATGCACCCTCACCCTGTAGTCTAGATCACATGAGTCTTTCATTTCTGCATTGCACAGCCTCCAGCAGAGTTCTGATTGTTGTTCAACAGCCATCTTTTGATGGAAAATAAAGAAGTCTCTTTCTATATTTATTTGTTTAGTTTTTTTTTTTTTTTTTTTTTTTTTTTTTTTTCCGTTTTCCTGAGAACCATTCAATGTTTAGATATGAATATTCATAAAGGCCGAGTACAGAGACACATTCATTGGTTGAATTTTACAAAATGAGTTTTTAAGTGTTAAGAAAATTTAAAATATTTCCAAAGTAGAATTATCTTAGGATAAAATTTTCTTTTCTTTCATCCAACTTTGTTCTTCTTTATACTTCTTTATATGTCTTCATATTTCTCTTCCTTCCTTTGTCTTTTTCTTCTTCCTTTTCCTTCTATATTTGTCTTTACATTCAAAGCTTGTGTGTTACGATGTCCCTGTCCCCCCCCTTCAGAGAGCAACAGCCAGCTAGCAGGTTCGACCAAGTTCGTCCCAGCTCCTGAGAGCATCATGAGTCCAGAGTATCAGGCAGCTGTTGCTTCAGCACGCTCTGCTCAGGGTCATGGAGCTGCTAGTCAGGGGTGAGTAATTTCTTTCATCATTATAGAGTTGATATTTATGTTGTGATTGCTGTAAATCAGTTTCTTTCATTATTTTTTGTGTATTTTGTCAAGGGTAAACAGATATAATCTTCTGATTTTCATTATTTGTAGTTCATGATGCTTTCTTTTTTTTTATTTCTTCAACTGTTTTCAACATTTTGGCTGTCACTTTAAGATTCTACAATGTTTTTAATCGTTAATATAAAGCCATTTTGGGAAGACTTTATTTATTAGAATAATACATACTTCACATAGGATTGTTATTTACATTGTTATTAGCTCATTATCCTCCTTACAAGTCTGTTAAATCACTGGGTGAGCACCTGATCCATAGATTAAAAAGCAGAACTCTCCCTGTTATACCTCCTAGCCTCTGGGTTCTTTCAAAGCAATAATTGATACAGACCAATGGAACACAGAAAATGGCAACCATAAAGATAGTTTATAAATGTTTTCCCTAAAATCATAGTGTGTCTCAGCTACTGGAGACCCATTCGGCTTGGGAGGTTTTCAGTTTTTACCCCCGAGGGACCAGTTATCCAAAACAACCTGCACAGCTAGGCCATGCAACTTGTAAGTTAGACTTCAGTTTCCGGTGGTCAAATATTTCAACTGTTTTCACATGATGTCACAGCACTTTATAACTTACAGCCACTCCTGAGTACTTTTAACCCATTCACGCTGGGGCCATTCCGACTTTGCACGGTCGCAATACCAGGGTTCTCGAACACATAAGCCTCAAGATTCTTGGACGCACAAGCCGCAAGCCTGGGCTGCCCACTCGCTCAACCCGAGCGCCGGGCTTGCCCTCATATCTCGTTCCAGGCATCTGATGCAAAAACCACAAAATGTGTCATCACGTCAACCACCTCCAATGGGTTAACCCATTGTGTACGGGTGTCATGACATATATGACGTAGGAGCTTTGGCCTGACGATGGGCGTCATGACGCTCAGGGATTTTGGATCACTGTGCTATTTTGTTTTGCTATGAAAAAGGAATGAGTGATGATAGCTACTGCAGTCATAACTACCATAATTACCGTAATATCATGCTAGCTTAACGTCCAAAACCTAGATGGCACCACTTTTTCTTAGCACCAGTAGGAGAGAGAGCCTTGAATGGCACCCATCCACGGTCTCTAGCAAGCACTGTGTCTATAGAGTGATGGCAAACACTAAGTTGATAAACCCTTGCTCTAAAGTACCGCTGATGAAGGATGTGCAGGCAGAACGAGAAGAGGAAGGTGACTCAATCCATACCCAGTGTCAAAAATGTGCTCCTGTGCCAATATGGATGCCTTTCACTGTGGCACTCACAGTCACAAGCACAGGTTTCATTCCTCTTCCCAACTTCTTCTTGTTATCTTTATTGTACGAAAAAATAAAGTTGCCTTTTGTCCTCCCATAAAACAGCAATACTTCTATCACATTGAGTATAAAAAAAATAATGAGCTAATATGGATAATATACTACAATTTTAGTCAACTGCAGCACTGATAGAGCCTGTCATATGGCACATATAAGTCTCTAAACTCAATAAAACACACAAAAAAATAAAACACAAAAAATGCTATAGTTTTACAATGAATGACTGAAAGAGAGTGGGATGATTTAAATTATATTGCTTCAAGCGGTCTCTCTCTAAAATAAAACCTATCCTGTAGGCTGGGCAAGCAAATTTATCTCCGTCTGCAATGGGTTAATGGTATGAACCCAGAAATAAATCAAAATAGCTTGTGACATCTATTGGTGAAAAATCATCAAAAATGCTTGATTGGTCATATCAGTCACACCATTAGGCATCTAATTAAACCATTAGGCATCTAATTATGCATCTGTGTGCCACAAATATCTTGTTTTTTAACCAATCACTCAATACAAAGAAGAAAACAAGAAATAGTCCAACAATTTGCACCTTAGTTACCCCTTGGAGTTAGCAGCCGCACATATGCAAAGTAGAGCTTTGAGAAGAAATAGAGACCTTTAGATACTCTTCACATGAGATGAACACTAATTAGCATTTTAGAATGTTCCAGGCTTTAAATAACTCACTATTTTGAAGGAGTCTTTTGATATCAAATTTGCTATGTAAGGTGTTATGCAGAGTGTACTAGCACCTATACCTATATTCTCCTATATTTAAATGTACGTATAAAAATGAATGAGTATGTATTTGTTTGATATTTTATTCTTTTTCTCTCCCACTCTCACTCTCTCAATTTCTCTCACTCTGTCACTCTTCGCTCCTAATATCTGTGGCCTCCAGATGGTTACTGCACTAATAGGTTTACTGCTGATTGGTCATTCAGTGGCCAAACTGCTCTCTCATGGTCATTTGGTGAATGGAATTACAATGTAAACATTGGTTTACAATGTGCTTAATAATTGTAATTGTAAAAAATGTATGAGCATAGGTGTTTTATGATATTACAAGGATTTTATAAGTTTTGATTTTGTAAGGTGGTTACAGTGTCCTCAAATTTGTAACTGACACCTTGTAGTTGTTGTTTCATCACTTTCCATTTCCAATACAATGCAAGCTTATTTTTCTACAATCATCAACTGAGACTCACATCTTTTCCTCGTCATTTATGAATCTTTAGCTTAACCCATTGCTTATGGGTATAATGATATACGTTACGCAGGAGCTCTGGCCTTATGATGGGCATGATGTTCAGAGATTTTGGATCAGTGTTATTTTATTGTGCTATGAGTAATGAGTGAGTGATGATGACAATTGCAGTCACAATTACTATAATTGCCATGATATTAAGCAAAATGGGTTTCACCTAACATCCAAACCTGGATGACACCACTTTTTTCAAGCACTAGCAGGAGAGAGAACCTTAAATGGCACCCATCTTTAAAGAGTGATGGCACATGGCAAGTTGCCGACCTCTTGCTCTAAAATACCACAGATGAAGGATGTACAGGCAGAAAGGGAAGAGGAAGGTGACTCAAATCATGCCCAATGTCTACAATGTGCCCCTGTGCCAGTAGGGATGCCTTTTACTGTGGCTCTCACAGTCATAAGCATAAGTTTCTTTCCTTTTCCCTACCTTCATTTTGATTGGTTATATGTTTTTGTATTTGTACATGACAATACACAATACAAAAAAATAAAGTTGATTTTTATCCTCCCATAAAACAGCAGTACTTCTATTACACTAAGTATAAAGAAAATAATGAGCTGATATTGACCCTAAACTACAATTTTAGTCAAATGTAGCATTGATAGAGCCTATGATATGACAGATATGTCTCTAAATATAGTAAAACACAAAAAATAAAACATAAAAATGGCCCTAGCTTTACAAAGAGTAACTAAAAGAGAGTGGGAAAAGTCAAAATATGTTGCGTGAAGCTACCTCTCTCTTAAGTAATACCCATCCTGGAGACTGGGCAAGTAAGCTGCAAAGTGTCAGGCCTCAAATTAACCATAGTTGCACAGACCAACAAGACAATATGAACATCTGCAGAGGGTAGCCTTCTGAAAATCCCTGGCAGAGCACCAGCAGCAGTGAAGACACTTGCTGTCTGGAACAGACGCAATAGAGTGCCCTCACTGCTGAGTTTGTGATGGGACCTCATGTAGAGGACGTACGATCTTTCTGCTTCTCGAGTGATCACTCCATATATCACCGATCATTAGCATCACCAACTCCATTCAGAACTCCTTCTGTGGCATCTTACCTCCCATGGTCCGATACACAGCGAAGGAGTTCACAAGGAAAATGTCAAAGAAAAAGATCTTATACTATACCCTTGACTTCTAAGGGGTGTGACACCCCTTCATTACACACTTTTTGCCATGTCACATATATGTGACACCCGTCATCATTGGGTTAAAATACAATAATTGTCTTATTTAGCCTAAAAGATGAAGAGGAAAAAACAGTATCCCTGCACTTCAAATTTTTATTGCAAGCCAGGAACCTTGATATAAACCACTCCAAAATTTACTGGCATCTTTGGTTTGAACTAACTACTACACCTCCTTACCACAACACACAATTGTAACTGAAACTGACTTCTTTCTCCCTTATATTCTTACAGTTCTTCATCCTCCCGCTCACAACATAGTTCAAGTGCGGTTGTCCGCTCAAACTCCACCTCGAGATCCCAGCGTCCGCCTCCGTCCGCAAGGCCCACATCTGCTCCTCAGGCTTCCCCAAGAGTGAGAAATTTAGACGTTTCTGTTTTTTTTTGTCTTTTTTTAATACAAATTACAGTTTATTTGTTAATCTCTTGGTTTTGTTGATTTATTTGTTGTTTACCATCAGTTTCTCTCCTTTTTTAAAACAATTCCTTTACTTTCATACTCATTAGTTGTAGGATATGTTCTCAAGATTTTTTCTTAAGGAGCTTAGATTGCTTCCATCCATCTCGTAGATAGCAAGCGGCAGTGATAACTAGTCTTCATAATTTTTTAGCAAACAGCAGTGCGGTCATCATCAGTTACTAGGCCTCGAGCCTCACCCATGAAAAGTCCAGCCACAGTTGATCTCATACGGGGCTCCCCTTCCCGCTCCTCCCAGCGTCCTGCAAGTGGCTCCTCCTCCTCAACTACTGCGTCGGGACTCTCCACACTTCCTAGACCAAAACCTTCTCCCCGACTTTCACCTAGATACGCACGCTCTGGCTCAGTGGAACCTACACCCAGGTAAAAAGAGTCTTGCGTTGGTGTACGCATTGTGATTTATTAATTTATACATATTTGTATAAATAATTTTGTGTTTGGTTGTGTCGGTTAGGATTTGGTTCTGGCAGCTTCGGGGGAATTCTTTTTACAAAATCCAACCTTATTTGATTTGAGGACAGGAAGAATTCAAAACTCATGTCTGTAATGGATTATCATGAACAAATGTAAAAGAATATATTTCTACTCACAAGCATGTACTAATTTAAAGTAATACTTCTAAAAAGAAGTGTAACCTGCTGAGGTGAGGAAAGGTATTTATTTTATATGCAAAATCTGATGCAACTTGATCTTATAGTATTTATTTTACTTGACTTGTAACAGCCATAACAGACATACAGTATTTATTTCAATTCACTTGCAATGGCTTAATCTACAGAACAGGTAGATTTTATGACAGCATTCTTGGCAGCATATTACTGGGGCTTATATTTGTGAAATGCCACTCCTGCCAGCAAGATAACAAGCATGCACAGTGACCAAGTGTGAGACCTCTCCCTGGGCGGCACTGCAGAAAGTATCTACACAATGGAACTCCTATGATTATATATATATACATAACAGTGTAAAATGTGTGTTTTAACCCATACATGCCGGGGCGATTCCGGCTTTGCATGGTCGTAATGGGGTTTTCAAATGCATTAGCCTAACGTCTTGAGACTCTCGGGCGCACAAGCTGCGAGCCTGGGCTCACCATGAGCGCCGGTCTTGCCCAGATATCTCGTCACCGGCGTCTGACGTAAAAACCACGAAACCACGTGTCAGCCCATCATCTGGCGCGAGTGGGTTAAGGGAGAGATCATGATGTGATTGGATGTCATCCGGTGGGATTGAAATATTTGAATGACACGACATCACATCACTTGCTGCCAATGGGTTAACTTGAACTTTTGCTTTTTGTGTAAATTTATTTCATATATTCTTTGTTGACATTATCTTAACCCATTCACGCCAAGGCTGTTCTGGCTCTGAATGGTCAGAATGCCGGGTTTTTCAAACGCATAAGCATTGGGATTCTTGGGCGCACTAGCCGAGAACTTGGGCTATCGGCTCACTCACCCCGAGCGCCGGCCTTGACCAAATATCTTGTCACCAGCATCTGATGAAAAACCACAAAACATGTCAGCACGTCATCCGGCGCGAATGGATTAAGGATAATATGCATCCTAATAGCACTTATTTTTTATTGACTGATTGTGCAGGACAGACTTATATCCAGTTTGTGTTGTTTAGAGGTTATGGACAATTTTATGCCTATTAGTATGTAATCTGAGAATTTGACCCATAAGCCTTCAGGAGATCTCAGAATTTGTAAATAAAGAAAAGGGATCTCCTTCAACCTGCAACACCTCCAAGCTGGTAAGCCAGATAGAGGTAGGCAGTGGTACAGGGATGGGTCAGCAACTAGCACACTACCAAGAATGGACAACAGGAAAGAACCAGTTGATTCAATAGCACTAAATAAGTGATACCAAACTCGAAAGGTTAAAAACTCGGTTCCAAGAATCAGAAAGGATATTATAGTTGCAGGATGTCCATAATAAATCTTGCTTGAATTGTTAAACTTTGTTAAATTTGAACATCATAAGGCTGCCTCCCTCTCACAGCCATATGTAATACATGTTACAAGATGATGATAATAATGCAGGAAGCTTTTTCTAAACAGTTTCTTGTTGATTTGCACATGTGATAGGTTGAAAGTTATATGAGAAGGTTTGTTTTTCTGTATGTTAAATGGGGAGTATGTTATCTTAGGAGTTTCCTTTACTTCTTTGAAATATATGCATCAGTACTGTGGGAAAAAGAAAAATTGGCCATACCTACCTTATTGCAGAAAGAAATTAATGCTGCTGGATGATGAGCAGTTAATTAACATTGATTGACAGTAGCAGCAATAAAATTTCTTACTCTCTTCCACCTTAGGAATCGTCTTCCCTTGCCAACGGGATGTAGGTAAGGAAAGACGTGAAATTTCCTGTTCATGAATGACTCTCCCACAGTGAATGTTTATAACTTTCCTCGTCTGTCACCCTCAATTTTATTGAAACAGAGTTGAGGTTGTCACACTGCAGAAGTGCTCATGTGTGTGTTTTTATACATATTTTTTCTCCCTTGAAGTTGATCGTGTGAGGCAAGCAGAAAATAAACTTTTGACATGAAATTTTCATCCAAATTATTACTATTCATGTGTCTTTGTGTTATGTCTAGTCTTGAATTGTCTGTAATAACCCCTTCCATGCCTTCCTGGATACATTAGTATATTTTGCATCTTGAAATATTTCCCTACCTGGTCAGTAAACTTTTTTTCTTCTTTTTTTTCTAAAAAAGTAAGATCTCGTAGATATTCCTATTGTTTATCATAAATCTTCCACATCCTAGAAATTAAAGTCCCTTCTTTAGAACTTGTTCAGAAACACATAAATATACATTTAAAGCTGTTTAAAATAGTGAAGCTAAAAGACATTACAGATAGGGATATAGCCACTTATATAAAAGCTCATACGAACAGATATTCAACATTTTGAATACTAAATGCTACTATAGACTTCCAATGCAAGGAATGGGATGAATATAGGAAAATCATGCAAACTGCAACAACAAGAATATTATGGCCATAGATTTGTGTATAAATATAGGAGGAAAATTCTTTATATATGTTAAAGCTTTGATGATATATTAGTTAAGAATAGTGCAATCCACAATATTTGAGTTAACCCACTGCAGACAGGGATAGATTTGTTTGCCCTGTCCCCAGGATGGGCACTAGTGCAACTATGCGAACTCTCATTCACTAATTATAATACTAGAGCCATGTTTGTGCTTGAATTTTTTGCATTTTACTGAGACTTATATGTGCCATATGACAGGCTTTATAAGTGTTGCAGTAATCTAAATTGTAGTGTATGTTTTTTATACTCAGTGTGATAGAAGTAATGCAGTTTTATGGGAGGATAAAAAGCAACTTTATTTTTTGTATTTATGTACTTTATTAAACAAATATGAAAGAAATAACCATCCACAATCAAGATTCTATGAATAGATGGAAAAAAGGAAGGATAATGGTTAGGACTGCAAGTGCTACAGCAAAGGCAGCCAGACTGGCACAGGGACACATTATAGATGTTGTACATGGTCTGCGTCACCTTCCAATTCTCTCTCTGCCTGCACCTCTTACACCGCCTGTAATTTAGAGCAGGATAGTGCTTGCTAGAAACCATGAATGGGTGCCATTGTTTCCTGCTGGTGCTAAGAGTGAGTAGTGCCATCTGTATTTGGGATTTTAAACTAAACCTATTTTGCTAAATTTTACAGCAATTATAATAACTTATACTGCATTTTTCATCATCAGTCACTTAACAGAGTTATCACGCATAGTACAATAAAGAAATAGCGATCCACTCTCCCAAATGTCAAAAATGCTGTGATGACTATTATCACATACATCATGATGCCTGCCGTCAGGCAAAAAACTCATGAGCATGTATGTCAAGATGCCCGTCCACAATGGGTTAATGGTCACAAAGATTTTAATGGTTATTATCATGATACAGGTAATTTTTTCAGTTACCAAGTAATCAGATATATATAGTTTTTTTTAGATAACTTCCCTTTCTTTTTTTTTTTTTTTTTTTTTTTTTTTTTTTTTTTTTTTTGTACATTATTTCCCTACAAATTATTAATTACATTCAACCATATGGTCATCTACCTATATAAGTGCACAAGTGGTCCAAAATTTATTTTTTAATTATTGATTCACTCTATATTTAATATATTTTAAGTAAGCCCTAACAACTCATAGAACATTTGAAACATTTGAAAAATACAAAAAGTTCTTTAACAACTATTCCCCTCCCTGTAGCCTGGCTACATGTGGTTGCCAAATGGAAGTTGTTGTTGTGCAGCTGTCAGCATGGAGAAACTCACACAGATAGAGCTGAATGGGGAGTAGTAAATATGATCCAAGTCCAGCATTTGTAGACCAGGTATCCACAGACATGTCCCAGCACTTAGAAAATAAAAGCAATGCCAGATAAAATTACATACCATGGTCCCTGGAAGAGGGAGTTCCATGCCCACTATGCAATATTTCACTTTCAACCTTCATTTCACCAAATTATAGGATATTCCTCCATTATTTTATTCTTGTTCAATACTTTTATTATGTTTCCACACTACAGAATATTTTCTACATTACCGATAAGTGATATAGGAAGCCCAGCCAAATTCAGTGAAACAGCCTTCATTTAATATTAAGCTATAGCAACCCAGTATCATAGCACATTAATTTATATTTTACAACCACTAGAACCATCTAAACGCAGGTTAAATATTCATTTTTGGCAACTAGCCGGTCAAGGAAAAGATGTTTAACCCATTCACGCCGGGGCCATTCCGGCTTTGCACGGTCGCTATACCGAGGTTTTCGAACGCATCATCCGAACGCTTCGAGATTCTCGGGTGCACGGGCCGCGAGCCTGGGCTGCCCACTCGCTCACCCCGAGCGCCCGCCTTGGCCAGATATCTCGTCGGTGGCGTCTGACGCGAAAACCACGAAACGTGTCAGCACGTCATCCGGCGTGAGTGGGTTAATTTTACTTTATTTATTTGTATATCAGTTTGTGATAAAAAAAATCTATTACTCTTATTCTGTTACTTTTTTTTCACTGTTTTAATGCTTTTGATATGTTACTGTTTCGTCTTTCTTTTCTTTTCTTCGTCTTTCTTTCTCTACTTTGAGTTGAAGCATTGGTAGATTACTTTGTATAAAACATAAATTTGTATAATTTTCCTTTTAGAATTTATTTTATTTTATTTTATTCTTTTCGTATTTTATTTTGCGTTTATTGTAATTTTTTTATTCTAGTTTTTGAAATGTTCCTCTTTATTCGTTGCATTGCATGAACCATGAAAAATTATTCTAGCTGCAGTCTATTAGAACATTTTTTTATGCATTCAAGCCTTCTCTTAACCCTTTCCCGACGGGGCACTCGCTACGCGAAGACCCCTATGCCGGGCGATTGCAATATTGCATTGAAATCGTCACACTGGCATGACGCCCCGGCATTGGGAGTTTGGCTGTGTCACACGAGTGTGACGCACCGTCGTCATAGGGTTAAGTACATAATGCAGTGATATTTTCAATCTACCAAGAGATATTATCATAGAAATACCTTGATAGATTCTGTTTCACGAGTTCTCAAACCCTTGAAGAAATGTTGTTGTCTTGTGTTATTTTTGTATCATTACGGTCTGCTTGTTATGTGGTGAAGTTTGCATATCTTACAATGAGGAGCATTGTATACATTATTTGATATATATTTTTTATCTTTTTTTTCTCTCTCTTCTTGTTTTTTTGTTTTATTTTAAGAAATGAATTTTGTATTCCCCCTTTTTTAAGAAGTGTTTTTTTTTTTTTTTTTTTTTTTTTTTTTTTTTTTTTTTTTTTTCCATATTATATCATGAAGAGATTTTAGATTTTAGGCTAATGAGTTGTCTCTCTTGTTTCCAATCCAGTCAGGAACGTTGTGTTATATGTTATGGTGTGTGCGTGCTACATAACACTGGATTATATTTGGGTGGTTTCAGTACCTGGTGAGAGGTGTGTCAAAGTTATGCTTTAGTAGAAAATGTACCTATAATACCTTGAGATTGGATGGAATGTATATTTTTTATTGGTGATTTTAAATCATTATTTTTCTTAGCTATTTTAAAGAGACATTGGTCTTCATTCTTCATTGCTTACTAATGAGAGAATGAATTTATTTAGAGATTGTTAGAGTTGGTAAATGGGCTTTCAGTACTTATGAAGCTAAATAGATTAAAATAGTTTTTTATTCTGCCTAAAATACAGTAGAAGAAATGTGCATACTTATTTTTAGTTTATTGAATCATACAACATTTAATCTTAAAGATTATATTCCAGATATTCATTACATTAATTAAAAAAAGAAAAAAAATCTCCATAATTTCCTATTTATATATAATAATACTGTCATAATGCAATGGAGAGACCTAAGAGCAAATGAATGCACTCATGACCCACAACAATGTCTTGCCCATCAGACGCCAAGGCTCAGCCAAGAAGAATAAAGTGCCATCTCCACACCATGGCTACTCAGACGCAGACTCAGATAACACAGACTCAGAGATGTCGCTGTCCAAGCTGCAGACAATCAAGAGCATCGCGGCAGAGAGAAAACAGAGTGAGAAGCGGACACGTGACAACAATCGGTCTTCCTCATCTCATGCCTATGACCCAGAGAAGTACAAGGGGGGAGCTGCCATCAGAAGCTCCAGCAACAGTAAGAGAGGATGACTTTTGGGGCTATGTTCTGTGAGGGGGTCATTTTCTTTTCTTCTGGAAAAGTAGATGAGAGGGAGAAAGAGGGAGAGGGAGAGGGAAACATGTGATATACCATGTGTGAGTGTGTATGTGTTTGTGTGTACATATGCAATTTTATTTTTGTGTTTTGGTTGCTGCATTTGAATTACTCATGTATATGTATGATAAAAGTAAAAAAATTATAAAATGAAGTTTTGAGAGTATCTTAACAGCTCTAAACTACTGCTTGTTAACCTTGCCTTATTCCAACCTGACCTTCCTCCCACCCCTCCACAGACGGACGACGTAGGTCAAGCAACAGCAGTAGTGGAAGCAGCACAGCAACCTCAGACATGAACAAAACACAAGCAGCCATTACTCTGCAGAAGCACTGGAGAGGTTACCAGACCAGAAATAATGATCCCAAGGCAGCTAGGATCAGGGATGACATCAGACACTCCAGGGCTGAACAGCACATCAAGTAAGAGCAGTAAGATATTTGAGAAGTAGCAAATAGATTGTGTTTGACATTCCAAATTTGCAAAGCTTCAGAGAGAACATTAAAGTATCTTTCTATTTTCTTCTACCTCCCCATAGACACTTGACAGAGAAGCTGCACAGCACAGAGGAGGCCCTTGAACGTGAAAGACGGCTGCGGCACATGCAGCTAGATGCTATACGCACACTCTGGAGAGAGATCCAGAAGCTGCAGGTCAATAAGCGTGATGGTGTGAACACCCCATCCACCCCCATGACACCCCTTACCCCCCTCACACCCTTAGATGCCAAGGAGGGAGCCACAGGTGGTCCCAAGAAGTACTCTGAAGAGAGTGTCAAAGAGCTTACACAGTTCTGCCAATCACTGCAGGGACAGGTAAGGGAATGTTTGTCTCTGTCTCAGTTACATTTTCATGTTTTTCCAGGTTATCTTTTCTTCTAGTTTCTTGTTTATTTATGTATTTCCTTATTTATTTAGTCAGTCAGTGACTTTCTTCAAAATGACATATATATCACTCCAATTCTTTCTTAGCTTTTAGTATAGTTTTCTGAAATTGGCTTTTAATTGCTGTTGGTCACAGGTGGGGCAGCTGCAGGAGTCACTGACAATGGTTACTCAGGTGATGAATGCCTTCTGTAACCTTCCTGGGTCACAGTCACTCCTAACCATGTCGCAGTCAAGTGGGTCTGGCCATGAGCGATCACCAGGCGGAGCTGACTCACCCAACTCTCAAAGCGTAGGGGCTCCCACAGCCCCCCTCAGTGAGTCAGTCACTTCTTTGACACACTCTATCCGTGCACTTACCACGTCCATTGTCAAGTCCCCTTCAGCACATGTGGAAAGAAGAGTGTCAAGTGAAGGCCTCACAGAAGTGTGTGGGGATAGTGGAGGTAGAGAAGGCAGCGGGAGGACAGTTTGTGAAGGTGGCAATTGCAGTGATGGCTCTGAGGGTACCCCAGTTGCTTGCCAGAAACAGGCCAGCCACCTTGACCACCTCAAAAATGCAGAGATGGTCAATTCGGTTACGTCTTTGGCATCAGGTGACCTTAACTCAACTGCTCTGGATGCCTCCACACTTTCTGTGGACTCAGCAGAAGGAGGTGAGGCAGATACTACAGGGCGTGATGAGGCAGAGCTCTCTGAGTCTAGCCAGTCATCTCTGTCAGGAAGCCTCTCAGGAAGCCACTCTGGCAACCAATCAGGCAACCAGTCAGGGGGCTCAGCCAGACAGCCAGCCACACAGGGCCCTCCACGGCCCTCCTCCCTCCCAGTCCCACGCCCTCACACGCCACGCAACACTGCCTCCTGACCCCTGGGCCTCCCACCTGTACATGCCCTCCCTCTGTCCCTGTACCCCACCCTGAGACCAGCCCCCCGAGTTATCCAGCACTATGCCACCACTCTCCTGTCCTCAGTGCTCACTGGCCTTACTTTGCCAGCTGGAACCAAACCTCAGTGAAATAGCAAGGAAGGGCTCACAAGGAAAACCAAGACAAACAAGGAATCATCAGGGTTGGGCTGTTAACAAGGAAGTCATGATCTCATGGAATCTCATTGAATGGCTGCTCATGTTACTGAAGTCATTAACACAAGGAAAGAATCTTTTTATAATGCCAAATGTTCTCTAGTCTGAATTTAGATGTATTTTATCATTGTCCCATAATGAAATGAAAAAGTAGTTGTGAGTAGGGATCTTTAGGCATCAAAAAATATGCTGGAAGGTCTTTAAAAGTGTACAGAACTTAGAAAGATGAAGATGCAGAAATGATTTGTCATTTAGGTTAATGTTTTCTTTTCTCTTTCTAAATTTTATACATAAGTTCAATGCAAAAACAAAAAGGCTTGTGCTTAGGTTTAGGTTTAGTCAAAGTTTGAGTTACCAGTGAAAACTTATTATGATTGTAACAACAATTTTTTGTCTATAATTATTATTACTATTGTACAGCCTTTTTTATGTAAAATTATCCCATGTGGATACACCAGATGTTAGTCACAACAATTATCAGCATACTACATTTTCATAACATAGGTATGATAGTTTGACCTAACCAAGAGGAGGCTTAGTTTCTGTATAGATCTATTGTCCTTTGTGATTTTTCTCGCTTTTCAGTATGAGCTTATCTCTTGACAACTTAACTTCAACCATACTTCATATTATCTTATACATACTGTATGTGAAATTATATGTATATACTTATATATATATATATATTTCTAAAGCAACTCTGATACTCCCCTCCTAATGAAAGGTTAAAGTAAGGAAGGAAGCTTTGCCATGCCTTACAAGTACATGCATTGTTGCAGCTTTAAAGAGCCAAACATGTCCTTAGGCCTCTAGGAAACAGGGCCTGCCAGACCTCCCTTTAGAAAGGTAATTGCTCTCTGGTGGAACATGCCCAGCAGAACAGGTGTGTGTATGAAAATCTCGTGTTTGCTGCTGCCAGCATTACCAACAGCAAATGTAGGCATTGGTGACAGTATGCATTTGCTTCTCATGTTAGTACAATGCTTTTCTAGTCATATAAGCTACAGCCCCAAAGTTGTGCTTTTTACAAGATCTCAAAACAGAGTGCTGAGGAATTCTTGAGTGAATAAGGTGGAATCAAGTGATGTGACACAGTCTAGTGCTATTCTTATGTGAGTCAATGAATGAATGAAGGCAGTGTTACAAACATGCCTGCATGTAAATCTCTGTACTTGATACAGATACACCCACTAATGCTACTGTTGCTCCATTACTCATAATGTCAAGCAAGCTGCCTTACTTTTGGAATAATAGTGGAAGATTCCTTCCTAGTTTAATGTGATGTTTTATATTGCAATGTTTGTACTACAACTTTCACTTAATGATCTTTGCTTACAAGAATTCCACATGTGTGACAGGTGACTTTTGATTAACTGCCTGGAGTGGGAAAATTTAATGTTTTTTGTGATTTTTCATTGTGATTCACCTCTAATTTGATGAAAAAAAGGCAGATATAATTTTGTTTAGTTTGTATTGTGTATTTTTCATATTAACAAAGAGCAGCTTCAGAAAAAAATATCCCCCTTCTATGAAAAACTTCTGTGGATATTGCTAACAAGTTAAGATATATCATTATGAATATTTGATGCCCACTGGATGGTCACCTTTATCAGTATTCTTGGAGATATAAAATATGTGAATGCAGTTTTTAATGTTCTGCTATGTCTGAATGTTAGAGGAATAATGTCTTTAAATGTATTATTCCTCTGCATTTGTTAATTCTTAGTAAATTTTATGTGATGTTCCATTCCAGAATATGCTGTCTTTTACAGGCAACTCACTGAAAACTGTGTAATAGTTCTCCGACTATACAGTTTACAAAGAATGTTTAAGAGTAATAGACTCAGTTTAAAGGGAAACTAAAACTATTTAACATAAAGAAAATACAGGAATTTCAGTAGGTGTTCTTGCCCTTAAGAAATGGATTTTACCCTCAAGTTTTTGCTAGTCACTGAAGTTGTTATTTGTACAATCTTGTGTGGAAACATTCAGAACTTCTACAGCATTGTGCAAGGGCTTTCATATGTATAAATACTTGTAACTTTTATAGATCTGTTGAATTTCATAGGAAAGACAGGAAAGGAGGGATCTAGTCATCACTATGAATATATTAACCATGTAGGAGATGGAAATTGAATAACTATAGTATTTGAGGTTTTAAGTTTTCGAAAGTCTACTTTTTATGTGTTTTTTCTTATGAAATGAAGAATTTCACTGGATATTTTACATTGTCTTGGAATAATTATTGCACACAGAAAGGTGTTAAGATAATTTTGGTGGTGCTATATAGCATTAGTAAAGAGCCTTTGAGATAATGATCTGAAAGAAAAAAGTTTTTCTGATAGTTAATTCTTCTATAGATTTCTTGAAAGAAAATGATTTTACCAACTCTCCTTTTGTATTCATGGATGACAAACATTTGTGGAATATCCAGTTATTCTTTTTTTCTAGCATTTATCAGGATAACACAATTGTGTGAAGTAAGATCTGCAGTGTATTTTTTTTTTTCTTCTTTTTTATCCAAGTCAGAATCTGAAAAGCTTATGTGTAGAGAGCTATGAAATAGCGCACATCAAGCACATAATTAATTTATGGTGTGAAGGCTGAATATATATAAGGCTTCATTTGTTCAGGTTGCAAGAGGCAGTGAGTATTTATACAGCTGTATAAATGACCCTTTTGTATTATATCGTCTTGAAGTTCATTTAGATTTCCAATTATTTCATATAAATACATATTTTTTCTTTCATCATATAATATTTGCTGATGTTTGCATTTTTAAGAGCAGTTGTTAGTTCACCTTGAATAATTGGAAGATTGTGGTTTGAGATGTGTGGAAGCAAAGCATGTTTTGAAGAAGAGGGAGGAAGATGAATAAGTTATTCTGTATTTTAAAGACAAGTGTAGTTTAGTTATGACCATTTAGTGCTGGTATACAAGTTTGATACACATAAGAATTCAACAAGTAACAATGTAAAGCTGAATTAAAATTTGTTGTTTTGTGTTGTCATTTAGGTATAATGAGATGAAATTTGCATGAACAGAGAATTTAAAAGATAATTATATTAAAAAAAAATATTCAAAGATAATGATTTAATTTGGTATTTGTGTAAAAATTTGTAGTAGTAAAATTAATTATGACTGTGCATGCCACAAAATACTTTGATTATTCAAAATTGTTGTATAATTACAAGATAGATAGCCTTCATTGTGTATTTACCTATAAATTGATTAATGCTTGTGGATATTAAAATTATTTGGTTGCAGTGTGTTACATCATAAGCTTCTAATGGTATGGTACAGTTGGTAAACCTGTATGATTTTCTTGGTATCTTATCCAAAAGTTTGTCTCATACTTTTTAACTTGTAATTATGTGTACTTCAAAATAGACATGGAAAAGTGGAAGTGATGTCATCCCTCTTGTTATTAATGCTATAGATAATGAATGTCAAGTTTCACTACAGCTGTCACATTAAGACTGGACCCAAAGGGAATGTGAATTAGGCTATCTGATATCCCTTGTTGTATCCCCCCCCCCCCTCTCTCTCACTCTCTTCTCAATTGTTTTAACCTTGCATTGATGAAAAACTATACATACATAACATTTTCAGATCATGTGCAGCATGGGAGATATAAGCACAAAATCTTAAAGATGAACTATGCGTTTAGCAGCTCCCAAGCTTTCAAGGGATTATCTCTAAATTAAAATTGTTTGATACCATTTATTGTTTCATAGCAAAGATAATTTTGTTGTGACAAGTGTTTGTTAGGATTGTGCATATTTTATTTTTTATTTATGTGCTGTTATGTGATAAATTTGTCTTTCTGTGAGGTTGTGATTTTCTATGTTGTGTTGTTTTAATTTATTAATATTTGATTCATGTCCTTTTATGCTCAGGATTCTCTCCCTTACAATATTTTAAAGAATGTTAGTTTTTTTTTTTTTATAATTTTAAACTTGATTAATGAAGACAACTTGGCTGATTACATTCATGTGTGAATCACAGTCTTTGAAGGAGGATATGCAGGTTTTTTTTGGAGTCACTAAAATCATTGTGTTCTGGAGATGACATATCTTGCCAGATAGTTTGTACTGAAATTGTGTATGTGCAATAACCCACACCAAAAATATATCACAGGATGATTTTAATAATCAGTATCAAGCATGCTCCAATATAAACTCAGGAGGATAAAATTATTTTTTTTTTCTTTTCCCCCCCACAGTACAAGAGATACTTTATTTTTCGAAAGTTTATATAGAGCTCATGACTGAATTTTCTTGAAGGAACGTGTACAAAGAATGTTTAAAAGCCTGCAGATATCATTGGAAAAGGATTATGAAGATGCATTAGCAACTGTGGTTTGCTTTCTTGCTTGTAACTGCAGTGACAGTTCAAGCATTGATTAAAAAAGCTTTTTGTATTAACATCTCATAGAAATTAGAATATTTTGCAGCTGTTATGCATGAAGAGCTCTCAGACTGTCAGCTGACATTTTCCATGTTCATATTAGAAGCTTTTGAATATTTTTTGCCAAGACAAACATGGTGTATTTGTCACAATTTAGTATTATTTGAAAAGAAACATGCATTACATTTCTGTGATGTGATCATAAAGCATTTCTGATCATGACATTAAGGGAATGAGAAGAAAAGTGTGTTGGTAATAAATTTTAATATTCAACATTTTACATTTTCAGTTATGTATGGTCCATATTTAGATACTGGGTCACAGATTTTCTCTTTTCTTCAAAATTGCAATAGCTCTTGCATTACAATTTTATATTAATAAATGCTTCTGCATGGCCATAAGAACCCAGGAGTATGCTTTGTGCAGTGTTTGGCAAAGCAAAAGTAATTGGTTCTTAAAAAATCAGATTACCCTATGCAGGACTCTCCAAAAGAACAGGAATAGTTTAAGGGTTATTGATTGATATGCAATATGCCAGTTTTACAACTACTGTAAAACCATGAAAAAATATATATTTAAACAGATTACTTACTGATAGTACTTTGGAAAATAGCCTATAATACTTAATCATCAAAAGCTGTATTACGTGGAAGAGAATAGTGTTTTGTCTGTCATTCAATAAATAAATTCATATCAAATATTGAAAATTAGAAGAAAAAAAATCTTTGGCTGTCAGTGTCGCAAGTTTTTCACCCATTCCCTTGAATTTATATCCCATCTGCATAGAGCAATAGTCTCATTTAAAATCTTCTCATTTCAGACTGACGACATACTTTGTGTACATTCTTAATAGCCATATTTGATAAAATAATTCATGGTGCATTTTGGTGTCATATCATGCTAATCATATATGTAAATGTGTGTATATGTATATATGTATGCATGCATATGTATATGTATATGTATATATTTGGAATTACATGTCACAAACTAGATATTTTTTTAAAGTCATACTATTAAGTTATAATCAGCCACTTTGTTTTCATCCATATTTATTATAATGTTATCAGTAAGAATATATCTTTTGCAATTAGTTCATAGTCCATCTACATATGGCAAACTGCAATTTCAAATTAAATGAACATGAGCCCATTGTTATATATCCTATGAAGTCAACATATGGAGAAATTTTCCAATTTGAAGTTTGTTTTTGTACCATCTTGTGTAAAACTGTCACAGATGCTTTGTAAAATGCTGCTTGTATTTAATAATAAACACTGCTATCGAAAGATTTTTTTTTATATAGTGATCACATTGGTTGTGTAGTATGCAGAAGTTGTAGAACCATATAGCCCAATAGCATCTAGTTAACCTTTTCTTCAGGGACCAATAATGAAATGCTGATTACAGTATTATGCATACGGGTGTCATGGTACATATGACAACAAGTTTTAGGCCTGATGGTAAGCATCATGAAGTATTTGACATTGGAGGAGAGTGGATCACTATGTTTATTTTATCATGATTAATATCTCAAATTATATGTAGCTGTGTAGCTATATATGATTTGTTTGCTAATTAGCTACAAAAAATGATTAACTAATAAAAACAATCCATTTTCTAGCAGCAGCAGCAGAAGATAAAAGTGGTCCTAAAACAACCCACTATTGGACTGATGATGACCGCTGCAATTATTGCCATAACTTCTGTAATATTTACCAACGTAGGTTTAGTTTAAAATCTCAAAACACAGGTGGCATCACTCTCTCCTACCACCAGGAGGGAAAGGCTTGAATGGCACTTATCCAGTCTTTCCCAACCACCATCTTCAGAGGCTAGGGACACAGCAAGATGCCGAGCTCCTGCTCTAAAGTACAGGCATTGAAGGATGTGCAGGCAGAATGAGAAGAGGATGGTGACCCAAACCATGTCCTGTGTCTACAATGTGCCTCTGTACCAGTAGGGCTGCATAGTGCTGTGGCACTTGCAGTCATAAACACAGGTCTCCTTCTTCTTCCCCATCTATACATGTTCTCTTCATTGTGGATGGTTAATTCTTTCATATTTGTTTACAAAAGTACACAAATACAAACCGAAAAAAAGTTGCTTTTTGACCTCCCATATAACAATACTTCTATCACACAGAGTATAAAGAACAAACTGGTATGGACCCTATACTACAATTTTAGTCTACTGTATCATTGATAAAGCATGTCATATGACATACATGTCTCACAATACAATAAAAAAAAAAGGAAAGGAAACAAAAATAGCTCTAGTTATATTGAATGAGAGAGAGCACAAAAGGCCACATGTCATGTGAACCTGCCTTGCTCAGAAATAAAACCCAACTAGGGTGCCATGCAAGTGGTACTAGTGCCCATCCTGGGGACAGAGCAAGCAAATCTACCGGTCTTCAATGAGCAAGCAAATCTACCTGTCTTCAATGGGTCGACCTCACTGTTCCTTGGATCAGATATTTATCACTATATAGTTATTTATTCCCTCCAAATGTGATTCAAGGTATATCTTTATTACACAATAGTGAGACCACAGAAATGTTTTTTAATTCTGCCCTTCACCATGTCTTGCATTTATGATTGGTTCCTGCATGACATTACTTCAATATCACCCAGCATCTTTTTGTGTCTTATATATATATATATATATATATATATATATATTATATATATATATACATATATATATATTATATATATATTATATATATATATTATATATATATATATATTTTTTTTTTTTTTTTTTTTTTTTTTTTTTTTTTTTTTTTTTTTTTTTTTTTTTTTTTTGCTTCTTGTGATATGCCAAGTTATCTGGCATGACTGATAAGCTATATAATTTCTGCCAGTCTTCAACAGAAACCAAACAGATGAGTCAGATTATATGTTAAGAATCATTTCCTCGGTAAACCCACTAAAGTTACATCAAATGTTGCATGGAAACATTTAGAATGCGGACTTCTTCCTTTTAGTAAATAAATATTTTATTTGGATACTTTAAACAAAGCCTCACTAAGTATTGAAAACAAAGCCTCACTAAGTATTGACTATCAACTTCTCAGTAAAAAAAAGAAAATTTACAAAAAAAATACATTAAATGTAATAATCATATCAACTAACTGGAAAGAGGATTCACAATTCTTAGTTATGTACTTTATACAAAAGAGCAAATAAGAACATGACTGTGTGGATGGATAACTGGCTCAATCAACAATTCAGAAACGTCTGTAAATGGATGATGAAAAATTTCCTTATTTAATAGAGATCCAAACTTTTTTTTTATTAAACACAGCAGCACTATTTTCTGGAAAGAATAATTAATACTTTTACACTCCTTTTAACCCACTCACGACGGGGGCATTTCAGCCTTGCATGTTACAATGCCGGGGCTCTCGAACGCTGTATGGCGTCACCCAGCGAACGGGCCTAGAATGCACGGTACTGTAGTGTACCACCCGTCCAGAGAGGTTAATGGCTCTGAAGATTGGTGTACAATTTACAACCTCTCTATTAAAAGCATTAATAGCAAAATACATCTCAAAATGACAAACTTATTCCTAAATATAAAAAAATACATACTCCGAAGGTTATGGAATGAAAGAACAAAGACATAAGACTTTGTGGAGTTGGGACATTTTATTTTCTTTCCAAAACAAGCTAAAATCAGCTGCCTGCATATTCATATAATAATAATTATAATAATGATTTATTCAGTTGCTATAATACAGATGTATATAAAACAGTGCTAAGCTGTGATTAAAAAATGAATGTGTAGCTAATAAAACAATCCACCTTCTAGCAGCAGGAGAAGATAAAAGTGGTCCTAAAACAACCACTAGCATCTCCAGCTGAATGTCAAATTTCATGTCAGTGACAAAGTCGCTTCCCTACAATTTTACAGCTGTTGAGAGAATGTCTTCTGAGCACAGATGCTCAAGGCGTATTACTTAAAATAAAGGACATGACACAGGCACATCAGCTGGATGACGCAAATGGTGACCCAAGCAATTGACCAGTCACAGCTATCAGTATCAACAAATAATTTCTTTTTTGGACACAAGTTAAGGTTTAACAGGAAGAGTGAAGATGCCACAGACCAGAAGAGGAAGTCTTCTGATACTGATGAGGGACAGAAATGACAACTGACAGGAGAGCATCCCCAGCAGATACTGTGGTCCTTCCATTCCTAATAGTTGAGGTCAGACTCGTAAAAAAAAGCGGAAGGTTTTTCACTTCCATGTAGCCCTCCATACATGAAGGCTAGAATGGAACCAAGTTAGGTTTGGAAAGATCAAAAGAGCCATCTACTAGTCTCTCTTTCATCTTGTGAACCATTTGGTGCAAATGGTGAGACTTGGTGGGGTGAGATGAGAGACCGCTGATCCGACAACTATCCGTGGAAGGACGATAGTAAAAGGAAAATTGGGCTGGTGTTGCACTCATTCATTCACATGAAGAAATAAAATGGATCATAGTTAAATAACCCTTTTTAGTCAGCTAGCCAGGGAGTGCCAAGACTGTAAAATCACTTATGATTGTACATCACTAAATTCTGCACAGGAGTTGGTACAAGCTGGCCTGGGGACTAAGCCTTTTAGAGCAAATGGGTAACATTATGAAACAACCAAGACATTACATACATCACTGGTGTACTGTTCGTCTGCATTTTAACTTCTGCATGATAGCAAGTTTCACACATCCATACACACACTATCACTCGCATCAAGCATTGACATGAAGGTGTTCATCAGCATCTAAAACTTGACTTGAGGCACTCTAATGAAAGCTGAAGTTGACCAGCTACAATAACCTGGGATTAACAAAAGGATCCAAATCATATAGAGAGCCTAACAGATATCAATAAAATATTCAAAATTTCATCATCACAAAGCTATCATGTTTTTACTTTAGCTTCATCTTGAAACCTAAAACTGTTTTGGTGAAAATCTACATACTACAAATAGTACCACTAAAAATTACACAGTAAAGTATAGCTTTCATCACTAACACTGCCTTATCTGTAAAACTGAATGAAAAGAAAGGGAGAACATGGAAATGATAGGCTGACAGGGAATTTAAGTTGACAAGTCTTGGATCCGATGAACAATGTCAGCAGCACGCCTCTCGCCAGCACCATGAAGGGGCTCCCACAATATATTCCTCTTTGCTATCTACAGATTCTGGCAGTGTCTGAAAAAGATGAAAGATAAAAGATAAATTCATCAGTTCAACTGTACTTATGAGGGTTTTTCTCTCAAAAGACACCATATTCTTAAAAGCTCATCTTTCCAAATTTAGTAACAAAATGCTTTCAGCCTATTGCACACTATATAAGTAACCCATTGCCAATCGAGCTGTTTTGGCTCTAAATGGTTGAAATGCTGGGACATTCCAAACGCATAAGCCTAATGTCTCGGGCTATTCGCCCACTATGGCCATGGCCAAGCAGTGTGTGGCTGATTACCCAATGCACCAGCCAGGAGGATAAGATATCTCTTCCCTGGCGGCTGATCCTGCCACCACTCAACGTGATATCTTGTCACCCAACAATAAGGGGTTAACACAAGTAATGAGCTAAAGCACAACCCACCAGCATTGGTCTACCAGAGACGGGAGTCTGTGAAGGAAATGGGGACTTGGGGCACTAGTGGTGGGCAGCCTCCTTCTCCTTCTTCTTGTCCTTCTTCTTCTTTAGGAAGCTTGGGGTGCGCAGGCCCTTCTTCTTCTTCTTTTTATCCTTGGAGATGGAGTCGTCCGTTAGGGACGTGTCCTTGGTTGGAGAGCCCTGAGGATTCATTGGTACTATATTATTTGAACAACTCCAAGTAAACTTGCTGAGATGAATAAGTACAAAATTTTAATATGTATTTTCACCAGAATGCCATCTTCTATCAGCCATAGTTTTTCCAAAACATACCTCTTTACTGCTTTGCGAGAGAGTGCTGTGGTGTGCCTCTGTATCATCACCATTGGCTACTGTCTCCCCTAGAAGAGAAAGTGTATATTCATGATATTTACATCAATGTATCTCTCATATAACCAGAGATGGAGGATTCAATGATGAACCAATGAAATAAAAAGTTGAGAAGCAATGACTTTAGATAAAAAGAATGTGTAATGGTACCATATCTCTGCTACCAAAATTATCACTCAGCATTCCAATGGTACCACAACACATTACATTAATTCCCTCCAACCAGGTCAACATTTTCACTTACATTTACAGAAAAAGCAGGTTCAAATCTGAAATAGTTTTTGATTACCTGTACTATGCAATATTTAATCTAAAATTACAATTCAATCCAAAAATATTCCATTTAATTGTAAATATAGTAAACAGTAAATCATCTAATCTACATCACACTGTAAACAGGTGTTTTACAGCTGTTTGAGTGAGTCAAGGTGCAGTAGTAGAAAACAAATAAAAAAAAAAAAGGCATTTCTCTAAATTAATGCTATATGATCAAAAAGCTAAATTAACTAAAAACTAGTATAGAGCAGGAGAAATGAAGCAAGAAAGATAGCAAAGCAAGAAGTTTTTTTTTTCTTTTTTTTACTGAATTGCTCTGCACTATATAAATAAAATGGGGAAAAAATGTTGGGTGGTAGACTGAAGAAACGGAACAAAAATGACCTGCAGAAGAGCTGCAATTATTTGTAAGTCTGAACACATATCACCAGATTTGCAAAAGCCCAATCACCTCCTCACAGGATATGAACAATTCAACATCAAGGGCACACAGATGTTCATACTTAGTCTATTTTTTAATTTTCCTTATTCATCAGTATTATCTTCCCCTCTCACCCCTTTTTTTTCTATAATTAATACTACTCTCTAGAGTCAATTACCCTACTTACCTCTACAGTCACTGCTTCTTAGGAGGGTTCTCTTCTCTATCATAATCATTGCTAAAATAAATTCTACATAGTGATTTTTTTCTTCAGTCTTGATGCTAAACAACATAGATTGCAAAAAACATACAAATAACCATATTAAATAATTTATTACAAACATGATGTGCATTTTATCATCAACAAGTTAATATTACTCTTAGGCTAAAACCATCAACAGATGCTGAAACTTTGTCTTATCAAATGTATGGCAATACACTGAATAATTTATAATTCACATTCTACAGATAGGTTTTTCCTTTGTAATATCAAGCCATACAGCTGCCAGTACCAGCATTGTACTGTAGATGTGAAAAACTGCTTTGCAACAATCTCGACAAGCAATACATGGCTCTGATAACTAAAATCTCCATCTAATGACAGCCTCTAAACATATCATACATGTCATCTAGGCAATCTAGGAAAAGGAAAACCAAAGGCTGATATATAGATATACATATATATTATCTGCTGTATATATGTATATATATACACAATATGTAAGGTTCAGGAGAACGTACCCCCTCCAAGGAACTGTGAGACTTGCCGGGGAGGAAGAAACGCTGGATCAAAAACTTTTCATTTCTAACATGTTCTCAACCATGATCAAAATGATCAGATAAAAATGTACAATCTTACACTACTTCACTTTGACCATTTGAAAAGACTAGTCTTTGAAAAAAGACTGAAGACTCTGCTTCAAAAATCTTGCAAAATTTTTACACAACACATCATAAGGTTCATTTTCTTAATCTTGGTACAGCAAATTCTGATATCAACCTTTCTTGTCTGACTGATGGATCACATGGCTACCCTGATTAAAATGCAAATTCACAAGAATTACATTTAAAATAATAACAAAAAGAAAGTGGCCCTTAAATGGAATTTTGTTCTTACCTTTACGAGACAGAGACCAAGAGCGGCGCTGGAGTGCTGAGCGTTTCTCATTCGCCACTGGTCAACCAGACGGCAAAAAAAAAACGACAAACATGCATCTTCGGTTAGTTAAATGCCATGCAGGTTGCAAATAGAACACAAAAGTGTATACTGATCACTATGAAGTTGCAAACATATAAGCAAAATAAAAAAGGAGAAAAAAAATAAAAATAAAATCTCACTCTAAGTTTTCTATTGGTGCTTAGCCATGATTGCAAGAACACACTGATCTAATGAATTACTGACTAAAATAAAAGGAAGGCAAAGTCATCAAACAAACTGAACCTAAAATGAAAAAAAAGTACTTTGTTAGTATGATATCATGACCAAAGGCAAACTACTACAGGAGAAAAAGGAGGGAGCAATTAAAATTCTAAGATCAGGAACTAAAACTAGAATTATATTTGTTATCTCAAAAATACTAATATCTAATAAATTTATGAGTTGTGACTATGTACTATATCTAGTTTAACAGCAACAGTATACAAAATAAAAGTTAATGATGTATGGCAGACAATTACCATGGCTACTATATGTTGTATATAATATGTTGTTTAGTATGAAATGAGTGTTGGTATGCGGTATATACCTTCGCTCTTATAGAATGCAGACTTGGAACGCTCCAGAGTGGGGCTCGGTTCCCGTGCCCTCATGCCATCTTCCTCTGCTTGTCAAAAGTGTATAAATAAAAGTAAGTTAGGAACCTACACTACAAAAACATCCAAAACCAAAGGTTAATTATTCAAAACAGATATTTCATGCTATTCAAAATGGAACAGAAACAAAATCTGCATGCTGACAAAATCAATGACAGACAAACATAATAAAAACCAATACTACCACATTTCTTCTTGAAGCTTTTACCATGCATTTGTAATCAAAAGGTACATAATCAGGTCATGCACAACCCATAGAAAATAAATACCATCACCTACAAGTCTTCTATAACTCCTGCAAAACAGAGATAAACAAACACCACAAGGTCTTACCATTTTGATCAGAAACTGATGAGGTGAAGTAGGGTTTTCCCTTTTTACCATTAATCTTACATAACAACCATACATCCTTTTTGTGACATCTTTTTATGTACATATTATTAAAAATCAAGAGAGAAAACTTTTATATCATATTTCCTGTGAGGTTTTAAGAAAGCAATATGGACAGACTAGAGTCATTTCAAAGTTGTTAATTAATTGCTCTACCTGGAAATACAATTAGTTATCACAAAAGACATAAAACAGTGTCATGAAGGCGAACCACAGCCATGATCCTGTATCACCACTCATTAACATTATGCAGCAGAATGCCCCAAATGGCAGATGGAATAACAGAAGTTGGTGTGATAGTTGATCCTGTTTAAGTTAGGGTTTTGACAGGAAACAACTAAAACCAAAAAGCTTTCACTTCTTAAATTCAATTCAAAGACTATATAAAGTAATCCCAATTAACTGCTTTCAGTCATGCCTCTAGTGAGATACCTAAAATGGCCATGACTGCTAGTTCCTATGCTTCTAATATAATTAAGAGAGAAATATCATTTTAGGTCCATGATCCAGACAACTAAAGAAATGTTAATGCTAAGTATATTTATCTATTCAATCATCTTATTTATAGAAAATAGCAAGCATCCCCACTTTGGGGGATTCAAGGCTATAGATGATGATTTATGGAAAATAATTTCTTGGCATTCCAATTTAAACGGGTCTTTTAACCATCACTAATGTAATAAAATCTACAATTAATTTGTCTGAAGCTGATTTCCCTCAACCAAGTTTGAAGCACCCTGCCTGGTAAGTCATTAATGTCACTGCAGAGAGATTCAGGCCACACAGTTGGGAAGAATTTCTGACAGTAATGTAGCCTGAGCAAGAGAGACAACACCATCTCTTTAGTCATGATCAAATCCTTCCAAACAGTGTGCTCGAGTCTCCCTCTAGTGCGAGCGGAGCTGCAGGAACATTTCCACATGGTCTTACTGGACCGTGATGCTGCCTTCAGCATCTTCTGAATCCCGCGGGTGAGGGAGTTGGTGCGGGGGGTCAGCTGACCCTCACCCGCCTGGACAGTGGGGGAGCGGGACAAGGTGGCAGGACCAGAGGGAGGGGGTGTCACCTCCCCCTGGCCCCAGACATCACCCCCTGCCACCGGAGGGAGCTGCGGATCTGCTATGGGGGAGCCATCTGGGGAGGGATAGGACCACAATACTGGCCAGTCCTTCAAACACACAGTGCAAACAATGGCCAAATACAGCACACTCTGGGATTGGGAAATGGAGCAGGCTGGGCAGACCTTTAACTAAAATAAAGTACTTACTGTCAACCATGATCATAAATGACATTTGAACTCTAATTCTGCTTTCTCCCTTTTATACTATCCATGCTTCTACATGATGGGATTAATAAACATGATACTTCATTAAAAATATCCTAATACATCATATTTTGCCATAGTTGACAGTGATCATTGCATCCTTAACAGTCAAAATAATAAGGATTAATATCACACTTCACGCTTCAAAAAAAAAAGTTATTATAACCATTTCTAACACTAACTGCCAAGAAACATTAAAACAGAGATAATACAGTTACTACTAAAAATACACCAGAAACTTTTTTAATAGACACTCACACACACATGCATGTGCAAGTGTGGGTAAAAATAATTATATATATACAATGGGTAAACATTCTCTAAGATGAGTAGACAAGCAGCATAGAAGGCAGTGAGTGTTAGACATGGAGGCACACAGGCTCCCTGCACATAGCCGGCAGGGTTACCTCTCGATGGCAGTGTTTTCATAGTGGCCTGGACCCTCTGGGGGGGGCCCACAGGTACCCCAGGGCCCGTGGTGGGCTTCTTCGGAATGCTGGGTTTAGGGGGGAGGCTTGGCTTTTGGCGAACTCGTTCTCCATCTACCGTGCAACACAAAAGTATTGGGAGACCGAACTTTGATGGCATAGACCTACTTCTTTTTTTTTCTTTTTTTCTAATCAAGCTACTTACAAAATATGGCAATGTTTAAGACACTGAAGAATAAAGAGGAGTTATTTCCTATATCATTAAGATGTACACTTAGCATTATACAATATATTTAAGTATATTACACAAGAATTGGTATACTATACAAATATAAAACAGCATCAGCATTTAAACCATTCCTCCATATACAAAGAAATTATATATATTTTTTTTTAAAGTGTAATATCTTTACAACAATATACATTTCAATATAATATACTAATAAAAACAAGATTTCATTACTGTCATCTCAAAAATCTAATCTACATTCAAGACATCAGCTATTCAGCATAAAAAAGACTGCTGTCCCATACAAATGCAAGTTGATGCTATAGCAAATAAACCAAGAATATTAATGTATCATGTAATCAGCATAGAGAAATTACCAGCTCTGCTACATTAAGTCAATGATTGGGACATCAGCTAACACTTTTGAAGGCCTCATAGCTTGCCAGGTTAATCAGCTTACATTTTCTTCCAACCACTGTTAGCTTAATTCAAACTGTACATTTCCATTATATTCTAATTTTTAATTCCAAATATTAGTTTTTCCACAGACTACATACTATGGGAAATAACAACAAAGAAAAAGCCATAATGTACATATGTAAGATCAATCAATGTCTCAAGTTAGAGGTATTAAGAGCATCAATAAATGTCGTAAATCCAACTTTCAAGACCATGCTACAAGTGCCAAGTGTCAGTAATGGACTTGCCAACTATTGCTAAACGCAAAAGGACAATTTCCAAGGGGACAAGTAACAAAAGCAGCCATTCAAAACCTAAACACTACACAGCTTGGACAGAAGACCTTACAAGATGGTGACCTTGGTGGACTGGACCAGGAACTTTGCTTTTATTTGTTTTTTAGTTTGTTTTTTCGCTTTTTGTTTACTGTAAAATATCTTTTAAAAAAATCACTTAAGGAAATTACGTGGGTTTCCTGGCTTTTTTTTTTTTCTTCTTCTTCTTTTTAGCACACTACTTCAACTGAATAAATTCTTCATCAGAAATCAATAAACACAAAGGAAGAGAATGAGAGAAAAAAAAGGGGAAAACAGAAAGAAAGGTCCAGCAATGCAGACTCAGAAATGCATCACTTTATATGTCACAAAGGCATTTTGTGCCTCATCTCCTGCCTGGACACTGGCTCTAAAAAATCTGGTTACTTAGGGCCGGCGAATCCTTCCAAGCTTCACCATCGTTAGCTTTTTAGCGGACGAATCCCACACACTACTGATTTAGCAGACAAATTAAAATACCCTACTGACCATCGCTCAGGACGACAGACTGCGCTTTGCTTGCTCTTGGTGCCTGTTTTGTTTCCACCTTCAACACCCGACCACTGGAGGCTGTGTGTACCAATCACATGCTTGTTATGAAACCATTTAAACAGTACCTCTGTCACCAGTTATCTTTTATTTTATTTTCCAAATGCTAAAAAGACTCAGACAATGGAAACAATAAATAAATAAAAGAGACATTGAAAAAATTACTTTTCCACTTTGATCTAGCATTTGAAAGTAATTGATG
>NW_028234403.1:27786852-27789352 GCF_977035675.1 Penaeus japonicus | reverse complement strand
GGACTGCAAGATACAGATCTCATGTTAATAATAGAAAGAACAAGATATAGATCTCATGTTAATAATGGAAAGATGTTAACTAAAACAACAAAAACAAATGTAACGATTAAATGACAAAAAATATTACCCATTCTTTTTTATCTAAAACCAACAAATTGGTACATAAAAGAAGGAGAGAGGGAGATGGTGAAAAAAAAAAAAAACATTCAAAATAAAAATAGTCCTAAACATCACACCAAACACCAGAACCTCAGTCCCCCAAGCCATTGTCTCACCTCCTTGAAATATCATCCTCATCAAAGAGGTGTGTGTAGTTCGAAGCTGTGGGGGGGAGTGCCACATCGCTTTGCACTCTTGTTGTTTCTTGCTTCACTAACGGTCGTCGGTAGATATAGCCTGTTCTAAGACCCTGGTAGAAAACACAATATATAAATTATGCCCTCACAATTTAGACCTTTTTAAATGCAATTATTACATTTGTAATTCAAAGTAATTCCTGAAATACAATAGAGCAAAGATGAGATGAGAAAAGACCCTTACAGCATTATCAAGTGATCTCATAAGAGCTTCAAACTCCAGTTCACCAACTTTCCACTTGCGCTCCTTCTGACCTTGAGCAGCTGGGCCTCCTTCCTGTAATTTTAGATATTGATTTCATTAAACGTCTTTAATAAATACATAAATAAAATAATCAACCATGACAAAGGTCTTCCTTTCTTATTGGAGGGAATCTCTCTCACTGAATTTTAGCTTCAAATGTATTTGTAATTTTTTTCCATTAGTTAACTAGCACTCACACACCTGCTTGCTATCAACCCCTCCTCCTCCTCGTCGAGCTACTTCATAAGCCGCCTGCCGTGCTTCATCAGACACAACTACAAGGTTGTCAAGACCCAGAGGTGCCATGCGCATCTGAAAAAATCAGGTTTGACCTACTGCTTTTTGCGCTAATTTCAACATGCTGCATTTTACCACCATCAAAAGTATACAAAGAAGTATATAATAAAATCTACACAGAGTACACAAGAATTTTTAGCCAATTCCCTGCATCAGAATCTGAATATTTATCCACACTTCAGTAAGGCATTGTCTTACTTGTGTCTCACAGGCAAGGACTGTGTGGTAGGTGTTGTACCAGGCTTCCTCAACTGTCTCTCCACAGCACACAACACCATGATTGCGGAGCATCAGAATCTGTTTGAAAATGAAGGTCATTATTTCATCAAAAATAAAGGTCATTATTTCATCAAAAATAAAGGTCATTATTTCATCCAAACATCACAATGATTGATGATGATGATGATGAAAACAAAACAATAATCGTGATCATGGTAATGATTATGGATATGTCATTAAAATATCACCTTGTTAACTGGTCCAAGGTTTCGTCCAAGCTTCTCCTTTTCTTCAGCATTGACAAAGATGCCTTGGTAGTCATGGTAAGACACTTCACCAATTAGCAGTGACTCCTGCGACAGTGGCATCAGGCCTTGCTTCAGGGCCGAGACCTGGTAGAGGAATCAGGGTAATGAAGATTATAATCTATGTACTAATATCAACAATAATAACTGTAAAGTAGAAAATAAATATTTTACTGAAAACTCTCAAAGAATACCAAATCAAGCCTAATTTTAAGAAATAACTATATACAAAACATTCTATTCAGAAATGTCATACGCATACCGCAACGACAGCTGGATGATGTAAATGAATGACGCATTTCAAGTCTGGCCTGGCAGCATGGATGGCTGAGTGCAACATAAAGCCTGCAACATTGACACCAAAGTTGGTTGCACCACCATCCACTACATTGCCCTGCATGTCCACCTTCACCAGAGAGGCTGCTGTCACCTCATGATAAAGCATGCCGAAGGGGTTCAGCAAAAAGTGTTCTGTGTCCTGGCTTAGTCGGGCCTGCCAATGGGGGATGTGGAAATTTGCTTTAGATTCTGTGCTTATATATATATATATATATATATATAAATATATTTTTAAAAATGCATGATCCAATTTATTCAACCAATATAAAGTATACGCACAGTGCAATGGTTATAAATGCTCTGTGTCCAGCCATGCATGTCAATAAGTCTGTAAACAGCAGCCAGCTTGCATCGCAGTAGCTTCTCTCCCTTAGCAAAGCTCAGGCTCTCCATCCCACGGATGTCATTGATAGGAATAACACAGCTACCGCCTGAAGAAGAAGAAAAGCCTTGTTATATAAATACATCAAGTAACTTATTAACCCATTCACAACGGCTAACATCCTATCACGTGGTCAGAAAATATCCAAGGACCCAGACAACATCCTGAGACATCGTGCATTTTCTCGCCCAGTTCCGGGTGGGGCAGTTGTGACGTACTGCAATGGAATGCTAGATTGTTCTTAAATATAATTATTTTTCATAATTTCTTAGACTGCTAATTTAATCTAGGTGTTTGAATATCATAAAATGTGGTCTAACAGAAAAGAAAAAAAATAATAATAATAGAAAACTACATG
>NW_028234403.1:27751852-27774352 GCF_977035675.1 Penaeus japonicus | reverse complement strand
GGCAGAGATGAGATGAGATGAGATGAGATGAGATGAGATGAGATGAGATGAGATGAGATGAGATGAGATGAGATGAGATGAGATGAGATGAGATGAGATGAGATGAGATGAGATGAGATGAGATGAGATGAGATGAGATGAGATAAGATGAGATAGGAGAGAGGAGAGAGGAAAGAGGAGAGAGGAGAGGAAAGAGGAGAGAGGAGAGAGGAGAGAGGAGAGAGGAGAGAGAAGAGAGGAGAGAAGAAAAGAAAGGAGAGAGAGAAGGGAGGGAGGGAGGGAGAAAGAGATGGAGGGAGGGAAAAAGAGAGGGAGGGAGGGAGGGAGGGAGGGAGGGAGGAAAAAAGAGAGGGAGGGAGGGAAGGAGGGGATATGAGAGAGAGAGAGAGAGAGAGAGAGAGAGAGAGAGAGAGAGAGAGAGAGAGAGAGAGAGAGAGAGAGAGAGAGAGAGAGAGAGAGAGAGAGAGGATGGGGCAATGGAAAGGGAAAACTGTGAGTCAGCACCCGCACTGCACACATGGTCGCCCTGCCGTGCTTGTCGCCGTGACCCCTCATCATGCACGCTCCCGTCGCGCGCTGGCTGCCTCGCATAATCACATAAGTTTCCTCTTGATGATAATATTTAGATGGGGTGCGCTTACACGTTACATTTATGGTTTTCCATACACTGATAAAAATCAACATGAACTGCTCGCAAACGACATCAATTTCCGAGTTCTTTCGGGAACAAGCTTTGCATGATTAATCGAGTTAAAAGGATAGAAACGTCAGTGAACTTTATTCTAAAAATAGCAAGCTAAAACTTATCAATCCAACAAAGAGCTTACGAAACCACAAACGTGTAGCCATGACATCCAAGGAGGAATCCTTATAAGACAGATGTCCTGTTGAGAGGTGCGTGTCCCAGGGGATCCCCGAAGCAGTAAGCAAGAGTCCTCACTTTCCCTTACTCAGCGCCTGTGCATGAACTGGAAACTCGCATGTTAGTTTCTTGTCGGCCAGACTAAAGTGAATGCGGTCCTGGGAGGCGACCTTAATCCTTCTTTCCTGTCTCTCTTTGTCTCTCATCTTCATAGAATCCCACTCTACGTTAGCGACAAATAGCAAGGCAGGCAAAAGAAGATAAAACGACAGAAGACAAGTTAGAAAGGCAACCGCAAGCAACGCCATCGCTCCAGGCGGGTGCATGTACCTTACCACTGGCGGCTTGAGCCATGAAACCAAGAAAAGGGGAGGATCCCGGAGTAAGGCGAACAGAGGACCGGGAGAGGAGGAGAGAGGGCAAAAGAAAATGGAAATGAGAAAGCAAACACGACGAGATATGAGGGAGGGAGGGAGGAAGGGACGGAGGGAGGGAGGGACGGAGGGACGGAGGGAGGGAGGGAAGGAGAGAGAGAGAGAGAGAGAGAGAGAGAGAGAGAGAGAGAGAGAGAGAGAGAGAGAGAGAGAGAGAGAGAGAGAGAGAGAGAGAGAGAGAGAGAGAGAGAGAGAGAGAGAGAGAGAGAGAGAGAGAGAGAGAGAGAGAGAGAGAGAGAGAGAGAGGAGAGAGAGAGAGAGAGAGAGAGAGAGAGAGGGGAGAGAGAGAGAGAGAGGAAAGAGAGAGAGAGAGAAAGAGAGAGGAAGGAGAAGGAGAAGGAGAGAGAGAGAAAGAGAGAGAGAGAGAGAGAGAGGAGAGAGAGAGAGAGAGAGAGAGAGAGAGAGAGGAGAGAGAGAGAGAGAGAGAGGAGAGAGAGAGAGAGAGAGAGAGAGAGAGAGAGAGAGAGAGAGAGAGAGAGAGAGAGAGAGAGGAAGAGAGAAAGAAAGGGAGAGAGAGGAAGAGAGAAAGAAAGGGAGAGAGAGGAAGAGAGAAAGAAAGGGAGAGAGAGGAAGAGAGAAAGAAAGGGAGAGAGAGGAAGAGAGAAAGAAAGGGAGAGAGAGGAAGAGAGAGAGAAAGAGAGAAATATAGAAAGTGAAAGTGAAAGTGAAAGAGAAAGAGAGAGAAATATAGAAAGTGAAAGAGAAAGAGAGAAATATAGAAAGTGAAAGAGAAAGAAAAAGAGAAAGAGAAAGAGTGAAATAGAAATATAGAAAGAGAAAGACAAAGAGAAAGAAAGAAAGAGAGAGAGAGAGAGAGAGAGAGCTTCTACGAGTGATACAACACGACTGAGAGAGAGAGAGAGAGAGAGAGAGAGAGAGAGAGAGAGAGAGAGAGAGAGAGAGAGAGAGAGAGAGAGAGAGAGAGAGAGAGAGAGAGAGAGAGAGAGAGAGAGAGAGAGAGAGAGAGAGAGAGAGAGAGAGGGGGGGGTCCAGCTCATCATACTGCATCCCTTCGCTCCCCAGGCGCGAGCGAGAGCGAGAGTGACCAATAAAGAGAAGGGTCGCGTAACGAGCGCCACTTCAAGGGAGGCCACATGACTCGGCCACTTGGCGCTCTTACATGCTACCACCTCCATCGCTTGCGCCTCGATCTTCGTATTCTTCTCCCCCCCCCTCCTCCTCCTCATCATCATCATCATCATCATCATCATCATCATCATCATCATCATCATCATCATCATCATCATCATCATCATCATCATCATCATCATCATCATCATTATCGTTATGATAGTTATGCTAACAACACTATCCGCGGCGTTACTCAGTATTTAAAGCTTCATTTTGAAGTATCCTCAACGACCCAGAGAATTATCATTGAGAGAGAGAGAGAGAGAGAGAGAGAGAGAGAGAGAGAGAGAGAGAGAGAGAGAGAGAGAGAGAGAGAGAGAGAGAGAGAGAGAGAGAGAGAGAGAGAGGTGTGTGTGGGGGGGTGGGGGTGAGGATTCCCGCTTCTAAACTCGGTCCACTCAAAGCCTTTCCCCCTAAATCCCGGTAAAGATAACCGTTCCCGCTCGCTTTGCGGCGCTTGCAAGATGTTTCCCATCCATCTTAATCGTTCCTCAGCGACCGCAACAGGGAAGCGAGAATTTTAACACAAGAATTTGCAGATGAAAAAATAAAAAAATATTCAGGCATAATTTTACATATACCTAGAGTAATCGCTTCAAGATAAACTTTTCGTCATGCTAGTGGCGGCTGTCATTACCCTAACCATTAACGAAACGCATAACCCAACCTTCATAATCTTTAAAGTATCTAATATATACTACAATACTACTCGTAAAGTTTCGGATAAAATTCGACATGCAAGAGTAAGGCTACAAAATGACAATGGGGAAAAAATCCCTGTTTACCAGATTCACCCTCCCACCCCTCCAACCCCGGAGCGCCCTCTCAAACAGGTCAAACAACAGAAGCACGACGGTAGTGGAGGGTGAGGGTAGGGGGGAGGGAAGGTAGTGGACAAGTTACGTGACAAGAGAGGCTGAGCACCAGAGCGACTTGGGCAGTGATGGCATCTTTGGAGAGCCTAATGCCAACTATGATGCAAACGCATGTAACGGTGCAGGCCGTGGGAGCAAGGCCTTCCGGAGCAGCGAAATGTGACACTAACACCTTCCATCCCTTTGTCTTCCTCTCGGTAGCTCACTTACTCCATCCCCTCCCAACCCCCGCAACTTGTTGACGTAAATAGGGCATCAAACAGGTGCTCTTACAACCTCTCACAACACAAATCCCCTCCTGCTCCACCCCCTCACCCTAGAACGAAAACTAGTTCATGGAACAATGCAATCAAAAAGCCGGGTTGAACTGCAGTTCAACAAACAAAATATACACTAAAGTGTGTACAAAAATGAAATGAAACAGCCACACCTATCTGGGCCGAACTACTAGGGATGAGGATGAGGATGAGGATGAGGATGAGGATGAGGATGAGGATGAGGATGAGGATGAGGATGAGGATGAGGATGAGGATGAGGATGAGGATGAGGATGAGGATGAGGATGAGGATGAGGATGAGGATGAGGATGAGGATGAGGATGATGATGATGATGATGATGATGATGATGATGATGATGATGATGATGATGATGATGATGATGATGATGATGATGATGATGATGATGATGATGATGATGATGATGATGATGATGATGATGATGATGATGATGATGATAATGATGATGATAATGATGATGATGATGATGATAATGATGATGATGATGATGATGATGATGATGATGATGATGATGATGATGATGATGATAATGATGATGATGATGATGATGATGATAATGATGATGATGAGGAGGAGGAGGAACGGAAGGGAAGGGAAGGAGGAGGAGGAGGAACGGAAGGGAAGGGAAGGAGGAGGAGGAGGAGGAGGAAGGGGAGAAGGAGGAAGGGGAGAAGGAGGAAGGGGAGAAGGAGGAAGGGGAGAAGGAGGAAGAGGAGAATAAGGAGGAAGAGGAGGAGGAGAATAAGGAGGAGGAGGAGGAGGAGAAGGAGGAGAATAAGGAGGAGGAGGAGATGGAAGAGGATGAGGATGAGGATGAGGATGAGGAGATGGAAGAGGAGGAGGAGGAGGAGATGGAAGAGAAAGAGGAGGAGGAGATGGAAGAGGAAGAGGAGGAGGATGAGGAGATGGAAGAGGAGGAGGATGAGGATGAGGAGATGGAAGAGGAGGAGGAGGAGGATGAGGATGAGGAGATGGAAGAGGAGGAGGAGGAGGAGATGGAAGAGGAGGAGGAGGAGGAGGAGATGGAAGGAGGAGGAGGAGGAGGAGATGGAAGGAGGAGGAGGAGGAGGAGATGGAAGAGGAGGAGGAGGAGGAGGAGGAGGAGATGGAAGAGGAGGAGGAGGAGGAGGAGGAGGAGGAGGAGGAGGAGGAGGAGGAGGAGGAGGAGGAGGAGGAGGAGGAGGAGAGGAGGAGGAAAGGAGGAGGAGGAGAGGAGGAGGAGATGGAGGAGGTAGGTGACCTTAGGGTAGAGCGTCGCGTTAGCCGGCAGAGCGCAAGGCTTCCCATCCTGATTTGCTTCGGCGATGTAAGTAGCTGTGCTAGAAAGGGGGCGATGGGTGGGGAGGGAAGAGAGAACTGATATAAAAGTGACTATCGTCGTGGCGAAGGACGTACGTTTGGAAATTGTGGGCGTCAGTGAGGGTGAGGGAGTGAGAGAAAGCGGCACCGGGGTGAGTCACTGTTATAATAACCGGGCCAAGCGAGCGCACGCACGGTCACGGTAACCATCCTCGCCACTCGGCACAAAACCGCAATTCTGCGTCGCCCACGCCTGCCACCCTCGCCGCTCTTCTCCCTACAATCCCGCTCTCGCGTGCGCCCTCACTTCCTTTGACAATGTTTAACCCTAGATAACAGTGCTGCACCACATGCCATTCGAATTTATAATTAATAATGAAAATAATAATAATGATAATAATTATAATGGCAACTGATGATGATGATGATGATGATGATGATGATGATGATGATGATGATGATGATGATGATGATGATGATGATGATGATGATGATGATGATGATGATGATGATAGCACCAGGAGTACCGCACACGGCAGCTTTAATTCAGCGACCCACTTCCTCTGCGCGCCCAACTGGGTCACTCCACAGCCCCAGGACAGCACGGCGACGGCAGCGCCGGGACCTCACTCAAACATCCAACCCAAGCATACATCGCTCCAGCTACAGATATATGGTCACATCATAACTGGGTATCTTATACCAAAATACATGTGACGATTTCTTACGTTACCACATCGCAGTCTTTCCCTTCGCTCTTGCTTCCAGTCTTTACTTCCTTCCTCCTTTCCAGAATGTTTGCGCGTCCTGGCCAGAATGCGTCCCGTGGATAACTAGCTCCAGCCTCTAGCAAGCAAGCAAGCACGTTCACCACCAGCACCACAATCGCCAATCTCACCATCCGCGGTGCTTGCAAGGCAGTTCGCTCAAGCATGAAGCGCTAACCACAACCTCTGGTCGATCACCTGCGCCCACGACCACTAACGACCCTCGCTCCGGAGCCGCAAACGACCGTCGACACAAACAGATAAGACAGACAGAAAGACTCATCCAAACATGAGGAAACATACACACAAGTACAATATATAAAAATAATACATATAACTAATAAGTTGTCGTGAATTAATCTATAAAAAGTAAAGAGACGCATAACTATCTCCCGCTACCTCCCCCGCCACCCTATCCCTGTCAAAAGGGACGCGAAGCGACATTCCCGCACGGCCGCCTCGATCGATACCTTTCGTGCATGTCCGCTTTACGCCACGGAGGACATGCACGCGTGCTGTATGTCTCGCTCGTCGTCGCTGCCTGCGTGCATGCATGTGATATAAACGTGTTGCCTGGGAGGAACATTGTCAAATAGGCCGTGTATGTATAAGTGTAACAATACAAACCTCAAAGAAAATGAAAAACTGAAAAAAAACGAGTGGAAGAGGACGCCACACAGCGAGTTGTAAGAGACTATATGGAGATTATTTGGGGGGAAATCTTGGGCAAACGTCGAAGAACCATTCACCAAACTCTTCTGCGAATCGTCGGAACAAAGAGGGCTTCAAACGGGAATCCACCGTAGCACACTGGTCTCACTTAAACGTCCCTTACCCCTACCTAGACATGGGTCTGCCTTCTACTCCTATCCTTGTCCTCGTTCCTGCCTTTGCCTCTACTCAGACCCCTGCTGTTATCCCGTCCATATGCTTTCACTTTTCTTGACAGACAAACGCTTAAACTTAACAACACACATTCATTCATTCACTCACACTCACTCACTCACTCACACGCACACACGAAAGAAAGGCGAGGGGGGAAGGACAGACAAACAGGCGCTAGATATGGATGATCAAATGTGGAAAAACAAGAACAATAAAAATCATAAAACACGAAAGGCCCCGAAGGTAGAAACAGGGAGGGAGGAGAAGGGGGGGGGGGCACAATATAACAATAAAGCGGCTGTTCACCTGACAACCAACAACAATTACATCACGAACAAAGAGACAGCAAAAACACCACAGCCGTAAAAACGAATGTACTGCATCTCATTTTCACAGTAGCAAATACCCAGCAACATACCCTAACCAAACTCGCCGTCATATCGATCACAAGTAAGCTAGAAGAACAAAAAAACAAAAAACAAAATCAAAACAAGGAAGAAATCTTAGCGCAACAAGATGAAACTGAACCTTCACTTCCAGGCCCGTAAGAAAACGTTTGTCTATTGTTTCTCCAACGAGGCCCTAACTAAACGGGAGAGGGTGGGGGGTTGGGGGAGGGAGGTGGCGTAACGACCGCGGAGACCCTTTCGCTGCCGATGGAGTTGTATAACACTTGAATTAGCCTTCATAATCAGGTTTATCGTATTACAAAAAGTATTATTCATAATTGTCATCATCATTATTATAACAATAATCATTATCATGAAAATTAGGAAGATAATATTAATTATCATTATCCAACAACTGATGATGATAAGTAAAAACAATTCGCTAAGACGAAGCTAACAGTTGTAGAAAAGTATGAAACGACTATTTTCCCCCTCTCCTCCTTACTCCCTTACCTCTCCTTCTCCCCCCACCCCTTACCCTTCCCGTCACGTTTCCTGCTAGCGGTCCCTCTCCCCGAACCCCTCCCCTCCCCCCTCCCATGCCATCCTCCTCTTCCCTTTCACCCTACCGGATGTTTGCTGACGTCACCATTCATCACGTCAGCCCTCCATCATCCGACAAGTTCCCCCACCCCCCCGCCCTCGTTCACTGGCTTGAACACAGCACGAAACGTGTACCGATGAACACATCTATTTGCAATTACCGTTTACACTACGCAAACAATATATGAATCATTTTCCGTGTGTGTGTACGTGTGTGTGTACTTGTGTGTGCGCGTGTGCGTGTGCGTGTGCGTGTGCGTGTGCGTGTGTGTGTGCGTGTGTGTGTGCGTGTGTGTGCGTATGTATATGTATGTGTATATGTATGTGTGTTTATATGTATATGTATGTGTATATGTATATGTATGTGTATATGTATATGTATGTGTATATGTATGTGTATATGTATATGTATATGTATATGTATATGTATATGTATATGTATATGTATGTGTGTGTGCATGTATGTATGTGCGTGTGCATGTATGCATGTGTGCGAGCGTGAATGTATGCATGTGTGTGAGCATGCATGTATGTGTGTGTGCATGTGTATGCGTGTGTGCATGTATATATGTGTGTGTGTGTTTGTGTGTGTTTGTGTGTGTATATGTATGTATGACTTATGAATGTATGTTATGTATGTATGTATGTATGTATGTATGTATGTATGTATGTATGTGTGCGTGTGTGCATGCATGTATATGTGCATGCATGCATGTATGTGTGCATGCGTGTATGTGTGTGCATGCGTGTATGTGTGTGTGCATGCGTGTATGTGTGTGCATGCGTGTATGTGTATGTGCATGCGTGTATGTGTGTGCATGCGTGTATGTGTATGTGCATGCGTGTATGTGTGTGCATGCGTGTATGTGTGTGCATGCGTGTGTGTGTGTGTGTGTGTGTAAATGCATGCATGCGTGTATGTATGTATATTTGCAAGTGTGCATGTGTGTCAGTCTGCCTCCCTGTCTCACCGTACCTGGATTCCTGTTTATCCTTCATCTGGGGTTACAAACCTGAAAGGAGAAAAAAAAACGTTAGTATATGCACAACAAAGGAGACGCACTACTGCAACGAGGCTGAAAACATAATAACATGTGGCCGCCATCCTATACGAGCAGATAAGGCTGACGGGAAGGTCGGAGGGCGGAGGGGGAGTAGAGTGGAGTGGAGGGGGAATGGAGGGGAGGGGAATGGAGGTGAGGTGGAGGGAGGACAGAGAGAGAGAGAGAGAGAGAGAGAGAGAGAGAGAGAGAGAGAGAGAGAGAGAGAGAGAGAGAGAGAGAGAGAGAGAGAGAGAGAGAGAGAGCGAAAGAGAGAGGAAGGGAGGGAGGGAAGGAGGAAGGAAAGGGAGGGAGGGAGGGAAGGAGGGAGGGAGGGAAGGAGGAAGGGAGGGAAGGAGGAAGGGAAGGAGGGAGGAAGGGAAGGAGGGAGGAAGGGAAGGAGGGAGGAAGGGAAGGAGGGAGGGAGGGAAGGAGGGAGGAAGGGAAGGAGGGAAGGAGGGAGGGAGGGAGGGAGGGAGGGAGGGAGGGAGGGAGGGAGGAAGGAAGGAAGGAAGGAAGGAAGGAAGGAAGGAAGGAAGGAAGGAAGGAAGGAAGGAAGGAAGGAAGGGAGGGAGGGAGGGAGGAAGGGAGAGGGAGGAGAGAGACAAAAATAAAGGAAGGAAGGAATTCAGCATATGTAATCCTACTATGCCTATATTTAATCTCAAAACTAAGTTGTCAGCGTATGGTTGCTGACGGCGGAATGCAGCGGTGACTGAGCGACCTTCAAGCTCCGCCGCACATTATGCTTATGATTTAATCGCAGGCCGCCTCTACTGCCTTCGCTGCCCCGCGACGCCCGGCCCTTGCACCGGGTCACATGCGGCAACGGCACTCGCCCGGCAGGCAACAGTGCACGACGGTGCATCGTCCGGGGACGCTCAGCAACGAGACGGATTTAATCACGTTCGGTGAAACAGCATTGGGAATGCGCCGTTCATCTGGACATCAGCCATATACTTCTGATACTGAATTCATACGAGGGACTGACTACCCCGACTGACACACACAGAGGAAGATGATGTACAACTCTAAAGTAATGTTCAAAATACTCAAAAGCTATACGTCAAGCATTAACAGAACGTAAGGCCTAATAAGAGCACGTACTTATCACCCAGAGTTACACGAGCATATATATAGTCGTGAGCACACGCGGCCCCTCAACACTTCCTCTGTACCATGGATGATTCTCGGTAAACACACTGGCTCACACACACCAAGAGGGGCGGCAAAGGTCGAAGCGTCTGTGCTTCATCCATTTTTGTGTCACAATCTAAATCATATTGAGCACCAAATAAAAAAAAAGCTTGATGGGTGGTTGAGTGTGTTGGTGAGTAGGGGGGGGGTGAGTAAGGGACGAAGGAAGGGATAGATAAATAATCAACAAGAAGAGATACGAAAGGTTCGCGGAAGGGCACTTCCCCCAAGGAAAGCGAGCGCGATCATTACGGCTTCACACGCTCGACCTTTTCAAATATTCCTTAAAGTGGTACCGATCTGCTATGGCTGCCAGGCGCCAGCAAATGAAGCGCAGTGGGCGAAGGTTAGGGAATAGAGGGGAGAGAGAAGAGTTGGGGGTTGATAAGAAAGGGAAAGAAAGGGAGACAAAAGGATAAATACATCCATATCCATGACTAGGAACGTACCTGGAATAATCCCCTAACCATTCATAAGCTCTCCCCCATGCCTCCCTCACTACCCCTCCCCTCCTCATAGTTCTGACCAGGTTTCAAGCTACAATAAAGGAGAGAGCGGGGCCCCAGTTTCTTCCTTCATCCACGGCCAATACTGGAGTTGCGCTAAGTTATTTCATTAATAATCAAGAACACGCAAAAGCCAAACTGATACGGAACGTGATAATGAGGTTATGAATTTAAAACAACAGACGAACAAAAAAATGGATAAATTTGGGAAAATGGCGGGAAGGGGAAGGCGAGAACAGGAGCAACTCGTGGCAATAACTGGTACTAATGAAAGATATGGAAAAGGAAAGCAAGGGGAGCGAAAAACATAAACATGTAAAAAAAATGAAAGAAAAAAAAGTTTACAAAGAGGGAGAAGGGGAGTAGGAAGAGGACGGGGATGGAAGAGAATCCAGCAGGAATCGCCAAAAATGAGCCTGTGAGTTTGACAATTTTTCATTTAATTAAATCAATTATATAAGGCAGTACCTAATTTTCAGCATGCCTCTCATCTACTATAGCTTGTTTCATGTGGTCCACAGAAGTGTTTTAATTCCTAGATTATGTGCGTTCATGAAATTTTATTAGCACAAAAAGTTTTGATGAGGCGTGGAGTGCAGCAGCGGTGTTGGTTTCTGGTGAATAATTCTATGAAAAAATCAATGATGAATCAACGCATGATTTGGCTCATACTTTAGGCATATTGAATCATGCATTACATCATTTATTGGGTAATCTATCCATTAATAAACATTCCTCACAAAATATATTTGAAAAGACTATGCTTCTCCTATTGTAGATACAAATATCTTCCTCTTCCTCTTCCTCTCTCTATCTGTCCCCTCCTCACCCTCTCCCTCACTAGCCCGCAACATCCACCAATTCAGGCATATCCAGTTACCAAAACATGTGGCCGTGCTGACTTTCTAGGAACTTTACTATGTCACCCACTATTATAAACGGCCTTAGCACTGTGCTTCGACCTTTCCCCTCTGTTCACTGCCCTCTTCTCCCCCCCCCCTCCCACAAACACACGGCCATGACGATCATTTCCCAAGACTGAAGGAGTGAGTAAGAGGCTATCCGGCTCGGCTGTGACACCGCAGCTGTGATCGTCGTCCATATTTAACATATTATGTAATCTGAACAAAGAAAAACAATGAGAGAGTGGGGGATGGAGTAAGTATGAGAGAGGTCGGGATAAGAGAAGACGAAAGAAGGGAATGGGAGAGGGAGGGAGGGAGAAAAGGGAGAGGGAGGGAGAGAGAAGAGAGGAGAGGAGAAGAGAGGAGAGGAGAGGAGAGGAGAGGAGAGGAGAGGAGAGGAGAGGGAGAGGTTGAGGGAGAGGGGAGAGAGGGAGAGGTTGAGGGAGGGGGAGGGAAGAGAGAAAGAGAAAGAAGGGAATGGGGAGGGGGAGGGGAGGGGAGAGGAGGGAGAGGGAGAGGGAGAGGGGAGAGGGGAGGGAATATAAGAGAAAGACGAAAGAAGGAGGGAGAGGGAGGGAGGGAGAGGGAGAGGGAGGAGAGAGAGAGAGGAGAGGAGAGGAGAGGAGAGGAGAGGAGAGAGAGGGAGAGGGAGAGGGAGAGGGAGGGAGAGAGAGAGAGAGAGAGAGAGAGAGAGAGAGAGAGAGAGAGAGAGAGAGGGAGAGAGAGAGAGGGAGAGGGAGAGGGAGAGGGAGAGGGAGAGGGAGAGGGAGAGGGAGAGGGAGAGGGAGGGGGAGAGGGAGAGGGAGGGAGGGAGAGGGAGAGGGGGAGGGGGGGAGGAGAGAGGGGGGAGGGGGAGGGGGAGGGGGAGGGGAGGGGGAGGGGGAGAGGAGAGGGAGGGGAGAGGGAGAGGGAGGGGGAGAGGGAGAGGGAGGGGGAGAGGGAGAGGGAGAGGGAGAGAGAGAGAGAAAAAAAAAAGAGAAAAAAAGAGAGAAAGAGAGAAAGAGAAAGAGAAAGAGAGAAAGAGAAAGAGAGAGAGAGAAAGAGAAAGAGAAAAAGAGAAAGAGAAAGAGAAAGAGAAAGAGAAAGAGAAAGAGAGAGGGGGGGAGGGTTACACAACTTATTAGAAATCATATAATTATATGTAAATATACATATATACAAAAAATATAGAAAGCCCCAAGTAGTGGCACTGGAGCGGGCGGCGACGACGACTCATGGCCCTGCCAACAGCCCTGAATGCCGAGCAAACAACCCCTGGTTACTCTCCCCTTCCTTTTCCCGCTTTCCGCGTCCCTACCCCTCTCCTCTGGGGAAGCGCTATACTGACACGTCGCCTCTATAACCCTACAGTATACATACATAATCTATTTGGCCTGACCCCCCCATCCTCCTCACCCCATCTCCTCTCCCATTCCCCCTCCAGTCGAACCCCGCAACTAAGACCGCACTTTGCAACACTAAACACACGCACTAACACAATAGACTCGTCTCCCCTCAGCTCTTTGATAATGCTGCATCTCGCTGGCGTCTGCCAAGAGACGCATCAGCACCGACAACCTAACCCTTCTCCTTTCCCTATTTACCTTCACAGGCGCTTTCAATCAATTGCCTCATCTTTAGTAAACATTAACCCAACTATTAATGTTTACCTGTTGCAGTTCATGAGCAAACAATCTCCCTGACGCCATATGTAAAATAAATCGATGAAGTAAACAACAGCAAAGACTGAGTGTATTTTTCTCAGCAGCAAAACTGTCCCGTGACAGGCGTGAAACGACTCGGCATTCCGTGAACCATAAACCTACCGCCAATAACCGACCTCGCACAACAACCTGGTGGTCTGGCCAGGCTATCTGCTCTTCTGGCGACGACAATCCCAGGTGACTCGAGGTAATTAAGGTAAATACCCCGCATTACCGACCGTAATCGATAACGGCCACGAGCATGACAGCCTCAGCTGGTCAGAGTCTAGGTGGCGTGGGACATTTATTTTATATGAAATCACTTTTGGCTGTACCCATTTCGCTCCTTTAGTCCCCCCCCCAACCCCCCACCACGAGAATTCTCGCCCGAGAGCCCCAGGAAGGGGGTATTTTTAAAAGAAGAATAATTCAATCAATAACAAAATCCAAAAGACAATCATGCGACTTGAAGCGAGCACTTCCGTGCATGGGATCCCTGTCGGCCAGCCATCTTTAAAGATCCTCCTGTGCTGCTTCCCTGCACCAGAATTCTATTCTTTCCTTAGAATCTATAAACATATTGTTAATAATTTTCTGGTTAAATTACTCTGGCATATATGGGTATCTGACAGATAAGTAGGCTATTATCTATGGAAATGATAATCGTGTTGTCTCCACCTATATCCTCATGCATACAGACACGATAAGTATGCACCCCCTCCCCGCCTGTCTGTGTGTTAGAGAGAGAGAGAGAGAGAGAGAGAGAGAGAGAGAGAGAGAGAGAGAGAGAGAGAGAGAGCGGAGCATGAGAGAGATAGCCGTGTACGATGAGACGCGAGACGGGGGGGGGGTTTGCTTTGGATGATATGCAGAGGATAGAGAGAGTTTACACACCAGGAGAGAGAGAGAGAGAGAGAGAGAGAGAGAGAGAGAGGGGGGGGGGGGTTGCTTTCGTGAGCATATGAGCGTGTATAGTATGTATACACACCCCAGGATGAGAGACAAGCAGGGACCGATCCGGCGCCAGACACGTGGGGAGACAGAGGGGGCGAGGGGAGCGGGAGGGAGAGAGGCGCGAGGGGACCAAGGTGATGGTGGCGGTGTGGCAGCAGCATAAGGGAAGGGGTCATCGCCCCCTCTCGCCACGCTCCCTCTCCGTCCCGTCCTGATCAATAACCTCCCTCCCAGACAGAGAGCCGCCCGCCACCCCGCCCTGTTGCGTTTTCAGTCCTTGGTTCTGTCTTGGGCTCTTGCATTCTTTTTCTCAATTCTTTTTTTCCCTCATCTTCTACTTGCTCTCTCTTCCCTTCTCCGCTTCCTTTCTTTATCTTCTGACTTCCCCCTTTTTTGTTTCCCCCCCCCTCTCTCTCTCTCTCTCTCTCTCTTTCACTCTCTTTCTCTCTCTTTCACTCTCTTTCACTCTCTTTCACTCTCTCACTCACTCTCACTCACTCTCGCTAGACACCTGGGAAAGATGCAAGGTCGTCCCAAGTTAAACAGGTACCAGAAGGACCAACTTCTCGATATCGATGTCATTCAAGGAGCGTGCAGTCGGACCTTAGAGGGACGGACGCACTGCGTGGCATTGAGCAATAGTGCTTCCTTGGGACGCGCATCCCTGCATGTGAGTGCGAATGTGATTTTTTGACATACGCAAATTGCAAGTCTACGATCTGGTCTCTAAATTGTGAAATAAACTTTGCATAGAAGAGCGCAAACTAAAGGTGGGGCGAGGACAGAAGACCTGCGCGGCAACAGCGACGAGTCATTACGAACAAGTGAGCAGCTGGATGAACAAAAGAAAAAAATGATCGAACACCTGTGGGTTTGCGAGATAGAAAAAAATAAACGAAAGAGGAAAGACACGCTGCCAAACCAGCAAAACGCCGGCACCGTTCACCGGCCACGAACAACCGATGATGCATTGCAATAGGTCCCCCGCCTTTGCAGATAGATATTGCAAGTTCACACTTTTTTCCATGTGCATGTTTCATCTCCTTTCGTACCCTCGCAACACTCCCTTATGCTCAGGCCGCGAATCGCCTCAGCCTTTCACATTCAAGCCTTACTCTTGCAGCGGATGTTCTCGCAAGAAACCCGGGGATCAAGCTTGTGCAAAAGACACTGCACTTGTTGATTGAAGGCCAAGCGCAATGTCTGATCCAGACCCATGTATCCCTTCCTCAAAAATTTCACTGCACTCGAAAGCTATTTCGGGCACTGCATGCATGACGCCACGACGGCGTGCGAGAAACGTCACTGCAATATACTGGAGTTATCAAGGTCCTGTGACGTCACACTGCGGCGACACTCCCGACGGCTACCTGGATGAGTTCGAACTGGCGTCCACTGAACTGGCGTCCACTGAACTGGCGCTCTAATCGAAAGTCGACCTACGAATACTTGTAGATTACAATTCGTCCTGTTCCTTATTCTTGCTGTGTCTACCATTTGTCTTTGTGTCCCCTTCTACATCTCAGTGCTTATTTCTGTCTGCCTATCTTGTAACTCACTCTCTCCTTACATTGCATTTTCTTATACAAGTACATTACTCCTGTCTTTCCCCAGTGCGCGCACCTCTAGTGTAGACAGAGCCACGGCAACGGAGCAAAGTGTAACATGGGCACGTGTGATATACTCAAAGCTCCCTAGCGAAGCATGCTAAAACAATCCGCCATGCTTTATTTTTCGTCCATAAATAAATAAAGAACACAAAATCCCCTCCTACCACACCCCTTGAATCTCCCATACTACAAGAACGACTTGTGTCCTCCCTCATCAATAAATGAGTAGCTCATCGCCCCCATCTGCCCACACCCAACCCGAAGAGGCCCCAGCTAAATACCCTCTCATTAGGATGAATATTCTCCACACGTGACTGCCCATTTGCCTCCTCCCCGGCGGCGACGAGAGCCCTCCACACCTGGACTCGCTATACTTTACCCTTAAAAACAACTTGACGTTTATTTGATGCACGGTAGAGACGATAGCCGTGGTGTTGGATGGTGTGATCCAGCCTCGTTTCGCTCCCATAAATTCCTTCACTACTGTCACCAGACACCAATCGGTCTATCGCCACCGTCCATGAAAGTAGTAGATAGACATATGAAACTTTTTTTACTTCTAAATGTAGCTATTGTCAGATTCAGGAAATAAAGCTTGCTGAACATGCAAAGCTAGGTCAGCGAGTAGCCCTAAACCGGCACCCGAACGTATTTTGTAAGACGACCCTCTTCCGCCCTCATATCCATGCTCCTCCTTAAAATCTACACTCACGGTAGACCTGGAAAGGCATTGTATAAACTGCACATATTCAGCTTGAGTTTCTCATGAAGGTCAACAGTGACTAATCAATTGCTACAGAAATTTTCGGTATGTGCGTGTTTGTCTGCTTGCGTGTGCGTGTATCTGGGCAAGGGAGGGGCGATTAACAGCCATGTTGTTTCTTTTGATTTCCGAAATGAAAGGAGACGGTAGGTGGGCAAGACTACTACACCAATGAAATAACATGGCTATGACGTACACCCACACCTGCATACATAATACACTGTATGTTACTTGTGAATAATACGAGCTCACTTCTCTCTCTCACCCCATCCCCTCTCTCTTTGCTTTCTAGCATTCCCCCAACCCACCCCTAACAGTCCCTCCATCCCAACCTACCACTCCCCAACCCTCAACACGATGCTATCCAGGGTACGAAATCGACAGGGTTGTCAACCGATACAAAATTACGATTCTTCCTCACTTTAATCCAGGAATGACAGTTCCTTTTGAACCAGTTTGAACATCTCGAGGGAGGGAAGAATAAGGAAGTAAGAGTGCCAGAAAGGCCAGTATGCCTCAGTGCCAGAGTGCTCAAAGTGACAAACAACGTACCGAGAAGAGAACCCTTCCTTCCCTTTCTCCCTCCACTCTTACCAACCTTCGTGTTTCAACAATGTTAATTATCTTTTCGGTCAAATCTGCGAGGCTGCAGCGTCATCCTGACGACGGACACGGTCCTCTCCGAGAGGGAGGGAGGGAGGGGAAGGAGGGAGGAAAGTGGGGAGGCGGAATGGGGAAAAAAGGATAAAGGAATGGGGAAAGGGGAGAGAGATAGAGTTTAAGATTTGGAAATAAGAAAAAAAAAAAAAAGTGGGGAGAGGAAGGGGGAAAAGGAAGAGAGGATAAATTAAATTTTTAAAATGGGTTTTGGATTGGAATATAAATATAGAGTTTTTTAAGAAAAAAAAGAAGTTTAAGGGGGAGGGGAAATTGGGGGAAAAAAAAAAAGAAAAGGAAAAATTTGGAAATTTTTTTGAGAGAAATAGGGAAAAAGGAAAGAAAAAGGGGAAAAAGGAAAGGAGGTTTTGGGGAAAAAAAAGTAGAAAAAAAAAGGGTGAAGAAGAGAGAAAAGGGGGGAAAAAGGGGCCCCGGTTAGGGAGAAAAAAAAGGCGTTAAAAAAGAGATAAAAAATGGGGAAGAGAAAGAAGGAGGGGGGGGGAGAGAGGGAGGAGAAGGAGATGGAGAGGAAAGAAGAGAAGAGAGAGGGAGGAAAAAGGAGAAGGGGGGGGAAAGGAGGAGAAAATGGGGAAAGGAAGGGAGGGAAGAGGGGGAAGAAAATGGGGGAAAAGGAAGAAAGAAAAAAAATGAAGAAAAAGAAAAGGGAGAAAAGGAAAGAGGAATGAGGAAGAGAGGATTTTGAAGAGGGAGAGGAGGGGAGATGGGGAAGAGGAGAGAAGAGGGAGGCCTAAACATTGTAAAAACACGAATACAGTTCGGAAATAGAAGAAGAGTTGGAGTAGAGAATATGGAATGAATAGCACGCACGCACACGCACACACACACACACACACACACACACACACACACACAGAATAGGGAGAAAGAGAGAGAGAGAGAGAGAGAGAATAGGGAGAGAGGGAGAGAGAGAGAGAGAGAGAATAGAGAGAGAGAGAGAATAGAGAGAAAGAGAGAAAGAGAGAGAGAAAGAGAGAGAGAGAGAGAGAATAGGGAGAAAGAGAGAGAGAGAGAGAGAGAGAATACGGAGAAGAGGGAGAGAGAGGGGAGAGAGGAAAGGGAGAAGCGAGAGAGAGAGGAGGCGGAAGGGGGAAAAGAGAAAAGAGGAGAGAGTGAGAGAGAGAGAATGGGAGAAAAGAGAGAGAGAGAGAAGAGGAGAGAGGAGGAGGTAGTACCCTTATAACATCAACTACTTATCCTCCATCCCGGCTTCATAGCAGCAGTAGTGAAGTAAACATGCCCCCACCACCTTTCCCCGGGGCGGGGAGGGAACAAGTGACTGCCCCCATCCCCAGCCTGTGCCAATCCTCGGCATGCCCACTCTTACTAAATGCTTACAGGGCAGGATTAGCAATGACGTCACACCTCCTTGTTAAAAACGGCGGTCCTTCATGTGATACGAACGAGCCTGCGAGGCGGGTGGCGACGGGAATCTTGGGCCAACGGACTAGATGCCACGCCAAAGGATGCCGAATGACGCTAACTAGAAGCCATGTAAGATAGAAGGCAACAAAGACCCGTAGAAAGGATTTCAATCTGACTGAATAATCACACATACAGTGACTCTAGGCATGATGGATTCATCCAGATAATGAAGAAAATTGAAAATAAAATAAAACAGCAGTGCGAGTTGAGAGGAAAAATAAATTACATTCGGGTAATCTTGCTTCTTTCAAGAAAATCGAATACAGAAAAAAACAATGTTGACAGCTGCCCTGTCACATTTTAATAATCATTCTTGTGACAACCTCATTCCCCAAGGAAGGGCTGGCGACCTACACCATCACCGTCATCTAACATTCCAGTGAAAAATGCGGGTTACCCTTCATGGTCTGCCGTGATTTCCCTGATGGTGGACGTGAGGACTGGCAGCGGCTCATGGCACACTAATATTCGTAGTAGTAGTTCATAACGAGTCGTAACACTAGTATATGCATTTTTATTTTACTAGTACCTCGTGTGTTACAAAGGAAAAAGCAATAGAAGGTACACGTTATCATGTACTGACTTTCCATACTATTTTTTTCTTGTGTTCATAATACATTCCCATAGAGCTATGCGTGCATTCCAGCCTTCACGCTCAACGTGTTCCAAGAGAAACACTCTTATGGCAAACAACAATCACTTACTCTTCATTTCTTCCCCCTCTTAATCATCCTCCACCCTAATTCCTACTTCTTCCATCTTCCCTCCCCCCCCTTCCCCCCCCCCCCCCCCCCATCCTTTCCCATGTCCGCCTCTCCACCCTCGCTTGTCACCGCCGTGGGAAACTCTACCTCAACGTGCCAGGATTGCCAGCCTCCTCCCTAAACGAAAGGAATCAAAAGTTCAGCCCCAAAACAGACTGACAACAAATACCTCATCAGAACGAAAATGACAAACACAAAAACACAAATACAGTTCCGATTTTTTTGTGTTGCTAAGTTTTGTCTTCGTTCGATTTTTCAGTCTATTACTTCCTTCTCGTTCTTTTAAAGTTGTTACAATTCATTACTGAATCGACGTGTAGATTCGTCTGATTTCGAATTTGGAATAAGCCGTGCTCACCTACTTGCACCCGGCCTTCGACACAGTCTACAAAAATAAAAAAAAAATAGGAAAGATAAGTTAGGAAATAAATTCACAAAATAAGAGCGGTGACACTGACCGCGTTTGTGGAGTTACGTCTCCATTCGCTGGTGATAAAAAGTCGATCTTTGGGTTCGTCTATTAATAATATATACACAATGCATTCAGCTCAAGTATGAATTCTTTACTAGTTTTATCAGTAATCATATTCTTAAAATTTTACGTTTAAAGCAAGGCAGTTGAATGTCAACCGTCAAGGTTCACAGGCAGCGGCGAGGACGGTGGCGGCATTTCTTGTCACCACGAATCTTATCTCGATTCAAATCTCTTATCAGACATGAATCACAAACAGACAGCGCGGAAGGTACTGCTGTAGAGGTAATAATGGACACATTTGTTAGCCAAATAATCAACACGTATATCTAACATGATCCACAATAAAATCGTCAAGTACGTATATGGAAGTGAAAATTCACGTGAAAGGAAAGGGAGAATAGCGGGTGTGGGAGGGGGGAGGAGAGAGAAGAGAGAGAGATGAGAGAGAGAGAGAGCGAGAGAGAGGAGAGGAGAGAGAGAGAATGAGAGATTGAGAGAGAGAGAGGAGATAGGAGTGAAAGAGAGAGAGAGGAGAGGAGGATGCGAGGTAGCGAGAGAGATTGGACACTAGAGAGAGAGAGAGAGAGAGAGAGAATAGGGAGAAGCGAGCGAGGGAGAGAGAGAAAGAGAGAGAGAAATAGGAGAGAAGAGAGAGAGAGAGAGAGAGAGGAGAGAGAGAGAGAGATGAGAGAGAGAGATAGGTGAGAGAGAGAGAGAGAGAGAGAATGGGAGAGAGAGAGAGAAAGGGAGAGAGAGATTGAGTAGAGAGAGAGAGATAGGGAGAGAGAGGAGAGTGAGAGGAGAGAGAGAGAATAGAGAGAGAGAGAAAGATAGGGAGAGAGAGAGAGAGAGATCAGAGAGAAGAGGGCGAGAGAGAAGAGAGAGAGAGCATAGGGAGAGATAGAAGGAAAGTGAGGAGAGAGATCTAAGGAGAGAAGGGAAGAGAAGGAGGGGAGAGAGAAGAAAGAGGTGAGAGAGCGGAGAGAGAATAGGGAGAAAGATGAGAATAGAGAGAAATAAAGAGAGATATGGAGCAAGAGAGAGAGAGAAGCGAGAGATAGAGAGAGAGACGAGACAGGGAGAGAGAGACTAAAGATAGAGAGAGAAGAGAGAGATAGAGATATAGACGAGATAGAGAGAGAGATAGATAGAGAGAGAGAGAGAGGAGAGAAGTGGGAGAGATGAGAGAGAGATGAGAATATAGAGAGAGAGATGAGAGAGAATAGAGAGAAGGGATGAAGAGAGAGGAGAGAGAGAAGGTAAATAGGGAGGAAGAGGAGAGAGGAGAGAGAGAGAGAATGAGGGAGATAATAGGGAGACAGAGAGAGAGCATGAGAGAGAGAGAGAGTGAGAGAATTAGGGAGAAAGAGAGCGAGAGAGAGAGAGTGAATGGGAGGTTCTTACGGAGAGAGAGAGATAGGAGCAGAGAGAGAGAGAGAGAGAGAGAGAATAGGGAGGAAAGAGAGAGAGAGAGAGTGAATAGGGCGAGAAGATGGAGAGAGAATAGGTGAGAAAGTAAAGAGATGAGAGGAGAATAGGGCGAAAGAGAGAGTGAGGAGGAGAGAATAGGGAGAAAGACTGAACGTAGGATGAGATAGGGAGAAGGAGAGAGAGAGAATAGGGAGAAAGAAAGAGAGTTGATGGAGAGAAGAGAGAGAATAGGGAGACAAGAATGAGAGAAGCTAGGGGCAGAGAGAGAGAATAGGGAGGGGACAGAAGAGAGAGAGAGGAATGGAATAGGGAGGAAAGAAAGAGAGAGAGAGAGATGAGAATAGGGCGAAATGAAAGCTGAGAGAGAGAGACAGAGAATAGGAGAAAGAAAGAGAGAGAGAGAAAGAGCGAGAAGTAGAATAGGGAACGGAAAAAAGAAAGAGAGAGAGAGAGAGAGAATAGGGAGAAAGAGAGAGAGAGAGAGAGAATAGGGAGAAAGAAAGAGAGAGAGAGAGAGAGAAAAGGGAGAAAGAGAGAGAGAGAGAGAGAGAGAGAATAGGGAGAAAGAGAGAGAGAGAGAGAGAGAGAGAGAGAATAGGGAGAAAGAGAGAGAGAGAGAGAGAGAATAGGGAGAAAGAGAGAGAGAGAGAGAGAGAGAGAGAGAATAGGGAGAAAGAGAGAGAGAGAGAGAGAGAGAGAGAGAGAGAGAGAGAGAGAGAGAGAGAGAGAGAGAGAGAGAGAGAGAGAGAGAGAGAGAGAGAGAGAGAGAGAGAATAGGGAGAAAGAGAGAGAAGAGAATAGGGAGAAAGAGAGAGAAGAGAATAGGGAGAAAGAGAGAGAAGAGAATAGGGAGAAAGAGAGAGAAGAGAATAGGGAGAAAGAGTAGGGAGGAGGAGGAGAATAGGGAGAGAGAGAGAGAGAAGAGAAAGAAAGAGAGAGAAGAGAATAGGGCTGAAAGGGAAAGAAGAGAAAAGGGAGAAGGAGAGGAAAGAGAATAGGGAGAAAGAGAGAGAAGAGAATAGGGAGAAAGAGAGAGAAGAGAATAGGGAGAAAGAGAGAGAAGAGAATAGGGAGAAAGAGAGAGAAGAGAATAGGGAGAAAGAGAGAGAAGAGAATAGGGAGAAAGAGAGAGAAGAGAATAGGGAGAAAGAGAGAGAAGAGAATAGGGAGAAAGAGATAAGAGAATAGGGAGAAAGAGATAAGAGAATAGGGAGAAAGAGAGGAGAGAAGAGGAGAGAAGAGGAGAGACGAGAAGAGAAGAGAAGAGGAGAGAAGAGGAGGTAGTACCCTTATAACCATCAACTACTTATCCTCCATCCCGGCTTCATAGCAGCAGTAGTGAAGTAAACATGCCCCCACCACCTTTCCCCCGGGGCGGGGAGGGAACAAGTGACTGCCCCCATCCCCAGCCTGTGCCAATCCTCGGCATGCCCACTTTACTCAAATGCTCCAGGGCAGGATTTCGCATGACGTCACCCCTCCTGTGCAAACGGGGTCCTTCATGTGATACGAACGAGCCCTGCGAGGCCGGG
>NW_028234403.1:27736852-27744352 GCF_977035675.1 Penaeus japonicus | reverse complement strand
TGAATGCACCTCGCACCAACGAGTCAGAAACGGACGGGTCCCTGGCCTCTCCGCCATTGTCCTTAAGTATATGCGCGCACACACACTAACAAACACGCAAGAGAGTGAAAAGTGGGAACGAGAGGAAAGGAGGGAGGATGGGAGGGTGGGAATAAGAGGAAAAACGGGAAAGGGAGGAGGTAACGCAGGGAGACAATCGAAGGGGCAATGGGGGACATATCGCAACTTGCTGGAGAGGGGCCACGAAGGCCGCTTTCCCTTTAGAAAGAGCCAACAAACGCAGGGAAGAGCAGCGAGCGACCGACCGACCGAGAAGTGAAAGGCAGTTCAACAGGGTACATGAGACAAACTGTGGTCCAGGAAGTCGGAGGGAAATCCATAGCTTACACAAATTATCCTTTACCTTGTTTTTTCTCCGCCGTCGTCGTGCGTTCTCTCTTACTATTTTCATCGAGTAAATATATCTGCCTGGCAACCTTGCTTGCACGATGGACAAGAAAGCAACAGCACATCACGATGATAAAACAGCGGCAGCCAACATCGATGACAATTAGGAGTTCAAGAGAAGAATAAGGGGGTTGGCCTTAGTCGAGAGGTAGTTAAGCAAAAGACAAGGGAAAGAAAAGTAGAGTATAACAGACAAAAATAAAAATAGAGCTTTCAAAGACAAACGAGAAGGGAAGAGGCGAGGTGAAGAGTCACTCGTGTAATGGATCCCCGCAGGGCCGGGGAGGCTCAGGAGCCGCAATGCCCGTTTTAGGCCTATAGCAGCGGCGGCAGCGGGGGTAGCCCTCCTCCCTAATCAAATTCCGAGCGCGCACACGCACACACACGGAGTGCCACGCCCCTCTGGCCGCAGTTCCATGTGACGTCATCGTCGATGTGTATTCCTTTTGCAGACATCTAGACGGTCCTGCAGGATGACCTTGCTCCTGGTAGTATTCACTGCTACTGAGATCTCCTAATGCACTGGGTTCAGCTTTCAAAAGGATGGGGAAAAAGTGCCACAACAACAGCAACTTCACTATTTTACACTTTCAACTTTTAAGTTTCCCCAATTCAAAGCTGCTTGGTTGATAACACGATCAGGAGGTGCAAACTCGCAATGTAATAGCGTAAAGTGAAAGAAAAACTTTCTTCGGGAGCTCCTTCTCAAGCGAAGCGCTAACCAAACGGCTAAGAGACATTCAAACGCTCAGCTAATAACCGTGAAGATAAACACTTCAGACGGCCTTCAGGAAGTCCAGTCATGGCACATCACCGAGTTGCAATTTCCGGACATAAAAATCCGCGAAAGATTCCCCGACGAGAGAATAGAATAATGAATACTAAAAATGAATCTGAAGAGCAACTCACCCGCCTTCCCTGCCCAGGAAAGCCCGCCAATAAGGGACAATTAACATCGGTCATCAACGGCACGGCGATCTCCATCCTTCCCTTCCGTACGCCCTTCCTTCCTCTTCCTCCTCCTTCCCCTTCCCTTTTTCCCCTTCGAGATCACCGATGAGCAACGACTGCCCTTTCCCCCACCTACCTCCAACCAGCTCGGTGGTGCCCTCTCTCAACATAACCCCGGTACCGCGGTCCCCGTAGACCAGGAATGGGGAGAGGGTATTAAAGCGGATAAAACAGATGGGTGAGACGAAAGCGAATATAAGTAAAGAAAGAAAAAAGAAAGAAGACGGGCGAGCGAGCGAGCAAGCAAAAGAAGGATGGAGAGGGAGCGGGAGCGGGAGAGGGAGAGGGAGAGGGAGAGGGAGAGGGAGAGGGAGAGGGGGAGAGGGAGAGGGAGAGGGAGAGGGAGAAGGGAGAAGGAGAGGGGGAGGGTGAGAGGGAGAGAGGGAGAGGGGAGAGGAGAGGAAAAGGGAGAGGGAAAGGGAGGGGGAGAGGGAGAGGACAAAGAGAGGAGAGGAGAGAGAGAGAGAGAGAGAGAGAGAGAGAGAGAGAGAGAGAGAGAGAGAGAGAGAGAGAGAGAGAGAGAGAGAGAGAGGAAGGGGGACCGATCCCATTATTTATCCATTCGAAAAAGTCAAAATAAGAAATGAAGGATCGGAAAATATTTCAACGCTCCCAATAACAGACTTTTATTTAAGAAAGGTGATAAATCGGACCACGGTAAAATAGGGCCATGAGTAACGGAGTCGCGCCGTGAGTCATACGGTGCTGATGAGGGCGAGAGAGCGGGCGGGCGTGCGAGTGAGCGATCGAGAGGGGCAGTCTCACTCGAGGACTGACTGGTAGCACAGGACTCAACGCCATGGTGATTCATGCATGCATGCCTGTCTGCTGTTATACATCGCTAAATTTGTGCATTTTCGTAAAAGAAATCACTTGTATTTCATATTTTCATTTTTGTCAAATTTCTCTATTTCATTCATTAAGGTGTGCGAACATCAGAAAACGTCAAATGGACGCATCTTGCTCACTGTTTCCGAATGTTACGATTCCAGTCCTGGCTTCATCAGCAAAAATACGTTAGCAATGTCAGAAAAAATCGTCCCTTTCTTTTTATTTTGTTTGTTTTCCATTAATAGTACACAAATATAAAAAGCCAAAAAAAAGAAAGATATTCCTCTACTACAGTGAGGTACAAAAAATACATAAAATCAGGGAGACTGGGGGATTATCCAGCTTCCGATATATATATATATATGTGTGTGTGTGTGTGTGTGTGTGTGTGTGTGTGTGTGTGTGTGTGTGTGTGTGTGTGTGTGTGTGTGTGTGTGTGTGTGTGTGTGTGTGTGTGTCGCGTGCGTGCGTGCGTGAGCGTATATTATTTTTTCTTGTTTTTTTATTATTTTGAAGGGATACGCAAGGGAGTCCAGGAGTATCTAGACTAAATGAAGGGGGCTGGATAAGGGAGAGGTGGGTCAGGACAAGGGAAAGGGACGGGAAGGATCGATGAGTCAGAGGGGGAATAGAGAACATGTAAGGAGTCACGAAGAAGGGAGAATCAGGGGAGTTAGGGATAGAGGAAAGATAGTATTCAGTTACTTATACGCCTCAGCAGGTACATCTCTCTGACACAGCCTCGCTCCTATATATCTCTTTCTCTTGCTTTTTCTCTAGTAATAAAAAAATACCAACTACAATATACATGACATACATGAGGTGCGCATAACTAATCCGGTGCCTGCAAACGTTATTCAAATTATGATTCCGGTCCGGCCTGGATACTTGTGGGGCGAGGGGAGGGACCTCAGCTCCGAGATAAAGTCCGACGGCATCACGTTACGCGCGATGATCTGGTTCCCGCGGGCTTTGCGAAGAGGTCAAACAACTTTTTTTTGTCTACGTGGATAAAACTTGTATAAAATGCATAGTCTAAAAATGGAGAAGAAATAATGCTATAAATATGAGCCCCAGTGACACGTCCGACCTCGGGCGCTACATTGTGGTCACCGTCCCACACTCAGGTAAATGGCTCAAGCAAACGACCGAAAAATAGGTCGCTAATAACTCTAACCGCAGCTAAAGTAATGCAATAAGAGGTCAACACGCTAGAAGCAGCATTTTAATAAATCAATAAAATGATTGCATGGCTGATATACGATCATTCAGCCCCGGATGCAACCGGAAATGTAACAGATGTGTTACGAAAATAAGTCGTATGGCAGTTTTTTTATCTCGTGCCCTCCTGACCCCTTTATCTTTCCTCTCCCTCCCCCCTTCCCCCTTTACAGTTCCGCTGTCGCAATTCCGGCGGCCATAACCGGAGAGACGCGAGACTATATTTTTTAGATACAATACGATGAGAGTCGCTCATAGATGTCCAACTGTCCATGGCCAGAGGAGTTAGCCGAGAGGTGTAAAGGAAACGGACATCTGTTGACTAATAAAAAGTGAAAGGCAAAGAAGATTGTATGCTCTCTCAGTCCAGTTTCAATTCTTCCAGTCGACAAAACCATAAAATACAAAAAAATATAAACAACTCTCGAAATGTATTATCTGAAGTATGTGCATCAATAACCTAAACACATGCTTACTTCATAACATATAATCGAAATACAGAGAAAACGGTTTTAAAAATAGCGAAAGCACACAAAAAAGTCCTTAATTAAATTATCTAATCCGGTAAAGTGGTAAATCCAGGAACTAGAACTCATTCTTACTCGAAGGATCTGTGAGAAAAACAAAATCCATAAAGAGTATCCCTTTTTGGTGTTCCTGCATGAATAAGAACTTCTGTATACTGCTTCTTTTTTTCTAATGTGACTATCTTTTCCTTTCCTTTCGCGTTACTGTGCTATTGTGATTACGAGTACATCCAAGTCTTACTTACAACAATAACAGATCAGCTGTAAATGTAGTTCTTGACAGCCACTTCCCCCAACTCCGACTAACCTGTGGAAGAAAAGAATGGGATTGAATGAATGGGAGAGCGAATTAATAAAAAAGAAAGGGATAGAGATAGAGATAGAAAAACAGAGAGAGATGGGAGAGAAAAAGTGAGGGGGGGGGAGGGTGAGAGGGGGCGACGGAGTGAGTGAGAGAGGGATGAACGGGAAAAAAATGGGTAGAGTAAAGACTACGGAGGAAAGAACGGAGAGAAATAGAGAGCCTTTCAAATTCAAGGAGCATCCCAGTGCCTTGCAGCTTGAACCCTACTCTCCATCCAGCCTACCCACGTGCTGGCGGGGCGATGACAGATCGGTTCGCCCCGGATGGGCACAACCCCCGGTGTGTGGTCCCCGCCTCTTGCCCTGGGATATCACTACATCCCATCCCATCCAATCCCATCCCACCCCACCCTATCCCATCACCTTCCCCTCCCCCGCCCTTCACTCACTCTTTAGCGTTAATGCGATACGCATGCGCCCTCATCCCGAATTCTTCCCACCCGAAGAACCAGGTACAGGGAAAGGGAACTGTGCCGTACGCCGAAGAAAGGATGAAGACGGAGGGTCACAAATGCTGCCCACGCTGTTTCATCTCCCGCACACCCCAAAGGACAAGAATATAGGGTGTGTATCTGCCCGCGCTTCCGCCCATCCAGTTACTAACACCTTACCAGTGCCATTATTCCACTCCAATTCATTCCAATTCTCAGTTCCCTCCAATCCACTTCACGCCCGTTGCCCGTCCAGTTTTCCTAGCCCAACCATGAATCCTAATCAAGCAACCTGTAATTTTCCCTCCAGTTAATTAGGGCGAATAAAAGACTTCCGTGCCTCCCTTGTGACTCAGAAGAACGAAGTAAAATGCGACCCGTTTTTCTCTCCTCCGCTCAACCCTTCGCTGGACAAAGAGGGCAGGGTGAGGTAGGATGGGGGAGGAGAGGCATTCACACTGTTAGGGGAGGGGGAGAGGAACGGGGGAGGGGAGGGAGGGGGAGAGGAATGGGGGAGGGGAGGGAGGGAGAATGAATAGAGGGGAGGAGGGGAGGAACGAAGGATAGAAGAAGAGAGGAAAGAAGAACGGGCAGGACAGGAGAGGACCCGGGTGGGGGGGGGGGGGTCCTCTCAGTCCCGCTACGGCCGAATTGGCTTTAATGCCAAGTCCGGTCTGGCTAGTTATGGAAAGTGCGCAAAGGTCATGCAATCCAGAAAAGTGCATGGCGGCACGGAGCACACAAGAGTACACTTTAAGAGGAAGACTACGTGGAAGATTAGGCCCCAGGCGCACTGGATTAAAAACAGTGAATGCTGTTTTTAATTAAGTAACAAGGAGCAATAAGGCAAAGGGGAGATAGGAGCACGGAAGGCATCTTTATTGATGTGGTGGTGGTGATAATGAGTGAGCGAGAAGTGATGATGGTGATATTGCTGCCATCAATTCTGGAGAAGCCCGAGCCCAGATGCGAGTAAGCGTCTGGAGTACCCCACACACCCAAACCCTCTCCGCTATTCATTACGGTGTGAACTCGCATACAGTGTCATCTACGAGGGCACGTACAAGCGTATCTGCAATTAATCCAACAATAAAACAATGTACTTTCACAGATGAACGTCAACTACAAAACATAATTGATAAATCTTTTCAGATCCTTATTTTCTTTTGAACAAACATTTGTATTTATCTATTCTTTCCTTTGACACTTCGGAGTCTGTCATACCCGGCGGCGGCTGCGGAGGAAGGGCGTGCATTCCACAAGAGGTGCATCATCTACGAACGCGGCGTCCCCGAGCGTCGCCATGGGAACCGGTCTTCCTCATGGCTGAAGCCTACGCATGGTGGCTACCTGCATGCTACTCTCACTCTTGTGACCAACGCATGCATAGCTTAGATTCGCATGCAGCCAGCATGGCTTTCGTGATTTACTGTTGAGCTCTATAAGGGCTATCACACCAGCAGACTGTAAACACGCTCAGAAAGCGCAACTCGGATAATTCTACGGGCCGAAATCTCCAGACATGTGATGGAGGCGATTCGCCAACAACGCGCTGATCAAAATCGTTCTATACATTTTCGATAGACCTTAGGCCACAGCCGAAGCAGTACGCAGTAAATAACCCCATAAAACCAAACAAGTAATACAACTATAAAACGTACACTAGGAATATATATATAGGAAGCTAATGCAAATGAGAAATACATAAATTCAACCAAAACAATAGTGTCCTCTTGGTGCCATGTCACTACTACTGCTGGGTGTGCCTCGACAGTCTTAAACTATCCTCCTTTGCTATACTGTCGATAAGTTAAAATAAAGCATCATTCGACGTTATAACTGAAGAACCGAGTAACTAAAGAAAAGGGGGAAACGAAAGAGAGGAATTGAAGAGGAGACGGGACTGAGGGGGAGGCAGATGATGACGGCCACTTTTCAACAACTGGCAAATAACGATAGTGACTAGCCATGAGAGAGAAGGGGAAGTTGAGAAAAAGAGGAAGGGAGGGAGAGAAGTAAGGAGAAATGAGAAAGGAGGTGGATGTGATGTACAGGTGATAGGAGAAAAGGTGGATCTCTAGTGTGAGATGCTCTCCCACAGAGCCATGCTACTCACAATCACAAAGTGTCTGTCTGCCTGTTACACTGTGTGTGTGTGTGTGTGTGTGTGTGTGTGTGTGTGTGTGTGTGTGTGTGTGTGTGTGTGTGTGTGTGTGTGTGTGTGTGTGTGTGTGTGTGTGCGCGCGCGCGCGCATAATGGATCGCCCTCACACTATCATCATGTCACAATGTTAGACAATATATGTTGAACCTCTACAAACAAAAACTTACATAATATAAATTACGCGTAAAGAGAGAAACATATTAAGTGGAGGGAGGGGAGGGAGGAAGGGGAGGGAGGGGAGGGAGGAAGGGGAGAGAGGGAGAGGAAGGGGGGAAAGGGATAGAGAGAGGAAGGGAGGGAAAGGGAGAGGGAGAGGAAGGGGGGAAAGGGAGAGGGAGAGGAAGGGGGAAAAGGGAGAGGGAGAGGGAGAGGAAGGGGGGAAAGGGAGAGGGATAGGAAGGGGGGAAAGGGAGAGGGATAGGAAGGGGGGAAAGGGAGAGGGATAGGAAGGGGGGATTGGGAGAGGGAGAGGAAGGGGGGAAAGGGAGAGGGAGAGGAAGGGGGG
>NW_028234403.1:27721852-27731852 GCF_977035675.1 Penaeus japonicus | reverse complement strand
AAAGAGGAAAGAGAGAAAAGAGGAAGAGAGAGAGGAAAAGAGGAAAGAGAGAGAGAGAAAGAGGAAGAGAGAGAGAGAGAGAGAGAGAGGAAAGAGAGAAAGAGAGAGAGAAGAAGAGGAGAGAGAGAGAGGAAAAGAGAAGAGAGAGAGAGAGAGGGAAGAGAGAGAGAAAAGAGAGAGAGAGAGAAAAGAGGAAAGAGAGAGGAGATGAGGAGAGCGCGAAGAGAGAGAGAGAGAGAGAGGAAAAGAGGAGAGAAGAGAGGAAAGAGAGAGAGAAAGAGAGGGAAAGAGAGAGAAAAGAGGAGAGAGAGAGAAGGGAGAAAGAGGAAGAGAGAGAGAAGAAGAGGAAAGAGAGGAGAGAGAGAGAAGAGAGAGAGAGAGAGAGAAAGGGGAAGAGAGAGAGAAAAGTGAGGAGAGGAGAGAGAGAGGAGAGAGGAAGAGGAGAGAAGAGGAAAAGAGAGAAGAGAGATATGGAGAGAGAGAGAAGAGGAAAGAGAGGACAGAGAGAGGAAAGAGAGAAGAAGAGAACAAAGAGAGAGGAAAGAGGAAAGAGAGAAGAAGGGAACAGAGAGAGAGTGAAAAGAGGAAAGAGAGAAGAAGGGAACAGAGAGAGAGAGGAAAGAGGAAAGAGAGAGAGAAGAGGAAAGAGAGAGAGAAGGAGGGAAAGAGAGAGAGAAAGAGAGAGAAGGAGAGAGGAGAAGAGGGAAGAGAGAGAGAGAGAGAAAGAGAGAGAGAGAGAGAGGCGAGAAGAAGGAGAGAGAAAAGAGGAAGGAAGGAGAGAGGAAGAGAGGAGAGAGAGAGAGAGAGGAGGAGAGAGAGAGAGGAAAAAGAGAGAAAAGAAGGCGGAAAGAGAGAGAGGAAAGCGAGAGAGAGAGAGAAAAGAGGAAGAGAGAGGGAGAAAAGAGGAAGAGAGAGAGAGAAAAGAGGAAGAGAGAGAGGAGAGAGGAAAGAGAGAAAGACGGAGAGAGGGAGAGAGAGGAAAGAGAGAGAGAAGAGAGAGGAAAGAGAGAGAAGAAAGAGGAAGAGAGAGAGAAAAGAGGAGAGCGAGAGAGGAGAAAAGAAGGAAAGAGAGAGAGAAAAGAGGGAAGAGAAGGAGGGAGAGGGAGAGAGAGAGAGAGAGAAAAGAGAGAGAGAAAAGAGGAAAAAGAGAGAGGAGAGAGAAAAGAGAGAGAGAGAGAGAAAAGAGAAAAGAGAGAGAGAAAAGAGAAAAGAGAGAGAGAAAAGAGAAAAGAGAGAGAGAAAAGAGAAAAGAGAGAGAGGAGAGAGAAAAGAGAAAAGAGAGAGAGAAAAGAGAAAAGAGAGAGAGAAAAGAGAAAAGAGAGAGAGAAAAGAGAAAAGAGAGAGAGAAAAGAGAAAAGAGAGAGAGAAAAGAGAAAAGAGAGAGAGAAAAGAGAAAAGAGAGAGAGAAAAGAGAAAAGAGAGAGAGAAAAGAGAGGAGAGAGAGAGAAAAGAGAAAAGAGANGAGAGAGAGAGGAAAGAGGAAGAGAGAAAGAGGAAAAGAGAAAGAGAGAGAGAAAAGAGGAAAGAGAGAGAGAAAAGAGGAAAGAGAGAGAGAAAAGAGGAAAGAGAGAGAGAAAAGAGGAAAGAGAGAGAGAAAAGAGGAAAGAGAGAGAGAAACGAGGAAAGAGAGAGAGAAATGAGGAAAGAGTGAGAAAAGAGGAAAGAGTGAGAAAAGAGGAAAGAGAGAGAGAAAAGAGGAAAGAGAGAGAGAAAAGAGGAAAGAGAGAGAGAAAAGAGGAAAGGGAGAGAGAAAAGAGGAAAGAGAGAGAGAAAAGAGGAAAGAGAGAGAGAAATGAGGAAAGAGAGAGAGAAAAGAGGAAAGAGAGAGAGAAAAGAAGAAAGAGAGAGAGAAAAGAGGAAAGAGAGAGAGAAAAGAGGAAAGAGAGAGAGAAAAGAGGAAAGAGAGAGAGAAAAGAGGAAAGAGAGAGAGAAAAGAGGAAAGAGAGAGAGAAAAGAGGAAAGAGAGAGAGAAAAGAGGAAAGAGAGAGAGAAAAGAGGAAAGAGAGAGAGAAAAGAGGAAAGAGAGAGAGAAAAGAGGGAAAGAGAGAGAGAGAAAAGAGGGAAAGACAGAGGGAAAAGAGGGAAAGGGAGAGAGAATAAAGGGAAAGAGAGAGAGAAAAGAAGAAAGAGAGAGAGAAAAGAGGAAAGAGAGAGAGAAAAGAGGAAAGAGAGAGAGAAAAGAGGAAAGAGAGAAAGAGAGGAGAGAGAGGAAAGAGAGCGAAAAAAGAGAAAAAGAGAGAAAAAGAAATAAAGGAGGAAGAGGGAGAAGAGCAGAGAGGAGAGGAGAGAAGAGTGTGAGTAGAATGATGTCCCAATCTTTTTTCCAGCTTCCTCTCCTTATTTCCACTTCTAACTTTTTATATGTGTGTGTGAACTAAAGTGCGTGTAAGTATATGTATTTGTGCACAGTTCTAGAGGCTAAATCGCGCTTACCCTCGTGTAATGGATACCTTCTTTCCCTCTGCAATGCTATGCCCGCTTACCTGTAAAAGAGAAATGGGACAATTGATACAGATATCATGGAAATAACCTCAATTACCACATACTTATCATATAACATTATCTATTTCTTGAAGCATTTAACTCACTAAAAGCATAAACCGCCAAATAATCCTGAAGTGACTCGGCATACACAATAAAATGTTCCGTAGTAGCAAGGAAAACTCGATCATAAATCCTTTCATTCAGTAGCGTAGCGACTCCGGAAGGAACTCACGAGTGCATCTCGAGCAAAAAAAAGTGTTTAACATCGAAAGACCTTATAAAACTTACTGATATACTTCCTCAATAGTATCTTAAACTCCTAAAGGCATAAGCAGTAACACAATAACAAAACAGCGGGATTCAGAATACTTCTCGAAATCCTCTCGAAATCGGAAAATCTCTTGTGGCGCTCCAGTCCATTAGTCCCCCCCCCCCCCCCCGGCCGCCGCGGCCGCCGCCGGCTCACACTCGATTCAGAACCCCAAAGAAGGTATCCGGAAGCTCAACTTCCGGCCATTACCAGCGATTATCCTAGAAAATTTCCTCTACCTCCACCTCCACCTCCTCCTCCTCCTCCTCCTACACCTCCTCCTCTTCCTCTTCCTCCTCCTTCTACACCTACACCTCCTCCTCTTCCTCTTCCTCCTCCTCCTACACCTCCTCTTCCTCTTCCTCTTCCTCTTCCTCCTCCTCCTACACCTCCTCCTCTTCCTCTTCCTCCTCCTCCTACACCTCCTCCTCCACCTCCTCCTCCTCCTACTCCTACACCTCCTCCTCTTCCTCTTCCTCCTCCTACACCTCCTCCTCTTCCTCCTCCTCCTACACCTCCTCCTCCTACACCTCCTACACCTCCAACTCCTCCTACACCTCCTCCTCATCCTCGATGGTCGGGAAACTGGCATTGCTACCTGCCCGTCTGAACTTCCTCTACGACGATCGTCTTCAGTACAACTGTTACTCCCAACCCACGTGTACTAATACCTCGTAAAGCCCTTGGCAATAAAACCCGTTTACCAATAAACAAACGACAACAGCACTCTGACAGGAACCACCACCTTCACACATGTACACATTCGGCGACCATTTACAGCAGCAGCCGATCGAGAGTAGCTAAGCATCAGACGTGGCAGCGGCAACAGGGTTAACCAAATATTATGAACAGATTAGAGCTCCCGCCCCCTTTCTCAGTCATCATCTTTTTCTTCTTCCTAATAGTGTTAAGAATGGAGAATGACGAATTATGTCTAGTCTAATTATATGCCTGCCTGAATGACTGGCTGGCTGTTTGCTTGCCCGAGTGCCTTCTCTATGTCAGGACTAGGCAGCCAAGAGCGAAGCAAAACCACGTGACTGCAGTCTTGAAACACATTCTGAACACATAAAAGGATGGGGATAAGGACAAATTACCAAACAGAAGAGGTGAAGATGAGGAGGGATCAAGAAGCAATAAATAGAAAGATAAATAATGTTAATTACCAGAAGAAAAGAGGCTAACGAGGCCGCTAGCAGGCAACCAGACTAAGAAAATGAAGGCGGTACCTCCATTCGCAGAAATGGGCTATGCGACAAGAGCGCCTTAGTGGCATAAGCTCGCTGAGAGGAGTGACCGGGCGCACATAAACTTTTAAACTGGCTTTCCGGCACGATGTTCTTCCTTTGAAGCGAAGGATCTCAAGCAAGCGCAATAAAGCAGAGTGCGAAGCCGTGCTTTTGGGACGACCGGCTGCGAGGATCGCACCCGCCACAGCCGCCCCCACGTGGATGACCGATGTAGTTACAGGGGGGCTAGCGGTAGTAACGGCGCTTGTCTACGGAAGAGTTAGCAAAGCAGGCGACGTCAGGTGGCGAGGGTATTGCTCCTCCGCAACGGCGCTGTGATGCGCTGCATGCAGTCCCGCGCACGGAAATCACCTGTAGTCTCGTCCCTTCTTTTACCCCATATCTCCCTCACACCCACCCCCTCGCACTCTCTCTCTCTCCCATTCTCCCATCTAATAACCGCGACCTCTGAATGGTAATCAGTCTCCTTTGGCTGAACCCTCATAGTTTCTCCCTCCCTTCTCCTCCACCACAGCCGTCTTCCTGTCCCTAATAACGGATGACCAGAGAGAGAGAGAGAGAGAGAGAGAGAGAGAGAGAGAGAGAGAGAGAGAGAGAGAGAGAGAGAGAGAGAGAGAGAGAGAGAGAGAGAGAGAGGGGGGGGGCGGAGAGGAGGGAAGAGAGAGAGAGTGAGTTGGAGAGTGAGTGAGTGAGTGAGTGAGTGAGTGAGTGAGTGAGTGAGTGAGTGAGTGAGTGAGTGAGTGAGTGAGTGAGTGAGTGAGTGAGTGAGTGAGTGAGTGTGACGCAAAACCCCACATCCCTCGGTAAGGACGTGACGAGGAAACCCAAATATCTTATGCGAGAGGGATAGATTAAGAGGGTGAGGAAGGGCCGGTGGGAGGGAGAGAGGTAAATGGCAAGGCTGAGGGAGGGCCGGAGAGAGGTTGAGGGGTATTTGACGAGGGTGAGGGAGGCCCGGAGAGAGATGTGGGGAGAGAGGAGCGAAGTAGGGGAAGCAGTAAGGGGAAGAGGGAAGAAAGAAAAGGATAGGAAAGCAAGGGGAAGGGGAGATGGAGGGGCCAAAGGAAATACGGTGAAGTGGGAGGGATAAGCGGCCAGTCGGCCCTCTCCCCTGCATTTCCTCGACCACAAAGAACGTGCCTCCCATGGAGATGTTGCGGTGCTGAAATGCTGCCGCGCTGAATGATTCCTCACCAAGGCACCTCCAGCCGCCATTCCCTTTTCACCTTCAGAAACTTTGCTCTTCTTCCGAGAAGAGATATTTCCCTTTTAGTGAACAAGGATTGTGGATAACAATGATTTCCCCCTAATCATGACCAAGATTAATTCTGGGGAAGTAACTAGTTCCATTTTACTTATTTTACTTATTCGGCGCACAAACACAATTTGGTCTGCTATAAAATCAAAACCATTAATGTAACACTATAGATAACACTCAACCGAATAAAACAAATTATTTAGTGATATGGAAGGGTAAATTAACACCTCAGTTTTAACTGGTTGGATATGCTCGGTGCAGCTTCTCAGCGTCAGGCTTGAAACTCATAAGAAAATGAACATTATTTTGTTTACTTTGGACTAAGATCAATATAATTTTGGGGTGAAATCAGTTCTTCCTCCACCATTCCTTGCTGTTATCTATGAATGAACTGACCATCCAGTCTGGTAAAGAAAAGAATCCTGACTTCTGTTTGACAAGCTCTTATGGCATCCCTTGATTCTGCTGGCACTCTTGTGTCCCCATAACACCTTCCTCGCCGCCCTCAAGGGCTGATACCACCCAATTTGGGAACCACTACACTTGAAATAAGCCCGGGCAAATTCGTATCAACAACATAAAAAGCAGCGTGTTACACTGAACACGCAATGCATCTCGGGTCCTTGCTGGTGTGGCTCGGAGGGAGGCTTGGAGGACACTTTCTCCCGAGCTAATGCTTCCTGCGATCGAGGCCGCTGCGGAGGTCGATGACTGCAGTGCACGGCAATGGATAACCATTACCACCACGACCACCTGCACGACCACTGAGAGGAAGAGAACCACGGCCGCACAGTGCCGCTACATCGACCGCCTGCAACAGGCCGAGCGCGTTATTAGAGAAGCCAAAGCCTGAACACTGGTTTCTCCCTAAAACACGTCAGTGATCACTTAGGAAACTAACATGGTATATGGAACAAGTATGTATATATGCTCACACACGCCCACATAATAAGAATGACAATAGCCACGATGGTTATAAAGAAAAAAATAAGTTGTTCTCATCACGTGCGACCTAAAAAAAAATGTCCATTCTCGTCTGAAAACCACATCCTCTCTCTTTGCCAATTACGTTAAATAAAACACAACAAAAAAAAATCGTTGCACGAGAGGGAAATTAAGGGCGCGAGGCTATCCAGGCGTTCTACTTCTCGCTCCACGGACAAAATTCCTCCTCACTTTTCCTCTGTCACGTCTGAAGACGACATTCGACCCTCCCAAACACATACACGCAAATAAGAGAAAAAGACGTATAGCGTTAACGAATAAGTAAAGTACATGCGGGATAGATGATTGCAAATACCTAATACACATTCTATGTATATATTCACACATCAAAAAAAGAAGAAAAAAGGGCCTCATAGTGATCAGCAAACATAAATCAAACGCCCAGTGACCTCCACGCACATCTACATATTCTAATAGTTTACTTCTCTTCCCTTTTACAAATATTTGAGATAGTGGGGGGGGGGTAGATATGGAGGTAGAAAATGTAATACGGTAGTAGTAAGTTATCAAAAAAATGATGGTGACAGTGCGTGGCTACTCAAAGGGAGGAGGAGGAGGAGGAGGAGGAGGAGGAGGAGGAGGAGGAGGAGGAGGAGGAGGAGGAGGAGGTGGAGGAGGAGGAGGAGGAGGAGGAAAATGAGGAAGGAGGGGATAAGGTTGTGCTGTATACCAATGAGGTAAATCGATTTTTTATTCAGTTACAGCAATCCAAAGCGTTCCGTCCTCTTCATTTCATCTCATTTCCTTAGTAATTCTCTTCTTATTCGTATAGCTATCGAAAAAAACGGAAACAAAATTAAGCAATAGTGTAGTGTACTTTAACCAAGGAATCCCGGAAGTTGGAGGGCATTAATGGCAGCCTAGGTACGGCGCACACTTGCCAACCATCAAAAGATGTACAAAAAAGCGAAAAGAAAGTATACTTCAAAGGGCGGCCGAATATGGTCGTCCCTTTCATCGACCTCCGTCCGCCCACGTTAATGCCTGTGACCCAGCACGACCTAGCATGACTTTGCACGGTCTCCGTACCCGCCGCGATTCTATGATGCAAAAACGTTAATTGAAATCTACGTCTTGATACGCAGGAGACGATATCTATCCCTTACGAGGTAAGTTTAAGACCAAGTCGGTGAATTCCCAAACGCATGTTACCCGTGTCATGTACTGGCTCTTGAAGAAATTAATACAGTATAAACCCTTAATGATGCCACACAATGCATGACGGCGTGTTGCGACACTTACTGTCCTCTCATCATCATAACCGGCGTCACTGACTCCTCACCAACAACTGGGTAGTCTTCCATTATCATCATCCCCGTCACCACTGCAGCCAAGTCCACTAGACGCTGCACATAATCTAGCCTTGCAACAAAAACAATTACTAAAGTGCAGTATTAGGTCATCTCTGTGTCTGTACCTCTACTTATACTTTTCATTGTCTACCACAGAACTTCAACCCTTAACCCAACCCCAAGAAATTCCTTCAAATTCCTTTATCATCTGCTTCCTCTCCCTCCCTCCTCTGCTCCATTACCCTCCCCCCATGAATCCTTGCTAAACCTCCCACTCCACCAGAACTCCCTCTAGTCTTTAATGCAAGCCACCACCTCCCTTGCCTCCCCCAACGCTAGGCAAAACTAAAAGAGCCTCCTCTCTCGCAAGAACACGTCGACTTACGCCATCTCTCTCAGCTGAGGCTCCTTGACGGGATCCTCTCCAGCGCCACTGATTTAATTATGTCTTGGCCTACGCACGGCCTCCTCGCCGATTCCTTTGAAGGCTGGATGCTACATGACAAGAGTTCTAGAGTATTCGACTTCTACATCAACTGCACGACTCTCTCCGGAAAATTAAGTTATTCCGATTATTTCGAATAATAACTACTAAAAATGATTCATGTGAAAAGTGGATGACGAAGGATGCAATATCAGCTGTAAAAAGGTACTGTGGAACATATCAAAACTGGGTAAAGTCAACTGCGGTGCCTACATAAACTTTAAAATGAACACCTCAAAGCTCAGAGTTGGCAGTAGTGCGCCGGTAACGCCTACGAACAGGTGGGCCTCGAGTGCCATTTGGCTTGAGTACGCGGGTTGTCATGACTCCCGTGCCACAGCCGAGAGCTAGTCTTACCGAATGTCGACGGCCTGGTGTCATTCGGAGAGTGCCGTGCAGGGAATGCCAGAGCGAAGAGCTTCTCCAGAGCGACACAGACGCTCTGACCCAAATATAACCCGGAGCCGTCGCCCAACGGGACAAGGGATCTCTAAGGCTGAAGAACCCACATGGTTTATATCATTAATGTTCACGTGAAAGAGGAGTCTTCTGTCTGGAGGCGCTGACAGCTGGCGTTTTCTGCTGGCGCGGGGACTCAGCCATTGCACAAAATGATAGCAACAGGTGAGGCGCTGGCGCGACGCGCGGAGGGCAGACAGTCCGGATAATGATCATCGGCGACGAGCCACCGGGTAATGAGCACTGGCTCTTCTAAGCTTTTGATCGGCCTATTGCCGAACCAGTCAGATGTTCTTACGGATAACTGTCCGAGATACTTGCCTGATGCTATCTAACTGCCCCTTTTAATTCCATTACCTACGGTCACATTCCACCCAATCCTCCCTCTTTGCACCCGTAGACAGTCAGAACAGAGATGTAAGTACTGCAGTTGAAAGTTTCTCTACCATTTCCCCGGAAGATAATCGGCCCCCTTCTTTTCGCGGAGGAACGACTGTCTGCTTCCTGTGGTCCGAGACCCTTAGGCTCACGATCGATTTACGCAAATGAAGGAACCTCTGGCGGACGTCATACGGAGTGAATAACGATCTTGTTTACCGTTTCGCCCTCCTGCCCTGAGTTGCCAAGCAGTAAATATGTGGCCACGGAAACCCACACGAATATAGGGCAAACAAGCATTAGTTTATATCCTTAAAAATACTAATACATTACTCATTCTTTACTCCAGTATCCATAGTATATGACTCATCATCGAGTTAATTCATATGCCAGTAACAGTCCTCTTCCCCACCCCGACCTCTAGCCCACACAAAGCAATCCTTCCCTAAAACACCTAGAGTGACTTTCATGGCCAATCCTCACTAACGACCGCCCATCGCCCGGCCAGTAATAGTTATCCACTCTTAGGTCAGCAAACTTTATATCTAGCTAAACGCCCACAGTCACTCTTGAAGCAAAGCCCTCGTTTCTGGCCTTAACTAACTGAGCTCTCCCTCGTTCTAATTTTCTTTAAGAACCATTTCCCTCCTCTTTCCTTGTAACAATCGTATTCTTACTTTTCAGTACCACTGGTGGTATCACCCGATTTTCCTCTTCCTCTCTTCTTAGCATAATCATATTTCTTTTTTGTCCCATTATGCACTTTCACTACCCACCACCACTACTACTAATACTACCCCTGCTACCTATCCTGCCGTCGGCTCAATTTCAGCCCATCCCTAAACCCCGCCGTCACCTCCGCCAGCCTTCCGTGGCTTCGCCAATATCAAACTTCGGCGATGACGTGAACCTAACGCGCGTGCGTGCCCTGGTTGTACCAATTCAAGATTACCGTTGTTTTCATAGGTTCTCCAATCGTAAATCCCTCTCGCTAATCGTGGCTCGGGTATTGTACACAAAGAGGGCAAAATAAGGAACCTCATAAGGAATAAATGATTGAAAGAATTTTAAAATCTTTTA
>NW_028234403.1:27711852-27714352 GCF_977035675.1 Penaeus japonicus | reverse complement strand
ACATACATATATATATATACACATACACATATCTCCATCTCTGTCTCCATCTCTCTCTCTCTCTAATGAACATTCTGTGCAGGGAGCGTCTATTGCCTATCGAACCAGAAGTCTTGACGTGCGGCCAAAAACTCGAGCCCTAGGACTGCGAGAAGAGCTAGGATGAATAGAGGGCGAGGAGGGTCCGAGGTGGGCGTCGAGGGTGAGCGAACTGGAGAGGCGGGAGAGGACCAGGACGAGGAGGAGTATGAGGAGGAGAAAGAGGCTGGCTGAAAAGGACCTAAGGGAAAGAGAAGGGCGAACTGTAAGACAAGTGGGGGGGCTAACCCTACTCATGATTAGACAGCATCTACGCAGGTGCTGATCTTCAAGGCAGTGGACTCGCTTAAATCATATACACCCTTAGAGGACTGTTAACAATGAAGCTATGTAACGACTCCAACGGAAACTCTGAGCCTTGTATGACAGGGGTTTTATAGCGTTTTAGGATTCTAGAGTGTGTGCTGCGCAAGCGCAGGAAGGTGTGGACTGGGGGGTCCGAGTGTGAACTGAGGTGGTACTGTGGTTGCATAAACACCCTCGCCCGCCAGCCCGTTTCAACTGTAGAACTTCAATATTTGACAACAGAATAAGTAGTTCTTACTTCTACCACAATCATTACGCAATATAATTTAAAAATTGGAGATAAAGTACATAAAATCAAATACTGCGACACTTGTAGCCATAAGACCAGTCGTGAGAAGCGGCCTTCCATCGCCTGAACACACAATGCTGCGACTATCTCGCGTGCCATCGCTTTCGATATCAAGGGTAAAAAAACTCCCAATGGAAGGGAGTGTGGAATGGAAGCCAAGAAGAATGGAAGAAAAAAACCCTGAGGTTAAAAGACACCGAAGGTCGAGAGATGAAACACCCAAGTTACCTTGAAACTACAATTTACACACATTATAAAAGATATAAAAGGATGAGGTCTTCACTCTTGCGATATTTGTTTATCTGTTTTTTGTTTGTTTATCTTTATAAAATATATTGAGTAACTTTCACATTAACAAAATAAAACTCACTTTTAATACACTGGCGAATGATAATCCTCGTAAAGTTTAGCTGGATTCAAAATGACAGATATTTACAGTTTGTGGATCAAATGTTTAGTTCGCACACCAATAAGCTTTAATACGAACTTTAGAGCATTTTTGCCTTGATAACCTGGCCAATGGAAAATTTGGCACTGTTGACTCTTACTCTTAATATTTGTCAATGTAATCTTTAGGCTGTGACGACAAAATCTAAACAGAGCTCTCCAAGTGGGTATCAGTTTTTGGATTTCATTCACGGAAAAGTTGCTCTCTTGTGACTGAATGGCTGGGTGTGCCCTTGTAAACATATATGAAGTCAAAATCAGAAAGCTTATCGTTGTTTTATCTTTCTTTAAAGATAATATTGCACTACAAGTCAAATACCTCCATTTGCATATTTCTAGAAATACCAACAGGTACAATGGAAAAGTTCAACAGATTTTCCTTTACTGGAAGTCCCCAACTAACTGAGTTGTAACTGGTCATTAAATCTAAATCTACATAAAGTGTCAATTGGAATTTCCTTTCACAATAAAATGTAAAAATATTGTTTAGCTTAAATTAACATAAAAAAAGAAAACCTCCGCGTGGGCGCGGCGAGTTGAAGACCCTTAATCTATGGTCTCCCTGCAGCAGCGCGGCTGTGCCAACAGACCGCCCTCTCGCTGCCACAGCCGAGCACACCGCCCCGCCAATCAAGCAGTCCAAACAAAAACAAACAAACGGGCTAGGGAAAAGAAAAGTGCCTCCGCCACCACACCTGGGCCTCTTCGCGGCCTTATCTCGGCAGACGCCAGCTCACAAATCTTCTAGGCGAGGTGGGGGCACTTCTGCTTGAGCATCAGGCAGAGATCACAACAGCTCCCGGATGCTGAACACTGGGTCGGGTGAATGAAAGAGCGAAGCACACGCCTAGACATGCATGTTTGAGTGGAGGGGAGGGGAGGGGAGAAAAGAAGGAAGGAAAGAAGGAGAGAGGGGGGAAAGTGAAGGGAAGAGAGGGAGAGGGAGCGAGAAGGAGAAGATGAAAAAGAAAAAGAAAAAGAAAAAGAAAAAGAAAAAGAAAAAGAAAGAGAAAAAGAAAGAGAAAAAGAAAAAGAAAAAGAAAAAGAAAAAGAAAGAAAAAGAAAAAAAGAAAAGAAAAAAGAAAAAAAAAAAAAAGAAGAGAAAAAAGAAAAAAAAAAGAAAAAAAGAAAAAAAAAGAAAGAGAAAAAGAAAGAGAAAAAGAAAGAGAAAAAGAAAGAGAAAGAGAGAGAGAGAGAGAGAGAGAGAGAGAGAGAGGGACCCTTGTTGCGATGCAATCCTAAGCTAGACCCTGCCCTGAGTGACAGCCGCTTGAAAAAGACCTAACGAACAGACAGACCAAAATAGTTTTGCTAGTCGAAATAGCTGTATGGGGCAGCTGGTAACTCCACCCCACTCTT
>NW_028234403.1:27679352-27701852 GCF_977035675.1 Penaeus japonicus | reverse complement strand
TGGCAAGTTCGGTATGATAATGTCACCCACAGAAAACAAGGTTAGCCAAACAGCACTGCAATTAGAATGATCAAAGCGCAACTATCAGTATTTATAGAAGTGAGGCTGGCATGGCAACAAGTACTTTCCACCGATGAAATTGACTTGCATCCATGTTCGTCATCTTCCACGTTCTTCTGGTTAAACCGACGTTAATCCTACGAGAGCATATGCACACTCTGGCAGGCAAATGAATCCTTATTAAAAAAAAGAACTGCTCCTGATATCGAATCCGCTACGTGGACACATTTACTTGAATAAGACCCACAATATCACGTTTTCACTTATCACCACCACTGCATCGCTCTTCGTAAATGCTTGATTGCCTCGCTCATTTCGCCTACTGGAAATTCTGGCTATCTATCAGACACTAGACACAGACGTCTGCCTGTCTGGCAACAAGGCGCTTTTTTCTTTGCCGTAGAAAATGTTCGCCGGACGATAAAAAACTGACAGGTCTCACCTGCTGCCGCCTCCTTCGCCGCCACGCGGCGGTAACAGATTTCCCCACTGAATCATCATCTCGGTTCGTGCCTGCTCGCCCCGATTTTCCTCTCATTCCCAACTACGCCTTCAACCTCCCGATGGAGTATTGTGACCACGCCCTAAGATAACAGTGGAGGGGACCGTTCTCTCTCCCCCTCGTTAGATCCAGCATATGGAATCACACAGTACCGATCGTTCCCCTTGTATACGCCCCCTCCCTGCTACTGTCCCCTCTCAAATACGATCATATGGGACAGATCCATAATTCCTGGGGTGCATCGAGGGGGTGGGGTGAAAGGGGACCAGGTAGACACACTACATCGCCCAGGAAAACGGCCGACAACGACAACGCAGCAGGTAAGTTTTGAGTTGTCATTGTACAACCGCGACAAGGAAGCGTTCAAGGAAAGGCAGTCTTTCTCAAAATAACCTTTCTCCTTAAGACCAGCCATCAGTAGTGCCCATCTTCTCTGACCTCTTCATCGAAACGGCCAAGGCTCAACCACACCCTATGCGCTTTTATTATAGGGTCAAAAATAGTTTGCTTCGGTCAATCTAGCAGCATGATCACTACAGGTGGACGGTCACAAAGGAGAATAAGAGAAATGGTAAACTATTTCTACCGGGGCCTTTCGCGGTTGATTTCACTATTTCTTGCTTTCTTTCTTTTCTCTGCTTTTCGGAGCAAAATTGGGAAAAAATACAAAACTACCACAGTTCCCTAATGCACTATGCATCTACAAAAGACGTTAGGTGGATTAAATGAGATTCATAAACATATAGAAGCTGTCTATACCAAAAGTGTCACAAAAGCCTTCCCTACCAGGGTACATACAACCTCTTCCCTGCGGTGAACGTTCCAGCCTGGGGACGAACCGCACCAGGCAAACAACCTCCCTCATAAACCGTCTCCTGACACTCTCACACGCACGCATACACGCATGCAAGTTTATACAAATAAAAGCATAGATACCTATACCACAGTCAACACTCTCACTCCCTCGCCTCCCCTAGCCTCAGGCCCAAGAACCGGTCGAAGCCCCCACAGGTCTTTCACGGGAATTTCGGTTCCCACACCACAGCCACGCACATTCCCACAGGAACTTCACTGCACGGCCATTTGTGGAACCGGTTCTGATACATTTCCTTATAATTTGAGATGAGATGTAAAACCTTCGTACTTCTTCCGAAGCAACACCAACTTTGAAAAATGCGTAAAAAAGGACCAGCGACCCTATGGAAGCCATATAACTTGCACAACGGGGAAGGGGGACGGTGGGGTTCATTCATCACGACCCATGACCTCGTCTCTGGAAGGAGGAGGAACTGGATTTACCCGTCCGTGCACCGGACTCGTCTTGTCTCTCTCTCATTCTCTTCTCTCCGTTTCTTCCTCTTTTCTCTACTGTTCGATCTCCCTCCATGGTTCCTCTTTGGACTTAGCCGGCCCAAAGCCTGGCCGCCAGACCCACCTTCTCTACCTGGCTACCCACTACCTTCCTTCCTTCTGTATCCTTCGGCATTTAGCTTTATGTCCTTTTACCTATTTCGCCTTTTTATAAGTGGGAACTTTACTCTTACCAACAAAGTAATCACCACGGTGCATTGCGAACTGAATAACGGCCAATAGACAATGCAAATCAGCCTTTTTCCAGATTAGTCACTTAAAACAATATAGGATTACGCCAACTAAAACAACACAATGTCTAATCAGAAGAAAAACAGTCCTAAAATATCAAAACTGACCAAATGATATGAAAGACACAATAAGTGATCATTGAATAGCACTCACAGAATCGTACATACAAAACATCTGAACTCGAGGGGGCGCTTGATGGAATAGATGATTCGAGGATTGATCCTTTCTCGCGAATGATGGAGTCATTAATTTATGCTACAGGGCCCTTACATAAGTATCTTTTTCATAATTTCTACTAGTGATACTATAATTATTACTCCAAAGACAGCAACGATAGTACACTAATCCAACAATCACTTACAGCAACACCAAACGTCTCCATCCAAAAAGGGGTTGCACCAGAAGCTAACTTTTCTGAAGTTTTTCCCTTACTAAGGCACATAAAAACACTTTTTTCAATCGACACACGATTCTAAGCTCCGCTCCGCTCCGCTTCCCGCGCTCTCCCCGAATGCCGCTGCGAGTGTGGTGGTGCGACGGGAGGGGCGTGTGGCCGCTGGTGACTCGGCCTGGGAAATATATATAGAGAGCACCAGACCGGGCTTCGAGGAGGCGGGGCGGAACCCCCGAGCCATATGTCACACACTTCGACATCTACTTCCTTCCTCTTTTATTTTTTTCTTTGTCTTCCGTCTCATTCTCTTCTCCAAGACCACATTTGATGTTATCAAATACGCAGCTACCTTATGATACAATTGACATTATTACTTAATTTCAAACATCAAGCGCTCAAAATATATACGCAAGATCTATAAGGTATATGGCGCTCATTAAGTATTAAGATGAAGAGCGGGTTAGACGACAAATCACACATCATGATCATTTTCTTTGTCTTTATTTCTAAATATTTTTATGCACCTGCTCTCCTAGACATACATAAAACATCTCTATCGGGAGAGGTAAGCATCACACAAAAATAAATCCAGTAAGCTTAATCCGAAAGCTAAAACGGGCATGTGATATTTTGGCACACCGGCCGAGTGATGTTAAACCTGAGGTTTCTGCTCTTTTGAGAACCCGTTCCTTTCATTTTGTCTCTCCAGGAACGCGCAAGAGCGTTGTGTGTGTGTGTGGTGTGTGTGTGTGGTGTGTGTGTGGTGTGTGTGTGGTGTGTGTGTGGTGTGTGTGTGTGTGTGTGTGTGTGTGTGTGTGTGTGTGTGTGTGTGTGTGTGTGTGTGTGTGTGTGTGTGTGTGTGTGTGTGTGTGTGTGTGTGTGTGTGTGGTGTGTGGTGTGTGTGTGTGGTGTGTGTGTGTGTGTGTGTGTGTGTGTGTGTGTGTGTGTGTGTGTGTGTGTGTGTGTGTGTGTGTGTGTGTGTGTGTGTGTGTGTGCTGTGTGTGTGTGTGATGTGTGTGTGTGTGTGATGTGTGATGTGTGTGTGTGTGTGTGTGTGTGTGTGTGTGTGTGTGTGTGTGTGTGTGTGTGTGTGTGTGTGTGTGTGTGTGTGTGTGTGTGTGTGTGTGTGTGTGTGTGTGTGTGTGTGTGTGATGTGTGTGTGTGTGTGTGTGTGTGTGTGTGTGATGTGTGTGTGTGTGTGGTGTGTGTGTGTGTGATGTGTGTGTGTGTGATGTGTGTGTGTGTGTGATGTGTGTGTGTGTGTGTGTGTGTGTGATGTGTGTGTGTGTGTGTGTGTGATGTGTGTGTGTGTGTGATGTGTGATGTGTGTGTGTGTGTGTGTGTGTGTGTGTGTGTGATGTGTGTGTGTGTGATGTGTGTGTGTGTGATGTGTGTGTGTGTGTGATGTGTGTGTGTGATGTGTGTGTGTGTGATGTGTGTGTGTGTGATATGTGTGTGTGATATGTGTGTGATATGTGTGTGTGTGTGTGTGTGTGTGTGTGTGTGTGTGTGTGTGTGTGTGTATGTGTGTGTGTGTGTGTGTGGGTCTGTGTGTGTGTGTGTTCAAGTGCGTGTGTGTCATCAGCTGTGTGTGTGTGTCTGTGTGTGTGTTCAGGTGTATGTGTGTGTGGGTGTGTGATGTGTGTGTGTGTGTGTGTGGGTGATGTGTGTGTGTGTGTGGTGTGTGTGTGTGTGTGGTGTGTGGGTGTGGTGTGTGTGTGTGTGTGTGTGTGTGTGGTGTGTGTGTGTGGTGTGTGTGTGTGTGTGTGTGGTGTGTGTGTGTGTGTGTGTGTGTGTGTGTGTGTGTGATGTGTGAGTGTGTGATGTGTGTGTGTGTGTGTGTGTGATATGTGTGTGTGTGATGTGTGTGTGTGTGTGTGATATGTGTGTGTGTGTGTGTGTGTGTGTGTGTGTGTGTGTGTGTGTGTGTGTGTGTGTGTGTGTGTGTGTGTGTGTGTGTGTGTGTGTGTATGTTTTAAATGGGCTTAGGCAGCATGACGAATCACGCGTGAGCAGCGGCGGTGTTGTCAACACCCACATCGTGTTTACTTGCCATAGCGGCTGGGATCTAGAATGGCCCGGCCATTAATCAGGCAAAGCTACCTTCTCTAGCAACTCGCCTCACATTATGACCATAACCTGGTTAAAATATGATAAAACAATCGAAACCCCTACAAATGATTATACTCGATATCATAAGACCTCGGCTAGACTGAGACTCACATATAGGCTTATCATACAACACACACTTTACGGGGAAGGGTTCCTAAGGTGCGGCAGAGTCACCGCTTCGCCTGTCAGGTTGGCACCGCTCACCTCACCGCGCGACGTCTTGGCACCCGAGCCAGCATCCGGGTTCTTCGTAGTAACCCAAAATACCCCTGACACAAGCCTCTCGCTAATAAAGAGCCATTACGCGCACAGGGCAACGTTCGTACACCTAAACCGCTCTAACATCTCCATTCCAAGCAAAACGTGCATACATAGAAGGAAAATGTTTACTCCCTTGGACAAATGAAAGGGGAAGAATGGACTCTCATGTATCTAGCTGATCATACACTGATGCTCACGGGTCGTGGGGAAGCATAAATTGCGAAAGCGGGAACAAACTCAGAATCTTATCAACCGATGTTAAACAAACATCGCTTGTCATGCTTGACAGTTGCTCAAGATGACAGTACACAAACGAAATAATGTGTAAAAAAAACAGCAATTATATATGAATATAATGCGACATAAGCATTATCATCATTATATTTAACTTGCAAAAAAAAATAACAATAAAAAAATAAAAATAAAATAACATGAATATGAATATGAATATAATGCGACATTAGCATTATCATCGTTATCCTCACTTTGCGACATCTTGGCCTCACGTTCAGGACGGGGGCTGCAAACCAAGCATCTCCGCCAGAAGCCTCATAAGGCAAGGGTCGCCGGCAGACACTGGATTCATGCATGATTAAGCAAAACGAGCTTTCGCCATTCAGTAGATGAGAAGTCGACCTGTGTACACATTCGCAGGTAAATGTAAAGACAAGTTGCCATATATTCCGAGGAGAAAACAACACGTCCCAGATAAACTGAATGATTGATAATTACAAGAGTAAAACTACACTCTAAAATACACTCAAGTATACATAAATTAATGGAGAGGTGGAGAGAGAGAGAAGGAAAGGGAGGGGGGTGAGGGGGGAGGGGTGGGGGGAAGGGAAAGAAGGAAAGGGAGGGGGAGAAGAAAAGGAAGAGGGAGATGGGAAAGGGAAAGGGAAAGGGGGGGGAGAGAGAGAGAGAGAGAGAGAGAGAGAGAGAGAGAGAGAGAGAGAGAGAGAGAGAGAGAGAGAGAGAGAGAGAGAGAGAGAGAGAGAGAGAGAGAGAGGAGAGAGGAGGGGAGAGAGAGGGAGAGAGAGAGAGAGAGGAGAGAGAGAGAGAGGAGGGAGAGAGAGAGGGGGGAGAGAGAGAGGAGGGAGAGAGAGAGGAGGGAGAGAGAGAGGAGGGAGAGAGAGAGGAGGGAGAGAGAGAGGAGGGAGAGAGAGAGGAGGGAGAGAGAGAGGAGGGAGAGAGAGAGGAGGGAGAGAGAGGGAGAGAGAGAGAGGGAGAGAGAGAGGGAGAGAGAGGAGAAGGAGAGGGAGAGAGGAGAGAGGAGAGGGAGATAGAGGAATGGGAGAGGGAGAGGGAGGAGAGGGAGAGGGAGACAGAGGAGAGGGAGAGGGAGAGGGAGAGGGAGAGGGAGAGGGAGAGGGAGAGGGAGGGAGAGAGGGAGGCATCGCGAGGACGAGACTTTTCTTATCCTTGCTGGACCTGTAGCTGCTGGATTCTCCAACCCGTTCGAAACCCGAGTGCATATATGACGAATGAAGCAAATAGCAGCATCTTATACATGTATTTCAAGAGCAATAGGAAAAAAATCCTGCGAAACGTAAATAGGAACAGCATAGGAATTCCCACTAACTTCAATTGGAAAATAAACAAAATATACCAAATCCTGGCGACACAACAGGAAATGGTCGTAGCGACCCCCCTTGTGTAGAGCACTCTGGAATCCGCTCGTTCAACCCCATCGGCCCCGCATTCCAAATGGGAACAGACAGAAGGGAAAAGGGCTATTTTCGGCCGGCGTTCCTCGGCATGTCTTGCGAGTTAGGTGCGTACGGTAATTTACACTCGGACACCCGAGCATCTAAGAAAATCCTAAGAATGACAAGGTGAGAATGGAAAGAGTTGTGTATGTGGGGGGATCCTATTAATAAGTAGGAAGAGGGTATGAGGGCGTCAGACGAAGCCGGCTGTAGGGTTTACATAGAAGTGGAAAGGGTGGTCATAGGATCGCTTTCGGCCCAGGTAATCTTGTTTCCCTGCATACTTCCTGGGTAGGTTAGAGGCCCATCTAATAACCTTGTGTGAATCGGGACTGGATATTATTGGAAAATATATTGTGACTAGTTCGTAAAACTGGAACCAGGGCAGAATAAAAAGAATGGAACATTGCCATTTATCGACCCCTTTCGAGACTGAGGCCGGGATGAGCGGCATCTCAAGAGAGGAGGCGAAGTGTCCTAAAAACATTTTCGTGCACAAACAAACAACTGACTCCGTCGTCGAGTACCTCCCGCTTGCCGTCAATCTCTCGACATTCGGTTCGCCCGGAGCATTCACGCGAGCACTTCCCGGAGATCTCTGCTGCTTCTCTTCTAACCAGGGAGCACTGCTGCTTGGGAGTGCGCGTCCCATGGCTGCAATTTCACTTTTCCCCATAAGTAAAATAAGGAAATGCTGCAAATGCCGAGTTGTGAATAATAAACATTTCTTAGAAGCCAGACATTTAAAAAATAATACGTTAAAGTCGTATGGCGAACTCGTAAATATGCCAAAGAAGAGACGTGGCTACTGAATGAATATCGGAAGAGGAGGGTGAAATAACCTACGTTTTGGCAAGTGTGGAGCATTCAGACAAGAATTTCAAGCAGCCATTCACGTTCAATGATACCTATGATCTGAGGACAGATGAGAATCATCTAAGCTACAGGCATCTGTGCGGTAAACAGCAGAGCTCACTGATGTACACAAATGCGAATAAAATCCGTGGGAGGGAAATAATCAATTCAAAGAGATGGGGCAAAGATGAATTCTATCAAAAGGAAGAACGAGTACGGAAAACGGATCGAGGGACACCATAGGTGTCTCCCGCAAAAGTGGAAAGGACAATTGTGGTCTGCGCTGTGAACCCTCCCCTCGCCCACCCTATCCATATATCTAGCTTTTTCCACACGCTTCCTTTTACAAATCTGTTTCCTTAAAGAGAGAGTGATCGTAGTCGCGCTTCAGCACTTAGCGACCAGTCCCCATCGACGACCCGATTCGAGGCAAGAGCGTGTCAAGGCAAAACTTGATAGCTGAATCGGGTGAAACTTTTCAATCTTGACAATGAGATACGAGATAAACGAAAGCAGGGTGACATAGCCTTAATGGGAAACTCGCCCAACTGGTTCTATGTTCTTAAACTTAAAAAGTATATGTACTTACATAACCAACACGCACGTGCGTGGGTGTTTCTTGAATAAAGTCCTCCCTTATCCAATCACCTCTCAGAATACCTTACAATAGGGAACAGAATATTGTTATCCGACTCGAATGTTGACTCTACATCTCTCTACACAAACGCCAATGTTGATTACCTCAATCTGAATAACAATATAAAGAAAGGATTAAACGGAATTAAGCAAAAGCTGCAGCTGTGGATGTGCGTTCGCAGGTGTTTACAGACGGCGAAAAGCAGACTAGGCTGACAGTCAAACTTAACCCTTCAAAAACATCCTCAATCGATATCCTATAGGTGAGGTAAGACCATTCAAGCGTGGTTTTGCTGCTATACGGCTCTGCTGGCTCGTTGATCCCATACTGTGGAGGGAAGAGGAGCGTATGCAGTATCGCATAAAGAGCGATAGAATAAGGGGCGACATATGCTCATGCCACTGACGCCATCAATAACACAAGTCTATGTGTGCTGCTAATACAGTGTTGGTTCAACTCCCACCATTGCTGGAGGGCAAACTTCGGAGCAGGACCGGTTCGATGGAGACAAACGACCAGGATGAGCAAGCACCAAAGAGTAGAGTCTCGAGGGAGAGGTGGATGAGGTCGTGGAGAGAGGGACGGGGAGAGAGAGGTGGAAGGAGGGACGGGGGGGGGGGGAGAGGGGGAGAGGGAGAGGGGGAGAGAGGGAGAGGGGGAGAGAGGGAGAGGGGGAGAGAGAGGGAGAGGGGGAGAGAGAGGGAGAGGGGGAGAGAGAGGGAGGGAGGGGGAGAGAGAGGGAGAGGGGGAGAGGGAGAGAGAGGGAGAGGGGGAGAGGGGGAGAGAGGGAGAGGGGGAGAGAGGGAGAGATAGATAGATAGATAGATAGATAGATTAGAGAGAGGGAAAGGGAGAGGGAGAGGAGGGAGGGAGAGAGAGAGAGAGAGAGAGAGAGAGAGAGAGAGAGAGAGAGAGAGAGAGAGAGAGAGAGAGAGAGAGAGAGAGAGAGAGAGAGAGAGAGAGAGAGAGAGAGGGAGAAAGACACGGAGAGAGAGAGAGGGAGAGAGAGAGAGGAAGAGAGAGAGAGGAGAGAGAGAGGAGAGAGAGAGGAGAGGAGAGAGAGATAGAAGAGAGAGAGAGAAGAGAGAGAGAGAAGAGAGAGATAAGAAGAAGAGGAGAAGAAGAGAAGAAAGAGAGAAAAGAGGAGAAAGAGAAAGAAAGAAAGAGAAAGAATGGAGAGAGAAAGAGAGAAAGAAAGAAAGAATGAGAGAGAGAAAGAGAGAAAAAAAGAAAAGGAGACAGAGAGACAAAAAAAAAGAAAGAGAAAGAAAGAAAGAAAGAAAGATAGATAGATAGAGGAAACAATCCCCCCACGCTTGTCTCGTTGTCCCCGCCGCAGGCTGGCTGACTCACGCGGGAGGGAAACACGCCCCTCTCTACCCCCTCCCTCCTTAGCCGCCATACCTTCTCCCCACACCATACTCTGTCACTCACGCTTCCCCTCCCGGTTCTGCCCCCTCTACCTCTCTCCTTCCGTCACTCCCCGCTCTTGCTTTTCCCTCTCCTCCCCTCTCGTCTTCTCATCCTCCTTCATCTCTCACTCCCCGCCATTTGCCCTTCTTACTGTAATGGTTTCTCTCCACTCGCTGCCTCATGCCGGCTCCTCACGAGCAAATCCAAACACTGAATTCACCCTCGAGCGTGACGCACTGCCTTCCCCTCCACGTCCCTGCTATCCTATCCTCTTTCACATAATTCGAACTAATTAGCACGTAATTAACCCAACCCTTGTATTTGTTTCTTCTTCCAATTCTCCCATCATCACGATCTCACTCCGCCTCGTGTCTTTTCCCTAACCCCCTCCTTCCTTTCCCCTGCAATCTGTTGACTTAAATCCATTCTCTGTCACAATAATAATACCAGCAATCAAACCTCGTCTAACCAACTCACTCACTCACTCTCCACACTGAACACAAAAGCTTTACTGTCCGTCATCACCCTCCTCCCCTCACATCGCTCCCTCTCAAGATTTAGCACTCGCACCCTGACCTAAATATTTGCCTGGCTGGGCGGCAGGGGTGGGAGTAAGGGTATGGGGATAACGGAATGAGAAAATGAGGACAGATGAGGAGTTTATGAAGGAGGAAGAGGGGGACGATGATGTTGTTCAAGCGAAAAAGTAATAGGAGGTGAAGGAGAAGCACGAGCAGGAGGAGGAGGAAGCGTAGGAAAGAGAGAGGAATGGAGTGAGGTGCATTCAGGGAGGGGAATGGGGAGGGCGATAGGGGTCTGGGAGTGGAAGGGGAAGGAAGAAGGACGGACAGGACACGGCGGAGGTTGTGGTGAAGTATTGGGGGAGGACTGGAGGGGGAGGGTGTATGGAGCCTGACTTGTCGGACGTGTACAATTATCTCGAGTTCCGCTTTTCTTTAGTGTGTATGTATGCTGGCAGGTCTCTCTTTACTTTTAGGATAGTTATACTTACTATGCTTTATAGTTATATTCAATATATTCATATGTCATTAATTGAAACGTTTAATGCGTTCGGTTCACGAGAAAACATTTCCAACATCACAAGGTACTGTACTAAATAGTTCTTGCATAATTTGTTTCACCTACATCCATTCGTCAAATGAACAAACAATTTTCATTTTCACAACTTCATTGCCATGGCTGCTCCAAAAAACGTGGCTGAAAATCAACACGCACTCTCTCCTCCTCATCGTCTAGCCACGCAGCCTCGTAGTACACAATACATCGGAGTTTCCTGCTGTCTAAAAATAAAGCCATGCAGCATCCTTCCCGGAATAACACGCGCTTCTCCATACAAGAATACAGTCACGTCCACTTCCGATGCTGAAAGAGCCGAAATCTCACCTATGCTAACAACAGCATCTTGTCTTTGTCCCTCCCAGAAAGCTACCGGCCACGCCCACATGACCAAGCAGCCTCCCAAAAAAATAGCCACGCCCACTATCACTCAAAGTATGTAGCCCTGTCCCTTAATCGGCCTGTGTGGCTGTGCAAACAACCCTTTCTTCCAACTTCTCACCCAAAAGCATCCTTTCCTCCTAATATCATCCCGTCTCTTTAGCTATATCAGGGCGATCAAAAATACTCTTTTCCTCATTTCACTCTCTCTTTTCCTGCAATCCCGACTGTTGAGAGAGAGAGAGAGAGAGAGAGAGAGAGAGAGAGAGAGAGAGAGAGAGAGAGAGAGAGAGAGAGAGAGAGAGAGAGAGAGAGAGAGAGAGAGAGAAATACAGACACATACAGACACACACACACAGCACACAAAGCACTCGTTCTGCGCTCCTGACAAGGTCCAAAACGATGGCTAACCCACGAGGAATATATTCCCTGATATTTTATTTATTTATTTATTTTTTTGTTAATGAAAAGTTATCCCCCTCGGCCTTTTCCCTCAGTCGTCCAAGCCTTCCCTGCCAAACTGCACTGCAGCCCTAAGGGGAGAAAACGAAAGGCATCTCCAATGGTGTTTTCCCCCAGAGCAAAGCCCAAGGGAGGACAAATAGATCAATGTTAGCAGGAATCCGTTCGTTCCATCGACCCGCTGTGCCCCGCCCTAAAAACGCTGACCTTCAGCACCCGGCGACAGTACCAGCCACTCGGCTGCGTCCTCGTGCTCTTCCTCCGTCCGTCCAATTTTGAATCCTCCCAGGAAATTCCCGGGACGCGAGCAAAGCAGACAGGCAGGCGAGGCCCGCAATAATAACTAAGACAGATGGTGCCTCGTTATCCTACCGTAGGCTGCTAAGAAGCAGACACGCCCACCGTAACCACCATTCACTCCACCCTACCCCCCCCCCTTGCTCACAAGTCTCAAACCCAACAAACATGAAAACGCTGTTGACTCGTATAAGATTTCGATATAACACAGCAAAGTCAATTCCCATGACAGAATCATTAAACGTGAAAGAGAGAAAAACGCAACTCTTACCTAAGTGCTTTTAAGCCTCAAACGTTATAAGGTCTCTGAGGATCGGGTGTGCTGGAGGTGGGCGCGTGGGCGTTCGCTGGGCTGCGGGTCAGAGACACACCCGCTTACACTAACCGAAAACACCCAAATTGCACAAAACGACACATAGAAGGCCCCGGCAGCCTTGCACCACAAGCGGGTCACCTCACAGGTTAAGTATCCTCATAAATGAGTCTCTTGGCAGTGGAGCGGCGCTGAAGCCACCACGAGGGACGGTATAGAACACCTTCCTCCACGTCTCACTCAACACTAGCTGCCGGAGCGTTCCGCCACCCTGCTTACCGTCCGGCCGCCGCCGCCGCCGCCACCGCCGTCGTCATCATGCTCAACACGCAAGCGAAAGGATTTTCTTAATGTCTATGACTTTCTTCATAAAATCTAAATTCTCTTCATATATACATGCATTTGAGGCAAGAAATTCTTCTCTTCCAGCAAAATTGCACTAGACCCGAAACGATGGCTGCTCGACGGTCTGTGGCAATGAGAGGCTTGGCAAAGCGTCCGTACAGCCCCGCCCTTCAACCCAACGCAAAAGCCATTCGTGCTATTCAGTTTAAAGTACAAATAACTGATAAGAATTAGTTTTCATATTGAAGTCATATACCCTTCAATTCGTAGAAATAAATAAAACAAAGGTTGGTATTCATACGAAATAATTATTTCTAAAAAACCTCTTACGGCTGGCGATGAGGCGGCGGGTCACGGTTGAAGGGACCCAACGTGTCATACCGTATTGGCCATGCACCCGTCGGAACACTAACAAGACACCGCCCATTTTCATTTACAATTTACAAAGTTTCTTTTTGATTTATAGTCTGCAATCATTAAATCATGAATCCTGCGTTCAACAATAGCAGGCTACGGAAAGAACTACCCACGGCCAAAGAAGAGAATGTCCCAAAACAACCCTGGTCATGCTGTTACAATGTCTACTGTCCAGCACCGGCAATGCAACATGGCAAACATCCTTAAGCATCAACGTATGTGTAAATTCCTGGGCGGAGGACACTGGGTCGGGAAAGGCGACGGCATACAAGGCGTCAAGATACAAGATGCATATACTATTCGGTCACAGTTCTTCAGCACAAAAGTGCACGTTTATCTCTCTTACCCATTATTCACCTGCCCTGTAACACCCTCTTTCCACCTCTCTCTCTCTCTCTCTCTCTCTCTCTCTCTCTCTCTCTCTCTCTCTCTCTCTCTCTCTCTCCAAATAGGCCCATACTCATAGAAGTCCCTGAACGCTCCGGTCAAAACACTCTAGTAAGCGACAGGTTGAGCACGCCCTCCTTGCAATCCATCCACCTTCATACACATTAACGTTATCGGCAGATTATCATACATCCTCGAATTCCCACCAAGTATACACAATGAAGGAGTTAGAAAGAGAAGGGGGGAGAGGGAGAGGGGGAGGGGAGAGGGAGAGGGAGAGGGAGAGGGAGAGGGAGAGGGAGAGGGAGAGGGAGAGGGAGAGGGAGAGGGAGAGGGAGAGGGAGAGGGAGAGGGAGAGGGAGAGGGAGAGGGGGAGGGGGGGCGGTCAGTTCCCTTCACTCCTCCAGTAATCTTACAGTGGTGGACTGTACACTCTTAACAAGCTTAAACATCTTCCACGCCCACGCGGCTAACCTTTGGGTAGGGGTCCATGTTCACTTCAATCACCGCCAAAATATATACTTATACATCAAGAACAATATTCCTAATACTACTAAAAAGAAGTTAGGAGACATAAATCAATAATTTGTAAGGAATATGAACTATCACTGAAAACCACTTGCTAGCATATACTTCCGGAAACGCTAGTTCCCGGCGATAAAAAAGGAGATAGGCCTACTTACAGCAGATGTCTCATCGGCTGTCTCAATAATAAATCCTTGTATATCACCGCGGAATCGTTCGCACTGAGCGCGGCGCCGGCAGTAGCAGTAAAACGGCAATATGGCGCGAGGTAAGTCACAAGGGAATAATTACAAACTTGCAAGAAAGCCTCGCCTTGCAACACGGCCACTTTCCACAGCACTGCGGTTGAGGCAAGAAACGTGAAAATAACAACCGTAGGGCCTGCTTGCTGCTTGCACAGTCCCCTCTTCAGGCATGGAAAGCTACACGCATAGATATTTCATGCTTTCGTCATGGAAGCAAGGCATCTTCTTAAAACCAAGTCTGGCGAGGATATAGACATTTCCGCTGGCTGATCTCACTTTAAAAGAACACATGGTAGATCAGATTTTAAGAGGATCAGGACAAGATAGCACGGGCCGACAGGAAGAAAAGAAAGAGAGAGAGAGAGAGAGAGAGAGAGAGAGAGAGAGAGAGAGAGAGAGAGAGAGAGAGAGAGAGAGAGAGAGAGAGAGAGAGAGGGAGAGGGAGAGGGAGAGGGAGAGGGAGAGGGAGAGGGAGAGGGGGAGGGAGAGGGGGAGGGGGGGGGGGGGAGGGAGGGGGAGGGGGAGAGGGAGAGGGAGAGGGAGAGGGAGAGGGAGAGGGAGAGGGAGAGGGAGAGGGAGAGGGAGAGGGAGAGGGAGAGGGAGAGGGAGAGGGAGAGGGAGACACACAGGCAGTGAGAGAGAAAGAGAGAGACACAGACAGTGAGAGAAAGAGAGAGACACACAGGCAGTGAGAGAAAGAGAGAGAGACACAGGCAGTGAGAGAGAGAGAGAGAGAGAGACACAGGCAGTGAGAGAGAGAGAGAGAGAGAGACACAGGCAGTGAGAGAGAGAGAGAGAGAGAGAGACACAGGCAGTGAGAGAGAGAGAGAGAGAGAGAGACACAGGCAGTGAGAGAGAGAGAGACACAGGCAGAGAGAGAAAGAGAGAGAGACACAGGCAGTGAGAGAAAGAGAGAGAGACACAGGCAGTGAGAGAAAGAGAGAGAGAGAGAGAGAGAGAGAGAGAGAGAGAGAGAGAGAGAGAGAGAGAGAGAGAGAGAGAGAGAGAGAGAGAGAGAGAGAGAGAGAGAGAGAGAGAGAGAGAGAGAGAGAGAGAGAGAGAGAGACAGGCAGTGAGAGAAAGAGAGAGAGACACAGGCAGTGAGAGAAAGAGAGAGAGACACAGGCAGTGAGAGAAAGAGAGAGAGACACAGGCAGTGAGAGAAAGAGAGAGAGACACAGGCAGTGAGAGAAAGAGAGAGAGACACAGGCAGTGAGAGAAAGAGAGAGAGACACAGGCAGTGAGAGAAAGAGAGACACGGAGAGTGAGAGAAAGAGAGAGAGACACAGGCAGTGAGAGAAAGAGAGAGAGACACAGGCAGTGAGAGAAAGAGAGAGAGACACAGGCAGTGAGAGAAAGAGAGAGAGACACAGGCAGTGAGAGAAAGAGAGAGAGACACAGGCAGTGAGAGAAAGAGAGAGAGACACAGGCAGTGAGAGAAAGAGAGAGAGACACAGGCAGTGAGAGAAAGAGAGAGAGACACAGGCAGTGAGAGAAAGAGAGAGAGACACAGGCAGTGAGAGAAAGAGAGAGAGACACAAACAGTGAGAGAGAGAGAGAGAGAGAGAGAGAGAGAGAGAGAGAGAGAGAGAGAGAGAGAGAGAGAGAGAGAGAGAGAGAGAGAGAGAGAGAGAGAGAGGAAAGAGAGGAGAAGAGAGAGAAGAGAGAGAGAAGAGAGAAAGAGAGAGAGAGAGAGAGAGAGAGAGAGAGAGAGAGAGAGAGAGAGAGAGAGAGAGAGAGAGAGAGAGAGAGAGAGAGAGAGAGAGAGAGAGAGAGAGAGAGAGAGAGAGAGAGAGAGAGAGAGAGAGAAAGCAGGAGAGAGAATGTTACCATGATTTTCTAAGTGTGTTTCATTAATTCCTTGATAGTCAAACCCCTAGCAGAGTCTATATGAAGAGTAAGACAAATGAATGCACAGTATTTTAAAGCTCTCACGACTGACTCTGGCCACAGCTTCAATCAGCCTGAACACCACAACACTAAACCACATTCTTGCAATTAAAACCTAATGACTGTAAAACCATGTAATAAAAAATCCCACAGTTCATCAGTTAAGCCTATCATCAAGATGGAAGACTACATTTTCTCCAAACCATGAGCAAATATGCTCAACCAGTGGATACAACTGTTGAGATACATGCAAATAATTCAAAACAAAAGTAATGCATAATTTTGCACCTTATGTATGTGAATCCTATCTTTTATCCATCTGCAACCACAGGAAGTCTAAGAACAGAAGAAAAATTTCTGAAACAGGTCAGTTCTTTCTTACCAATAATCAAATAGACGATGAACATAATGAATGTAGCTGCATACTTATTTTTTTCCATGAATCAACCTTGACTAATGAATGTAAATAATCTATGCTTATTAGAATATACACATTCAAACAGGAAATCCTGTCCAACAAGGTCACAGTCCCTTCAAGTCAAACAGTTTTAGTGTTAAAAAAAAAATGATATAAAGTTTTATTCCCTTAACACATTTCTTTTTTAAATATCCTTTTAAGTATCTTCTTTGATCGTTTATCGTCTTTTTCAAATATATCACATTTTTCCTTCATTTTCATTGGTAGCTCAGCTAAAATTTTAATTCATGAAAATTTCAAACAAAAAATTGACGAGTTTTGACTAGTATACAACATGTTGCAACACATGGCATTTTACAAAAGAGATGAACAAGGCCAATGTTAAATTGCAACTTTTTTTTATAGGAATTATAACAAACTACTGTTATTTTTCTTGGAAACGTTATTGAATGTTGTATATTATGCTGTACAATACATTATATATATCATGTATATGATTTGTATCAACATGGGCCTATGAACAGAAGTGTAACTAAGCTGAAACACATTAAAATTCTTTGAACTAATACATTTAATTTCAGAAGTTAAATTAAGTAATTGTTACTTGTTCCTGTACACTACGTCTGTTATAGTAACACAGGAAATGTGCACTTGTGGATATGCTGCAACATGAAATACTGAAGATTAAAAAATAGAGCTAATTGCACACATTAAAAATTGTAGGATACAAAATGTATGAACACTGCACTGAGAAGAAACTACAGGGTCAACACTGTTTTAATAGGTATTTTTGTAATTACACAGTCTTTGTACATCATTAAAATAAGATAAAAAAAAGTGAATGTAACAAGGAAACAAATGATAACCCAAAGGATATTAAAAAAAAACCCAGAGAGGTGTACATTGTAATGAGAAAACCACTTAAAAAATAAAACTGCTGAGAACACTTGAAGCAACATTAAAAGAAGTGTGAACTACTTGTGAAATACTTCCACAAAAGAGCAAGGGGTCTCCTTGGTCTTGCAGTCCCCCAAATTTACCAAATAGCAAAACTGAAGATGAGAAAAAAGTTTTAGATTTAATTTACAGTGTTTAATACCAATAATATCCCTTTTAGTGTGGTGGTAATGAACACACTCAAAAAAAAAATCCTCTAGGGAGCTCCATATATAAACCACAAAATATAATTTTAGTGGATATTTGCTGCACAAAAGTATTGAGTAAAGAAAGAAGGCATTAGGTTATTAAAGATGTTTAGTCAAATATACTTACAAATCATTGGAACATGTACTCACACTGGTCTGGCACCTTCTTCACACACTAAATGGATACAGATAACAAAACAAAAACTGATGACTATTGCCATATCATTGCCACAAAAGAAATCATTTTTAGCAAGGAAATACATAAATTCTAGGCAAGATAATGATAAAACATTTTAGTGCTTTACACTGTATCATATCTGCTACATATTTATTTATCTATCTATCTCTTCTTGAAGACATTATTCTATAGTCTACAGTACTGTTTCAATACTGTATGCATTTCAAGTAATGTTGGCTCCATTACTGTACTTTTTGTATTATAGTTATATATTGTTTTTTTTTATGGTATTATATCTGAAAATAAAGGAACCTGTTTTTTTTTAGTCTTTTACTTACAAATTAAACACTATTATGATGATACATATTGAACTGCTTTATAAAATATATAACATAATCATCAGAAGACTAGCCCTTTTACAATCTTTTCATGAAAGTATGTAGTAATAAGCATGAATTAATTTTCAAAACTACAGCATAATAACTGTGTTTTCATAAAATTGCCTTTATAACATATTAGTCATATATCTGATATCAAAACAATAATAAAATAATTATGGAAAAAAAATCGAATGTGCCCAGGTTTTCTTTAACAAAAGAAGTAGTACCAGGTATCACCTCCTGATACCTATCTTCAAGAGCCCTACTGCCCATTCAGGAACTATATATATATATATATATATATATATATATATATATATATATATATATATATATATATATATATATATATGTCTATATATATATATGTATATATATATATAATCATATATATGTATATATATATGTATATGTATATATGTATATATATATGTATATATATATGTATATATATGTATATGTATATATATATATGTATATATATATATGTATATATATATGTATATATATATGTATATATATATATGTATATATATATGTATATATATATGTATATATATATATGTATATATATATGTATATATATATGTATATATATATGTATATATATATATATATATATATATATATGTATATATATATATATATATATATATATAATCATCTATTCACCAAACTTAATCGAAACAATATATTCTCTTCCTTGCTCAGCCTAAAAGTTTGAGACAAATTGATACTAGAGTGCAATTCATCAACATTATATTAATGAAGGTCATGACCAAATTCAATATCATGTCCTAATACCACAATATCTACATAATAACAAGAATGTTCTATTTGATGGGTCTTATACCAAGCACTTCCTATAGTTAACCCTTTTACAAATTGATACTCAAGTATTTTGGTAAATTTGAGCTATTCAAATCTCAGAGGAGGATTTTAAATATATTTGTAAAACTCTGATTACCAAAGTAAAACTATGGATATGTCTTATATTGTTTCAAAAATGAATTCCTAACTCATGTTCAATGCTTGAAATACATCTGGGAAATTATTTTACTATGTAAAAAATACAGAAATTATGGTACAAGGATTCAGCCCTGATCCTTCTCTTCTTGCATAAAAAGGCAGGTGGTTAAAAATGTCTAGAATATTTCATCAGGTGAGCTGAGAAATGGCACCAGCTAGTGAACTACTATTTACAGAGTACATACACCCAAAACCAAGAGTTGATAACATTAACTACATATACTCAAAATCCATGGCAAAACAGTTACTCTGTTACTGATTATTTGGAGATGATAGGTCACAATATTTATTTCTAGACTAAATCTGCTAATAATATAAAGGCTCAATGTTTGTGAGCATGAGCAAGATTTTCCATTACATTACATTCTTAACCCTATGACAACGGTGCGTCACACCCATGTGACACAGCTAAATTCTAAATTCAACTAAAATTGTAATTTAAGTCAATAAAAAGTATTATAGTTTTATAGGAGGACAATAACTGTCTTTCTTCATATCATATTTGTTTATTTTCCTAAACAAATACTTTGATATTTTGGTGAATATCAAAGTAATCACAATTATAATCCCCATCATCAGTCACTATATAGTATTACTCGTAGAGTAACAAAGAAATAGCCAGGGTCAAATATATCATAATCTCATTATTGCAACAGGAAAGATCAAAACTGGTGGGACACAATCAGTACTTGATAGAATGTTCATAACTGTAATATTTGTTGTTTAAAACTATAAATGACCATAGTATCTAAATATTATGGTAATATTCTTTTTTCATTTTATCATGTACTACAGAAATGAAACTGGGGAAATGGTATGTTTTGTATGACAATCATCACTGACTGATCAGCTACTGTTATCTGAGATGTTTATCTTAAGATTTTCTGCCCAATTATGAAGAGCTGCAATATAATTCAGGGAGGGAGGGAGGGAGGGAGGGAGGGAGGGAGGGAGAGGGACATAGAAAGAGAGAGAATGAGAGAATGAGAGAATGAGAGAATGAGAGAGTGAGAGAGTGAGAGAGTGAGTAGGTGTGCGTGCATGTGCAAACTCGACCTACCTTTTTTTTCGTAAATCATGGGTAAGAAAGAAAAATCTTTTAAGTCATCCATAAATATTTGCCCAAAAAACTAAAGAAGAAGAAGAAGAAGAAGAAGAAGAAGAAGAAGAAGAAGAAGAAGAAGAAGAAGAAGAAGAAGAAGAAGAAGAAGAAGAAGAAGAAGAAGAAGAAGAAGAAGAAGAAGAAGAAGAAAGAAGAAGAAAGAAGAAGAAAGAAGAAGAAAGAAGAAGAAAGAAGAAGAAAGAAGAAGAAAGAAGAAGAAAGAAGAAGAAAGAAGAAGAAAGAAGAAGAAAGAAGAAGAAAGAAGAAGAAAGAAGAAGAAAGAAGAAGAAAGAAGAAAAGAAGAAGAAAGAAGAAGAAGAAAGAAGAAGAAAGAAGAAGAAAGAAGAAGAAGAAAGAAGAAGAAGAAAGAAGAAGAAGAAAGAAGAAGAAAAGAAGAAGAAAGAAGAAAAAGAAAGAAGAAGAAGAAGAAGAGAAAGAAGAGAAAGAAGAAGAAGAAGAAGAAAGAGGAATAAGAAGGAAGAAAGAAGAAGAAAGAAGAAAGAAGAAGAAGAAAGAGGAAGAAGAAGAAGAAGAAAGAGGAAGAAAGAAGAAGAAGAAGAAAAGAAAGAAGAAGAAGAAAAGAAGAGGGAAGAAGAAGAAGAAAGAAGGAGGAAGAAAGAAGAAGAAGAAAAGAAGAAAGAAGAAGAAGAAGAAGAAAGAAGAAGAAAGAAGAAGAAAGAAGAAGAAAGAAGAAGAAAGAAGAAGAAAGAAGAAGAAAGAAGAAGAAAGAAGAAAAGAAGAAGAAAGAAGAAAAGAAGAAGAAAGAAGAAAAGAAGAAGAAAGAAGAAAAGAAGAAGAAAGAAGAAGAAAGAAGAAGAAAGAAGAAAAGAAGAAGAAAGAAGAAAAGAAGAAGAAAGAAGAAAAGAAGAAGAAAGAAGAAAAGAAGAAAAGAAGAAGAAAAGAAGAAGAAAAGAAGAAGAAAAGAAGAAGAAAAGAAGAAGAAGAAGAAGAAAAGAAGAAGAAGAAGAAGAAGAAAAGAAGAAGAAGAAGAAGAAAAGAAGAAGAAGAAGAAAAGAAGTCTGTGGTATAACACGTAAAACACACTGTCACGCAGACATATACCACATGTTGGGTACTTTGACCATTTGTCTACACCCCATTTCAATGCGTAAAACACAGTGTCACGCAGACATATATCACATATGGGTACTCTGACCATTTGTCCACACCGCATTTCACGCCTCGTTGGCCGTTATCGGCCGACCTGAGATGGTAAATGTGTCTTTCCCTGGCACAGCAAAATAGTGAACAACGAAGTGTTGTGGTTTTGGTAGGCGTGTCCTACATCTAAAGAAATAACTTCATTGGCCTAGCACTGTGTTGAAGGGGGCGTGTATAGTGTGAAAAAGGACCAATGAAGAGAAAATAAGGAGATGAATAACATAGAATAACCAATGAAAGAAAAGTACCGAGAAGAGCTGAAAGCCAGGAACGCAAAAGTTAGGCACTCGGTGAACAGACCTGACCCTAGGCGCATCTGAACCTGTAACTCAGTGAGTCGCTCGAATAATTCTTAGACAGATCTCCCAAACATATAGTAGACACAATCTAGAACCAAAGGCTTGCTCAGTATAGAGCAAGTAAATAAATATTGAAGTGGAGGCATTCTTTCACTGTTCCTTTTATAATCTATCTGTTAAGCATAAGAGATCTGACACTCTATAAAAGTCAGTGGTGGCAGTATACCCTTAAATTGTGGAGTATTTAATCTTAACTGATTAAAGTAAAAAATTCATGTTATAATATGAGTGAATATCAACGGTAATGCAGAAATACCACAGAAGAAGAAGAAAAGAAGTAGAAGAAAAGAAGAAAAGAAGAAGAAAAGAAGAAAAGAAGAAGAAGAAAAGAAGAAGAAGAAAAGAAGAAGAAGAAAAGAAGAAGAAAAGAAGAAGAAGAAAAGAGAAGAAGAAGAAGAAGAAGAAGAAGAAGAAGAAAAGAAGAAGAAGAAGAAAAGAAGAAGAAGAAAAGAAGAAGAAAAGAAGAAGAAGAAGAAAAGAAGAAGAAGAAGAAGAAGAAGAAAAGAAGAAGAAGAAGAAAAGAACAAGAAAAGAAGAAGAAGAAGAAAAGAAGAAGAAGAAGAAAAGAAGAAGAAAGAAGAAAAGAAGAAGAAAGAAGAAAAGAAGACAAAAAGAAGAAAAGAAGAAGAAAAGAAGAAGAAAAGAAGAAGAAAAGAAGACAAAAAGAAGAAAAGAAGAAGAAAAGAAGAAAAGAAGACGAAGAAAAGAAGACGAAGAAAAGAAGAAGAAGAAAAGAAGAAGAAGAAAAGAAGTAGAAGAAAAGAAGAAGAAGAAAAGAAGAAGAAGAAAAGAAGAAGAAGAGAAGAAGAAAAGAAGAAGAAAAGAAGAAGAAAAAAAGAAAAGA
>NW_028234403.1:27674352-27676852 GCF_977035675.1 Penaeus japonicus | reverse complement strand
CATGGAAGCTTATTCCCATTTTCCTTCCTATTTGAGGGGTAACTGAAATAATTTTTGGGGGAGTGTGAGGAGTCTAAGACATTTTCTGGTATGTAAATCCAAGCTCTTGCAATGCCAAAGACCAATACTGGTCTTAGTAAAATTTGAAAAAAAAATCATGATCTAAATGCAGAGAGGGGAAGATATATGATAAAACATTTGCATCTTTATGGGGGTTAAATAGCTTTTGAATTACATTATTATAACTGAAATACAGTCCCATTAAAATAGTACTAAATTGGTAGTGGCAAGTACTAATTTTTCTATTTATATATTATAGTACTTTATTATACAGACCATTGTATTTATACTCAGCGATGCATACTATTCATTTAGAAATTGCATTATAGTAAAAAAAAAAAATTTTTTCATAAATCATGAATTTTCACTATGATTTACATTGATATAAATTGAATGACTTAAATTGATACACACCCTACAGTAATCTTTCCATGTTATCTCATTATTTCACAGTTCCAGATATCAGAATAAGTAGTTTTAAGTCACAAACAAGCAGATTTCTTAACCCTTTGCAGACGGAGATAATTTTGCTTGCCCAGCCTCCAGGATAGGTTTTATTTTAGAGAGAGACCATTGAAGCATTATAATTTGAATCACCCCACTCTCTTTCAGTCATTCATTGTTAAACTAGAGCGTTTTTCTTTTTTTTTGTGTGTGTTTTTTATTGAGTTTAGAGACTTATATGTGCCATATAACAGGCTCTATATCAGTGCTGCAGTTAACTAAAATTGTAGTATATTATCCATATTAGCTCATTATTTTCTTTATACTCAATGTGATAGAAGTATTGCTGTTTTATGGGAGGACAAAAGGCAACTTTATTTTTTCGTATTTTTGTGCTGTCATGAACGAATACAAAACATATAACCTCCTACAATAAAGATAACATGAAGAAGTAGGGAAGAGGAAGGAAACCTGTGCTTGTGACTGTGAGTGCCACAGTGAAAGGCATCCATATTGGCACAGGAACACATTTTAGACACTGGGTATGGATTGAGTCACCTTCCTCTTCTATCAACTTAGTGTGTGCCATCGCTCTATAGAGACAGTGCTTGCTAGAGACCGTGGATGGGTGCCATTCAAGGCTCTCTCTCCTGCTGGTGCTAGGAAAAAGTGGTGCCATCTAGGTTTTGGATGTTAAGCTAGCACAATATTACAGTAATTATAGTATTTATGACTGCAGTAGCCATCAGCACTCATTCCCTTTTCATAGCAAAATAAAATAGCACAGTGATCCAAAATACACAAACGTCATGACGCCCGTCGTCAGGCCAAAGCTCCTACGTCATGCATGTCATGACACCCGTCCGTAATGGGTTAAAAGGACAAATTGATTTTATAACCATGTGAAAGAATTTAAACCAAAGTAGCAATTGTACAACTAGAGGTGGTTGAAACTACAACATTTCTTTTCACTTTCTTTTGCCAGTATAGTTTTAACATAAGACAATGAGGCTTTCACAATAAACAGTATATGAAATCAATATTTTCATGAAATCTAAGAAACTTTCTGTCTATAAGATCTCTGACACTGATTGAAAACAAACAAGTTATGTTATATCAAATGGTAATACTCTAAGCTGCACTTTCAATCTTCATCCTCACTGATGAACAATCAACTGTGCTTTTGTTTTACTTGATGCATACTTATTTACAAAAGGGCCATTGGCAAAGACTTAGATAACCTCTTGCAGACAAGTGTCATGACATACATGACATTATAGTTTCGTTCCTGATGATAGGCATCATGGTTTATGTCAACAATCTTTATGGTGTATTTGATGCAGTTGGAGAGTTGTGAGCCATGTCTCATTATTACACTGAGTAAGAACTATATCTAGTGACTGGTGATGGTAATCCTCAATATAAACTACAAGTATAAAAATTATCACTAAAGAAGGTTCAATTAAAAATTATAAACAGATGGCACCATTCCCGTTTATAATCACGAGGAGAGAGCCTTGACGGATGCCCATTTAGTCTCTACTGAACACCACATTCTGAGTGATAACACAGGATGAACCTGACCTCCTGCTCTTTAACCTGTTAACAACAGGTGACATGTTTTTTCATCATACATGGCGCAGGAACTCTGGCATGACAAAGGGCATCATGACATTCGGGGATTTTGGATCATTGTATTATTTTATTGTGCTATGAGTAATGAGTCCATGAGTGATGATGACAATTGCAGTCATAATTATCAGAAATGCTGTAATATTAAGCAAAATGAGTTTCACCTAACATCCAAAACCTAGATGGCACCACTTTCTTCTAGCACCAGCAGGAGAGAGAGCCTTGAATGGCACCCATCTACGGTCTTTAGCAAGTACTGTTTTTATAAAGCGATGGCACATAGCAAGTTGCCGACCTCTTGCTCTCAAGTACCGCAGATGAAGGATGTGCAGGCAGAATAAGAGGAGGTAGGTGACTCAAACCA
>NW_028234403.1:27651852-27666852 GCF_977035675.1 Penaeus japonicus | reverse complement strand
CTTCACCTACGAAAACGCCGGCGACGGCCCGGAAAACGGGCAAAAAGCCTCTGTGGCCATTTCTCCTGAGCCGGATCGGAAGGGAGGCTACAAAGACAAAGACCGGCGGCGAATTCGGAGGGAGAATCCGGAGCCCCAAGACGAAGGGCTCAGTTCACTTGAGGAATTTGATAGTTCTTTTCAATTTATTAGTGCCTTTGGGACTCAACAAAGGGTCTTGCTGACGATCAGGATTTGCAAGGATGGGGGTATGATAATTGTCCCCAAAGATCAAACCATCCTGTCATTTCCCAGGGAGCGAAGGAGCTCACACATGGAAAGAATGTGAGCACGATCTGGCCAACTGTAAGCCCAAGCCAAAGTGTGGCATTTGTAGCAAGCAACATAACACTGAAGTATGCCACAAGGCACAAAAGAAGGGACAGTCATTTTCTTGCACTTTTGAAATTGGATATACAACCTCTAGCTTTCTTTTTCAGATTTTGCTAAATCTTGAATTTTTCAAATCTATACCATCTTCGTCCAGCCTTGTCTCAAATTTTCCATGTCTAAGGATTTGTTTTATGTTTCCGTAATAACCTCTCTTGTAACTGTATACTTTCGTTCAATGATTTTCCCTGTAATAAATAGAAATTCATATCCCGGAGTTCATCTTTATGTTTTGTGAACTAGATGAAGCATTGACCGCATGTCCAACCCTCTTCCCCTGTTATGTTCTGCCACGTTTTGAGAATGACAATACTCATTCATGATTTCTGGTGGTTTTGCACTACATGGATCAGGTTGCGCGTTGGGATCTAGACTTTCTCGGGCGATTGTGCTGTTTTCTTGCTATAAGAATTTCCCTTAGTAAGTCTCCTTTAGTTGTGGTACTTCCCCTAGACTCCATCGTTTCTTGGATTAGCTTTTGGTAATTTTCTTGTGATCACGAGGATACAAGAGGTAGCATGTAAACTGTAGCTATTGTTGTACTTGCCCCATTTGTTGCGGCTTCATTTGCCTTGAGTTCTACGATGGTGTCTTGCTTTATTTTTTCTTACTTAATAGTGATTTCATTGCTGATGTTGTTATTCCTCCTCCGTTTTCATTTACCTTATCATTCCTACAAATGTAATAGACGTCGAGTCCTTATGTTTGGATTCAGTGATGTATATTACATCTGGTTTATTCGTTCCAATCATTGTCTCTAAATCTGGTAACTTCAAGACTGAACCGTATATTTGTACAAACAATTTCCAGATAATCTTTCGATATTCAGTCTGTCCGCATTGGTATTGTGTAATCTACCCCTTGGGGATCTCTCACCCACCAGGTAATTATATTTTTTCTCGCTGTTCTTTTTTTTGCTGTTCTTTTATTTTCGTACCAGTTCCTTGGCATCTATGCTCATATTTTCTCATACTCAAAGTTCCTTGTATTTCCTCATGAGAGGCCAGGTTTTAAGTCTTTTTTTTATCACGCCAGAACTACTTGTTTTGTGAAGATGCGTTTTACTTTCAAAGGACGTCCTTTGCCCTTTTCGATTACTCTCATCCTGTGGGAATTCAGGATTTCTAGCCTTGAGGATACCAATAATCAAATTCTTACCTCCGAGCAGCAACTAATCTCTGGAGACAGGTCAAACAGTTATAGTGATGGCCACTATCCGTCGAACAATCATTACCTTAACCAAGGTCAATGAAGAGTCTGAAGCCTGGTCAGATGGCGTATAGAAAAACACGTATGAGACGGGAGGGAGAAATTGCACTGTCCGGCAAAGTACCCACTTCCTGTTCTCCCTGTTCTAGCCTGACCAAGGACTTTAATGTCTTGAAAGGCAAGCTGTCATATTAGAAGAAGTGGCCATTATTTCTAAGTAGTTTGTGATAAGGATAAGGGTAAGATGTCAAAGTATCCATCCAAACTGGCTCAACTTCTATTTAACTAAAGGGCTTAGTCGAATATTATTTTACATGCTGATAAAAAAAAAAATATGTACACACACACACACACACACACACACACACACACACACACACACACACACACATATATATATATATATATATATATATATATATATATATATATATATATATATATATATATATGATCATTTCGAAGACAAGACCAGTATCTATAATCAAATTAATGTATTAACAAGGCATTTTTATGAAGTACTGTTCGATTGATATGATGCAGTTTTTGTACAGCAAAATGTGATTTGAGTGTTTTGCACATTTTGCACTGATGACATGAAGCTGGTTTTGCACCCAAAGCTGCATCCAGTACATATTGTATAGTATACTGATATCTTATGTGTAGTCCGTTTAGTGCAACATACTGCCTCCTCGACAGACCATTATAGACTTCATAAGGGTTGTCCATAGCTGATGTCCAAGCAATACTTTCGTGATACCAGATAGTAACGTGTCCAATCTTTTCCAACTTTTCTGTAGTCCATACCTGATTCTCATAATTTCTTAGACAGCTAATAACACTTTTTTCATTTGATTAAGAAATAATTGTATAGCATAGTGTGGTTCTATATTGGAAAGTGCCAATTTAGCTAACTGGGTCGACTTTGTCACATAATGAAATCCCTATATGAGAGGGTATCCAGTACTGTGGCACTTGCATCCCTTTTCTGGAAGTCTGGGTATTTGGTTCAGAATATTTCTGGATACAATGTTTCCTGGGCAAAATGCAGTGATCCTATGGCGTGTACCCTGGCTGTCGGTAAAGACAGCCAGGCCGCTATCCACTACCTTTCTTTATAGCATGATGTATGGCTATTGATTCGGCCTCAATTATGCTTGCCCAGTCTGAAATTCCCACACTTCCCTCAAGTGAAATGTCAAAAATAGGATTCCAATCCCAGCCGCTCCATGAGGGTCAGTGGAGACATCACAGTAGATTGCAAGTGGGGGGGTCGCTATGAAGGGGATGTAGAATATACTCGTCCATATACTCGTGTATATGCATTAGTTCTATAGGTAGTTTTGTTTCCGAAATATTAAAAGCACCAATGTTTCACACACAGAAGCTGAGTATGGTCTGGGTAGTTGGAGTGCATCAGAGTCGAGCAAACCTGACTCTGCAATTGCTCTCATTTGCTAGATTTTGCGAAATCTGTGATTTGGGTTGAAGCTGCAGGATTTTTTAAAAATTCCAAGTGCCGTGTTAGGGGGAAGGTGAATAGCTGACAGAATAGTGGCACAAGTGTCGTCCCTGCACAGGAGCCAGATCTGGTCCACTGGCCGTCTGACTTGCCTTCATAGACCTTGTCCCTAACTTGGGCTTGCAAGTACACAATAGATCACTGAAAGTCGATCCACGGTCTGTTTGTCTCCGTGGCTGTCGGAAGTGGACAAGGGGTTGCTCTCGATTACTTTTGGTTGTTTGACACGGCCAGGAAGTCTGATTACACAGGTCTGCCAGGGCTTATATGTGAAGTAATGCGGTCTTAATTTTATTTTGTGATAATGGATAATGACATCGATATGAGGGAAAATGTACTAACAATAAACTTATAGGAATGCGACTACAAGGGTTCTCCTTTTTCTTATATTCCTTCAGTCTACCCGTCTGCTTTCTGTATTAGATATAAGTTTAGTGCTCTCACTTCTAGGAATTAGCAAATGTAAAGGCAGATATCATGATCTGGGGATATGGGTAATCTACACTGTCTAGGTGAAAATTGATTCCAGCCACCATAATGGACCCGGCATTTCAGCTTAACTCTGTGAGATTTGTTCTTACAAAAGTAAGCTGCACCCACACCAATATATTTTTGTGTTGTGGTGAGAATGGTGGTAAGTAGATAAATAATGATTTTAATAATTTAGGGTTTGGGGATAGACTCTTATGACTTCAGTCAATTTGTGTCTGTTCATTGTGCTTTTGAAATACCCCATGTACAATGAATGGTCAGGGTTACAATCCAACGACTGCACTACGTTGCAGTGAGTATATCTTGTAGGATATTAACAGCTATGTATACCATCGAGTAGATATGTATGCCATGGGCCAGAGCTCTCATGATGCCAACAACATCTGATTGTAGTGAGAAGTCGTCGTTGTCTGATAAGCTTTGTCCTTTCGTGCGAAACCGGCACTTGGGAATGATCCGTCTGCGAAGTATGTGATACTACCTGGAGGAATGATATTTCTGATTTACTCTGCCTCTCATCAATCTGGAGGCTAGGTATTGCCTCTTTCTTCTAGTCGAGTTCTTGACCACAGGCTTAGTCATGATATGTGCTCACTGTCCTTGTCCTTGACTAATAATTATTTTCTAGAGCAGAGGAGATTTGCAAACAGCCCATTATCATGATTGAAATATCACCTTCCTTATTAGGTGTCCATGAGCACCTGAATGGACTTACTGAAGAGATGTGCTGCCACCAGATCGATTTAAGTGGCTAGGGAAGATTTGCTTCCTTACAATAGCTCGACGTTTTCGGATCCCCATGGACACCCAAAACGATCCGGGCAGACTCATTTTGGATTAGCTCAAGCCTGTCTAATGAGTTTGGGTGTAACAGTATTCAGGGAAACAATGTCAATGTGACAGATCGTATGTACATAAAATGCTATTAGGATCTCATGTCCAACTCGAATGCTCTTCCTGCAGTCAAATGCCCTCATGATACTATAATACCAGAAAGTAAGCTTTTGGTATTAGAATAACAGCACCCACTCCAGATCCAGTAACTGGGCATGGATTTTTTAACCTTGGACATCCATTTTCAATGGTCTTCCAGTTCTGGAGAAGGGAAAATATCCACCATGAACAACTGGTTAGTTGCAGGAATGCTATCCTACCCTGCAGTCCTTGGTGGGAAAGGATTGGATAAGGAATCCCATAATTTCCAAGGGCTGAACAGGAACTACTCTTAATTCCCACAGAGAATGTGGTATCTGAATCTGCAAGCCTTAGCTCTAATGAAGGGAAGTCCGTCTACATGAAGATGTTGTTACTGACTTTTGGCGGTGATGGTTGACTGATGTTACTAGTCCACATAGAGTATTTGCTTCGCATATTGTCTCATATCAGTAAAGTAAGTTCGATGGCCAAAAATCTCGCACCATTCCATCCATTTCTCCTGTCTATACCACTTGGCTTGGGACTACTAGGACCTGTATCCTCTTGCTACTTCACCTCCTTTAGCCCCACCTGTGATTTCACGGCAAACACCACATCAGAAAGTTAATTACATCTCTTATGATGTGAAGTTATCCAGAGTCATTTATACCTTTATCTACATTTGTCGCAATGAACTCTGTTCAACAGACAGTGTCCCACTGCCCCAGCACCCGGAGGACGGCCAGTTGCAGCATTCATTGTTGATGGTATATATATATATATATATATATATATATATATATATATATATATATATATATATATATATATATATATATCATATATATGTATATATATATATATTTATATATATATAATATATATATATACACACACATATATTATATATATATATATATATAGATATATATACACATATATACACATATATACACGTGTGTGTTTGTGTGTTTGAGCGTGTGTGTGTGTGTGTGTGTGTGTGTGTGTGTGTGTGTGTGTGTGTGTGTGTGTGTGTGTGTGTGTGTGTGTGTGTGTGTGTGTGTGTGTGAACTTTCTTGAGTATATCCATGACCGCTCGGCCAAAACCTGCGTGGTCATACACTTCTCTTTTTACTTGCATACTGACTCATACACACACAGAAATGACAGATTCACACATTTTTACTGTCTCGCTAACGAACGGGTGCTGATACCTTAGATAGATTGTGGTAGCCTACCTCTACAATAGCTTGCTTACGCTACACGGTTGATTTCTTTCGGGACATAACAGGGGTATAGTCCAGATGAATCACTTTAAGGCGATAAGAAATTGCCGATTTGGGATTACCCCTTCTTTTCATTATGAGAATGATGTAGGTGTGCCATGAGTTTGGAAAAGTCAGATTTTCCAAATATCATTGTACAATTCTAACAAATTAATTATGGCGTCATGATTAAGATGCTTTATCGTCTCATATCGTATCTCGTCGAGGCCTGGGGATATTGAACTACAGGCTTCTTGGGCTCGGACAAGCTCTTCCGTAGTTAGATTTTGATTGTAATTTAAGACATCTCCTGTCACAAGGTGTAAAGGTTGCCGCTCAGCCGCTTCATCGGTCGTCAGGAATGCGGGATGATAAGTGTCTAAGCTGCCTGTGTAAGAAAACTGCCTAGTGAATGCATTCGCGATGTCAAGTTGAATCGAAATTTGTTCCCTCATATGCGAGGTTAGATATTTTTTATTGAAAGAGGGCCAAACCTGTGATATTGATGTATCAGTATTCATTATACAAGCGCAGTTTCACTAAGAGTGTCATTTGGCTTGTTTGATTTTTATACGAGCACTACCTCTCGCTATTTTGTAGTTTCGAAAGTTATCATTTGTGATGTTATTTTTGAATCATCTGTTGGCCCTATTTTGTCCCCACAGCGCCCTGCGGCAATCTGGTGTTCGCCATGGAACCCTATGCTTAACGCTATTTGTCGAGGCCGTAGACATGGTTGCCACTACTGCCTCTAAAATGAAATATTGAATATTGTTTACTATATCTATAGTTTTTTTTTTCCTAATAACTTCGATCTTGACGCCCGGTTTGAAGTTGGCCTAGTCTGTTGAAGGCATTTTTGTGTTGTCGCATGTGTAGTGAATGAAAATAAGGTGGCCACTTCCCAACAGTCGCTGTTGTTGTGCCATATACACTTGGCTGCTTTGTTGAAAAGACCAGAGATAGGTCACTAAACCTCAAATTACTATAATAATCGGCCACGCGCGTCGGACCGTAATCCCACCTACAGAACCTGCAACATAAGCATTCAAGCAGCCAACCGACGTTTCTCGTGGGACGTCAAGGCTCGCTTCCCGGGGGCAGGCTTTCTCATTAACCACGACCTCCTCGTTGATGTCGCTGACCGCAAGCTCCTTGAGCGGCAACTTTCCAGGCGACCCCCCTCGGCTGTTGTCCTCACCTCGCCTACATCAACGGGCCCTCCGGTGCACTCCACGCCCATTCCTTGAGAAACTCCAAGCAAGCCTTTGCTGAAGTGGAGCGCATGGGCCTATGCTAGAAAGCATCGAGCCCTTGGGATTCATCTTTGCACCTCGTCAAGAAGCCTGGCTGGACCTGGAGAGCTTGTGTTGACTATCGACGCCAGAACCTCATCACCAAGCCTGACCACTACCCTCTTCCGAGTATGGCGGTCCTCACCTCAACCTCCACAGGAAAATATCTTCTCCAGACTTGGCCACCTGAAGGGTTATTTCCAAGTCCGTGTGCAACCGGAATACGTCCCCAAGATGGCAATGACCACGCCCTTTGGGACATACACCTACTTCACCTTCGGCCTTCGGAATTTAGGGGCAAACCTTTAGCGGCTAATGAATGGCATCCTCAGTAGCCTTTCCTTCTGTCCCTGCTACTTGGGCGACATCCTCATCTTCTCCAGCAACGGTACCACCATCTCGAGCACATCAACAATATACAGCAACTCCTCCGGAACAACAAACTGGTCGCACATTACGACAAATATCTCTTTTCGGCACCTCCACTGTGGAATTACCCGAACACGAGATCTCCGCAGCCGGCATCCGCCCTCTTCCCTCCAAACTGGAAGCTTTTAAGGACTTTCTGATATGCACCATCATTAAGCATCTCTAGGAATTCATTGGTATGGTCAACTACTACCACCTACTACTTCCCAGCCCTGGTGCATCCCTCACCCTCACCACGGACGCCAGCAGTGCCGCAGTTGGGGCAGTCATCAAGCAATCCAACAGCACATCTCTACTATTGGACTTCTTCAGCAGAGAGGTCAGGTCAAGTTGAAATATAGCACCTTCGACCGCGAACTGCTTGCTGTCTAGCTCAGTTCGCCATTTCAGATTCCTTCTGGAAAGGGTCAATTTCACCATCCGCATGGACCATCGGCCCAGGGTCCACGCTTTCTCCAAGGCTGGTTAAACCTGGTCACAGGGTTGGCAGATTCATATCAAGTTGATTTAAATCGTGATTTAAAATCAACGTAATTTAAAAAAAATAATTGATTTAAATTACTCGTTTTATGATATATACAAATGACAAAAGGTTTGTTGTTGGTGGTTTTAAACCTTTAAATCAACAGAATCAAAGATAAGTAAGTAATGAGCTGTGGCTCAATTTTCGTTTAAGTATGTACATGTAAAGTCTTTTTTAAATATGTTTCTTATTTCTTTCTTATTACATTTATCACACAATGTAACACTTTTTTTTAAGAGAACAGTTTGTAAAAAATCACAAATAACATAATGAAGTACAGGATAATAACAAAAGTTTAGCATCCCTAGTAATAGAAGAGCTTTAATAACAATTTTCAAAACTCAAAATAACATTGCCATTTAAATGTTACAAATAGGTACTTTACTATAATAGTTACATTTCCCAAAAAGTTGGCTTTTTCAGCTAAAAGACACGCCTTCCCTGTCTTTTTCAATGTAACCAGGTGACAAAACACTTCCATTTGCTAATCCAAAAATCGAATGGCAAATGGACCACCTCTTGAGGTCATCCATTTTAAAAGAAGACGGCCCAAGAACTGTCATTTGTGCAATTCAACCGGGGGCAAAAATATTGTTCAAAATATAATTATGAGCATTAATTGGGCAAAAATTATGCACTGGCATGCGCTTCTGCATAGTGACGTTCCTGGCAGCATACAGGTACCATTGACAACAATGGTATTTCATAAATAAATCATAAAAATACAACACTGAATTTTCAAGCACTTTCTTTGAAATTCAAGCAAATTTCAAGGACTTTCCAAAGACATATAAGAATCAAGCACTTTTCAAGGACAAAGCCAAATTCAAGCAATTTTCAAGGCTTGCACAATACCTGAAATCCACAAGGGGGGGGGGGGTTCAACAATGTAACAGGGGGACGAAAATAAAATGGCAATTGCATGCTTGATTCAGTGCACACAAAAAGGCCGGCTTCAAAGACAGCTTTTTGTTTGTAACTGTTGTTACACACATGTAACTATTGTCGCTCATTGACTTTTGTAAAGCTGTGATTAATAACAGTCTCAAATATATTCATCTCTAATTCATTTTTAGTTCTTTAAATAAGTTAAACAATTTTCGCAGCCTCGACAATGCAATAATATGTGCATCATTTTGTAAAACTCAAATGAAAGTAATGATTACTTTTAAAATGATACAAATGTGTACTTTAGTATCTCATGAGGGTCTCTGAAATCAAATTTATGTTCCGTGCTTAGAATAAGAAATCAATGTTCACAGCCTCAACAATGCAAATAATATGTAGATCATTTTGTAAAACTCAAAAAAGTAATCATTAGTTTTTCAATAGCTTTAAAATTTTACAAATAGGTACTATAGTGTCACTCTTCGACTGTTTCCAAGTTGTGTCTAATAACAGCCTCTGATATCCAATTCATGTTCAGTGCTTTGAATATGAAAACAAAATTAGAACAATATAATATGTTGTTAAGGACAATGTCATATTCTGCCAAGAACAAATTTATATACTGTTAATTAAGGGCAATGTTAGGAGTAAAATTTTTGATAAGATTAACATTGATGTTATTATTAGGGTAAGATTTCTTTGTAATTGAGCTTGAGATTTTAAAAATATATATCTAAAAAATTGTTTAAATAAAAAAACCTGCTTTAAATAAAAATAAATAAAAACACAACCCTGGGCCAACACCCTATCCCGAATCGAATCGGGATTGACTACGACGACCTCGCCACCACCAAAGAGAAGGATCTCTATTGCACATTCATCTCCTTCAGCAGGTCATCTCCTTCAGCAACGACAACCTTACTCTGCTCTGTGATGTAAGCTGTGGCCAACTCTGACCCCTAAGCAATTTCGCAGCAAGGTATTCAACCTGTGGTACTATTATTGAGAAAAGCCACCCTTAATCTCATTAGGGTGATGATCACCCTCCTGGACGGTTATGATGACTCACAAGAGAGGCATGAATACGGACTTGCAGCTATTTCAAAATTAATGCATACTTCGCAGTAGTACAGCAGAACATCCTCAAGTGACTATGGTTCGAAGGAATGAACTACCAAGCATATGCAGAGCTATGAATACAGATAAAGTAAATATCAACAGTCATAGACTATAAATATCAACAGACTTTAAATATAGACTTTAAATATCAACAGACTTTAAACATAGACTTTAAATATCAACAGACTTTAAATATAGACTTTAAATATCAAGACTTTAAACATAGACTTTAAATATCAACAGACTTTAAACATAGACTTTAAATATCAACAGACTTTAAACATAGACTTTATATATCAACAGACTTTAAATATAGACTTTAAATATCAACAGTCATAGTCATGGACATTGGCAGACTCAAACTGCTCCCCTACTCCTGCTATCTGAGGAACAAAACTGGAGAAGCCAATGATAGGAAAGGAATATCATTCAGAAAGGAAATCCAGCACAAATTTTTTGATGATTCTGATGAAAAGCTGGTTTTAGGAACAAAAACCAGCAGAGGTGCTATGATATATATGTACTTGCCACTAAGAAGGCCTAATCTTCCCCTGCAGGATTTATGTTGTGCCAACCACTCAACACTTAACCCACTGCGGACGGATGTCATGACATACATGACATAGGAGCTTTGGCCTGACGACAGGCATCATGACGTACATGACGTTCGGGGATTTTGGATCACTGTGCTATTTTATTTTGCTATGAAAAAGGAATGAGTGATAATGGCTTCTGCAGTCATAATAACTATAATTACCGTAACATCGTGCTAGCTTAACGTCCAAAATCTAGATGGCACCACTTTTTCCTAGCACCAGCAGGAGAGAGAGCCTTGAATGGCACCCATCCACGGTCTAGCAAGCACTATCTTTATAGAGCGATGACACACACTAAGTTGACAAACTTTTGCTCAGAAGTACCGCCGATGAAGGATGTGCAGGCAGAACGGGAAGAGGAAGGTGACTCATTCCATACCCAGTGTCTAAAATGTACTCATGTGCCAATATGGATGCCTTTCACTGTGGTACTCACAGTCACAAGCATAGGTTTCATTCCTCTTCCCTATCTCTACTTGTTATCTTTATTGTAGGTGGTTATATGTTTTGTATTCGCTCATGACAGCACAAAAAAACGAAAAAATAAAGTTGCCTTTTGTCCTCCCATAAAACAGCAATACTTCTATCACATTGAGTATAAAGAAAATAATGAGCTAATATGGATAATATACTACAATTTTAGTCTACTGCAGCACTGGTAGAGCCTGTCATATGGCACATATAAGTCTCTAAACTCAATAAAACATACAAAAAAATAAAACACAAAAAATGCTCTAGTTTTACAATGAATGACTGAAAGAGAGTGGAAAGATTCAAATTATAATGCTTCAAGCAGTCTCTCTTTAAAATAAAACCTATCCTGGAGGCTGGGCAAGCAAATTTATCCCCGTCTGCAATGGGTTAATAACAGAGCAGGTGATCTGGTTGTCAATAAAATTACAAGAATGGTTGCAGATGTAGACTTTCCTACCTTCATCACAAGGAACAAGGCAACTACTCCAGGAATTGCCCTTTGCAACAGTGAAGCCCACCAAAATTTCCTCATGCTACCGGGCCCTGCAACCACAAGTGATCATCTGTCCATCATTCTCAAGATATCATCCAACCCAATACTGAAAAGCCTGAACACCATGAGATACAACTTATAAGTTGCTTATTGTGTTGAATTAAAAGAAAACCTCCAAATGAAGCCTGCAGCACTTAAAGAGATTGATGAAAAAGCTCAAAAGTGATATAATGACAATAAAACAACATTTAAACAACATGTACTGAAGATCAGTTACAGGATTATTTTACATTCATGACTGACAACAGAACTGATATGGCTATACTTACAACTGAATAACTTGCAAACCAATGCAGGAATTCAAGGATGGTCAAAAGACTTGTGAGTAAGATACAGAATAATGTAGACAATTCTCATTCAGAAAAGGAAAAAAACAGTAAATGGCCTGCAAGAAAAGTATCTTGGAATCGAAAAGATCCACAGTCCTTTTGGTTAAAAAATATGATGTTCATGGGAAGTGATGACACTAAGAATAGTTTCCTCCTCAATGAATAGAATCAAACGGTCCATAAAGAAGAAACTGTTTCCAGATTACAGAAGAAGAAGACTTTGACAATGATTTCTGGGAGACCATAATCAAGGAAAAGGAAGATACATTGACCTCCTATCTCCAGAAACTGCTACTCCCCACTAATGGCAAAGATCACCCCAAGAGACACCAGACTCACTGTACCAAGTTTCAAGAACAAAAGTGCTCCAGGCAAGAATAAGATCAATACCACAATTCTATAGAATCTTCCCTAACAAGATGTTGCTTCGATTGTTATTCATATACAAAGCTTCTCTTATAGCTTCTCTTATAGAGTTCTTCATAGATGCAAGAATAAGGATACTGAAACCTGGGAAAAATCCAAGAACAGTAAAGAACTACAGACCCATTTCTCTACTGGAAGTCCCAGGAAAAGTTCTCAAAAAGACTGTGAAGTCAAGATGACAAAATTACTGGTCTGCAAAACCCTAGGCAACATGGCTTCAGCCCAAGCAGAGGAAAGTATAAATCATTGCAATAATTTATGGACTTATAGCTAATGCTATGAAGCAAAGGAGTCAAGTAAATGTGGTCCAAGAGATGTGGCCAAAAATCTTTGATAAAGTATGGCACTTGGACCTGAAACTAAAGATAATCAGACTCAAACTTCCGATGCCTTTCACCAAGCTAATAAGTGATTTTCTAGAAGTTAGTAGCACAAGTGAAGCCGCCTCCCTCACCAGTGGAATCCCATGGGGGAGCTGCCTCTTACCAATACTGTTTACAATTTATATAGTAGATCTGCCTGAACCATCACAAGGGAGCAGTCATTATATCTATGCTAATGACAATGACCTCACAGATAATCACATATGAAGGTAAATCAATCAACATGATGGCACACAGGACACTGAGACAATAAACCACAGAGACAATAAACCATTATGAAAGACAGTGGGAGACTTCAGGAAGTAATCCCTGTGGCCAAAATTATATTGTTGCAACTAATAATGGACAAAGAAAACATCGACAGAGGAAAGAAAAATATAAGGTTTCCCCTGACATAAATAAAAGAACACAGAAAGCAAGACATCACCTTACCCAGATAAGATTTCACACTCAAAGCCCTGAAACCAAGCTATACATTTATAAAGCTCTAGTGCAGGGCATTATGAATACCTGCCAGTACTTAACGCAGTTTCAAAAAGGCAGATTATGAAGCTACATGCTATGCAGAACCAAGCAGGCAACTGGGTTCTGAACTTCACCTATCCTCAAGTAGACACTAAACAATAGATCTATGCAAGACTAAGAATCAAGGCGAGCAACAAAAGGCAACAATAACTTCAAAAAAGAATGATTTGGAGCTCAATAATCGTCTACACTCTCGTCCAACAGCCTCACAATGATCAGTAAAAAGGAAGACAAAGAAGTAATCTTCATGGTATCAGGCAAAGGAGACCAAGGAAATAGTAATGAGACAAGAACACAAGACAATATAAATCAAAGATGACCAGCAAGCTATTAAGAAGATAGAAACAGCAAACCAAAGAAGAAAGAAGAACAATGGTCAAGAATATCAGCAATCCTTATGAACATGCAGACAAGGAAGAGGTCCTGCAAGTAAGTTTAACCAAATTTTAATCAAGACCACAAGTAAACCTAAAGAGCTTCACTTTGTCAAGCTTACTTTCGGAGTGCAGCCTGGGCGTGGGTATATGGCTGCATCCCATGGGGGTTGATTTGGGATGCACATGCATGTAATTTCTCCCACTTCTTTCCCCTGGTCTTAGAAACTGTACCCTTTCTCCATCTTTTCTGAGCTTTCCTTCAATCACTTTATCTCTTCACATAGTTCATTTCCACTTTCCCCCCACCCCTTTTTATCACTTCTTCTTACACTTTCCATCTTTCCTATACACTCTCCTTGTACTTCTTTCTTTTGGCTGACCTAAAATAAAAAACTGATACTTTCTTCAACTTTGCTCAACTTTCTCACCCTCACTTTAACTCCTACCAAATTTCCTTTCCACTATCCCTCCAGCTCCTTTCACCACTTCCTTTTCCACTTTTCATATTAACCCAAATGCTCCGGGTCATTGATAACTGGCGCGCGATGCACTTCCGGGAGGCTACCGCGTAAGCATAAACTCATTCCGGGGTCTTATCTTATCTTATGACGCCCGGCATTGAGGTGCCCGCATTGAGGTGCCGTCACCTTACATGACGACCGGAGTTTGGGCCAAGAAGGTGCCATCTTCACTGCATGCCATCCGGAGGATTTGGGTTTAAAAAAAATTAAATAAATAAAAAAATAATCAAGTATGTGAACAAATAAATCTTTAACCCTTACTCCTGACCAGTATTCACCACCAAATTCAAGATTAAGACTAAGTATAAAAAGTCATTCCTTCCTCAAGATTCCAGAGCTCTAAGATCCCAAGATGCAACATACAACCTCTCCCTGAGTTTTCAAGTGGACATTCCTATATAATAAAGAGATAAGCAGATAGTCTCATCCTCCCACTACTGCACATACTCCTTATTAATTTTCCCAACTTTTCTTCATCTCAACTCTTCGTCAAACTTACCTGTCACCACTTCCACCTCAGTGGGAGTGTTCAGTCCAGTCCAAAAGGACCAGATCAGAATCACTGATCAACTTTACTACTTGCTCATCTTTACCATCCACCCGCAGGGTACCCCATAATGCATGGTGAGTATTAAAATCACCAAAAATTGATTGATTTTGCAGATATGAAAAAGCTAACCAGAAATAACCATATCATCTGGTAGGCAATAAACTGAATATGAAGTCTGAT